>NC_134691.1:261919336-262286836 GCF_050947455.1 Rhinoderma darwinii | reverse complement strand
CACTGTGCCTCGGACACAATGTCCTTGCCAAATACATGATATCTACAGTACATAAACAAATGATACAAATATATATATATATATATATATATATATATATATATACAGTGAAGGAAATAAGTATTTGATCCCTTGCTGATTTTTTAAGTTTGCCCACTGTCAAAGACATGAACAGTCTAGAATTTTTAGGCTAGGTTAATTTTACCAGTGAGAGATAGATTATATATATATATATATATATATATATATATATATATATATATATATATATATATATAAAATAAAAAAAATAACATAGTCAAAATGATATATATTTATTTGCATTGTGCACAGAGAAATAAGTATTTGATCCCCTACCAACCATTAAGTGTTCAGCCTCCTCCAGACCAGTTACACGCTCCAAATCAACTTGGTGCCTGCATTAAAGACAGCTGTCTTAAATGGTCACCTGTATAAAAGACTCCTGTCCACAGACTCAATTAATCAGTCTGACTCTAACCTCTACAACATGGGCAAGACCAAAGAGCTTTCTAAGGATGTCAGGGACAAGATCATAGACCTGCACAAGGCTGGAATGGGCTACAAAACCATAAGTAAGACGCTGGGTGAGAAGGAGACAACTGTTGGTGCAATAGTAAGAAAATGGAAGACATACAAAATGACTGTCAATCGACATCGATCTGGGGCTCCATGCAAAATTTCACCTCGTGGGGTATTCTTGATCCTGAGGAAGGTGAGAGCTGAGTCGAAAACTACACAGGGGGAACTTGTTCATGATCTCAAGGCAGCTGGGACCACATTGGTAACACATTACGCCGTAATGGATTAAAATCCTGCAGTGCCCGCAAGGTCCCCCTGCTCAAGAAGGCACATGTACAGGCCCGTCTGAAGTTTGCAAATGAACATCTGGATGATTCTGAGAGTGATTGGGAGAAGGTGCTGTGGTCAGATGAGACTAAAATTGAGCTCTTTGGCATTAACTCAACTCGCCGTGTTTGGAGGAAGAGAAATTCTGCCTATGACCCAAAGAACACTGTCCCCACTGTCAAACATGGAGGTGGAAACATTATGTTTTGGGGGTGTTTCTCTGCTAAGAGCACAGGACTACTTCACCGCATCAATGGGAGAATGGATGGAGCCATGTACCGTCAAATCCTGAGTGACAACCTCCTTCCCTCCACCAGGACATTAAAAATTGCTCGTGGCTGGGTCTTCCAGCACAACAATGACCCGAAACATACAGCCAAGGTAACAAAGGAGAGGCTCAAAAAGAAGCACATTAAGGTCATGGAGTGGCCTAGCCAGTTTCCAGACCTTAATCCCATCGAAAACTTATGGGGGGAGCTGAAGATCCGAGTTGCCAAGCGACAGCCTCGAAATCTTAATGATTTACAGATGATCTGCAAAGAGGAGTGGGCCAAAATTCATCTAACATGTGTGCAAACCTCATCATCAACTACAAAAAACGTCTGACTGCTGTGCTTGCCAACAAGGGTTTTGCCACCAAGTATTAAGTCTTGTTTGCCAAAGGGATCAAATACTTATTTCTCTGTGCAAAATGCAAATAAATATATATAATTTTGACAATGTGATTTTCTGTTTTTTTTTTAAATATAATCTATCTCTCACTGGTAAAATTAACCTAGCCTAAAAATTCTAGACTGTTCATGTCTTTGACAGTGGACAAACTTACAAAATCAGCAAGGGATCAAATACTTATTTCCTTCACTGTATATATCTGCCCTTAGCAGAGAAACACCCCCAAAACATAATTTTTCCACCTCCATGCTTGACAGTGGGGACGGTGTTCTTTGGGTCATAGGCAGCATTTCTCTTCCTCCAAACACGGCGAGTTGAGTTAATGCCAAAGAGCTAAATTTTAGCCTCATCTGACCACAGCAACTTCTCCCAATCACTCTCAGAATCATCCAGATGTTCATTTGCAAACTTCAGACGGGCCTGTACATGTGCCTTCTTGAGCAGGGGGACCTTGCGGGCACTGCAGGATTTTAATCCATTACGGCGTAATGTTTTACCAATGGTTTTCTTGGTGACTGTGGTCCCAGCTGCCTTGAGATCATTAACAAGTTCCCCCCATGTAGTTTTCGGCTGAGCTCTCACCTTCCTCAGGATCAAGGATACCCCACGAGGTGAGATTTTGCATGGAGCCCCAGATCGATGTCGATTGACAGTCATTTTGTATGTCTTCCATTTTCTTACTATTGCACCAACAGTTGTCTCCTTCTCACCCAGCGTCTTACTTATGGTTTTGTAGCCCATTCCAGCCTTGTGCAGGTCTATGATCTTGTCCCTGACATCCTTAGAAAGCTCTTTGGTCTTGCCCATGTTGTAGAGGTTAGAGTCAGACTGATTAATTGAGTCTGTGGACAGGAGTCTTTTATACAGGTGACCATTTAAGACAGCTGTCTTTAATGCAGGCACCAAGTTGATTTGGAGCGTGTAACTGGTCTGGAGGAGGCTGAACTCTTAATGGTTGGTAGGGGATCAAATACTTATTTCTCTGTGCACAATGCAAATAAATACATAGAAGTTTGACTATGTGATTTTCTTTTTTTTTTTTTATATATAATCTATCTCTCACTGGTAAAATTAACCTAGCCTAAAAATTCTAGACTGTTCATGTCTTTGACAGTGGGCAAACGTACAAAATCAGCAAGGGATCAAATACTTATTTCCTTCACTGTATATATATATATATATATATATATATATATATATATATATATATATATATATATATACACATATATATATATATATACACACACAATACACATACATACAATACATATAGATACATACATACACATACATATATATTATACACATACATACATGCCAATAATTCACTGCTAATCCCCTATTGACCTTAATTAAAGAGGCTCTGTCACCAGATTTTGCAGCCCCTATCTGCTATTGCAGCAGATAGGCGCTGCAATGTAGATTACAGTAACGTTTTTATTTTAATAAAACGAGCATTTTTGGCCAAGTTATGACCATTTTTGTAGTTATGCAAATGAGGCTTGCAAAAGTCCAAGTGGGTGTGTTTAAAAGTAAAAGTCCAAGAGGGCGTGTATTATGTGCGTACATCGGTGCGTTTTTAATACTTTTACTAGCTGGCCGTTCTGATGAGAAGTATCATCCACTTCTCTTCAGAACGCCTTATTTTGATCTGCAACTACGGTCCGTAATTGCGGACCAAAATTACGGTCATGTGCATGGGACCTAAGAGCTAACATTCCATCTAGACTAACGCACAACCTTCATAAAATTAACTTAACAATGAGATTGCTTCTAGGGTACAATAGCCCCACACTGAGTCATAGTACTGTATTTATTTAAAAAATATATATATTTTTGCTACCGGCCTGAAGATCGTCCAAGTTGCTGCAATATTGGGTTAAAGTCAGGTGCGGCTGTGAGAATTTATGAACATTCCATGTGAGTTCACCTGATCATTACCCTCTTGCTGTTGACTATGGTCTCCTGTGTCATTCACATTGTAGGAAGAAGGAGATGAATCTTAGCTAGTATTGTGTTAAAATTATGCTCTTGTTGGCTTAAAAGAATAAAATACAATTGCAAGGTATCGGAACAAAAAGACCATATAATTAGGTGGATGAAGGAAACTCTGTTCTGAAATTGTCATTTTTCTGGTTAGTCAATAATCAAATTTTTGTAATATTTTTGTCTTTTTTGACACAAAAGCATCTAAAATCATGCCGTTTTAATGGTTATTATGATACAGCATTTTTCTTACTTCATTGAAATTTCAGATATGTGGGTTCTACGACCACCCAATGTCAACTAAGTAAAAAACATGAGAGCAAGGAGGCAAAGGATCATGAATAACGATATACTGAACAGGTTCCTCATAAAAACAGGACTTTATTTTACATAATTCCATTGAGTAGCTGGAATGTATTACATTTAGAAGACCCAGATTTAAACGTAACATTTTTTTATAAGAATTCTTGCCAGACGCTATTAAGAACCAGTAGCATCTCAATGACTTGTTTGACATACATTTGTGTTTGAGGTAAGACCTACACAGGTGTGGAAGACAGAAGTATCAGCTGGCAATGCCGGATCTCACAGGCAGTCCTTTGCTGTGAGTAGGATTTTAATTTGTATACTGTCAGGACAATATGAGTCTTTATATCGGAGAAATGTTTGAAAGCCACAGCCTGAGAATGTAACTTGATACAGCGGAGAAACACTTTTGGATTAACATCCAAGGAGACATGAAGACAGATTTCATTTTGTTCCCATGCGCACAATCAATGCTGTTCTGTCTCACTAGATGTTGCTTTAGGGTTCTTTGGGTTCATTAGCTTCTTTCCGAGCGTTGATATCCTTTGAATCAGCTACCAAAATATTCATGTGAATGTTCCAGAAATAGCTGTCTGCAGGAAGTGCTTGGGAGCGTGCAGCCTGGCGCATCTATAGCCGTCTGTTGATTCAGATCAGCAGGCAAGGGTGGGATTGTTATTTCCTTGCTTTTTCCTACCTCTCTGCATGAAAATGCCGGTTAAGTTCCTACTGGTTTAGCAGAGGTGTTTGCAAATGTGAGATTGATGGCAAACTCTAGGCTGATTTGCTTACTTTTCACATGAATAGTGTTCGTCACTTCAAAAAACAGTAATGTTGGAATATTTCAGTCTTGTCTCCCTCATCTGTAGCAGCAGAGCATTGCTCAGAGACCAGATGGTACTTTTAATCTTTAATGGCAGGTTGTTTTTCTTCAGATTCTTTAGCCGTGAATTAGTGTTTATTCTTCTAGAACGTCAGAATAGATTTGAATTAAGTCTAAGGGTAGGAACACACACAGCGTATACACTGTGCATCGTCCGCAATGGATTTAATTGTGGAAAATCCACAGCGTAGTACAGTAGCAGCAGTGTAGCAGAGATCTGAACAGATTTCATCCACTTACATCGGAAAAAATCCACCAAAAAAACGGTTCATAAATTGACCTGCGGTGCGTTTTTTTAATCCGCAGCATGTCAATTTCTTCTGCGGAATCGTTGCTCTCCTGTTGCAGGTTTTCCCCATTGAATTAGATGGGGAGATAAAACCCGCAACAAAGAGCCATGTGTTATGACTTTTGCAGCGGAAATGCTTCTATTCCAATGCAAAAGTCGCAAATGAGGAAAAATAACTTTTTTTTCATTTCTAAATTAATAAAAAAGCTTATACTTACCCCCGGCTGTTGTCATTTTGGACCCAATACTCTGTTCTGAGTGCAGCCTGGCCTCCTGGGATGACAGTTCATCCCATGTGACTGCTGCAGCCAATCAAAGACTGCATCGGTCACATACAGTGTCATCCCAGGAGGCCGGCTGTACCCAGAACAGAGGGACGCATCACCATGACAATGCACGGGTGGTAAGTATAAGGGTATGTTCACACTGAGTTTTTTTGGTGCTGTTTTTGACCCGGAAATAGCGTCGGGAACTGCAGCAAAAAACTGCCAAAAAAGCCTTCCATTGATTTCAATGGGAGGCGGAGGTGTTTTTTTCCCACTATTTCTCCATGTCCTTTTTCAAAGAACGCGACAAAGAAAGTGCAGGCAGGTCAAAATCTGCCTCAAAATTCCTGAAGGAATTCGGCCTGAAAAAAAAAACCCTGTGTGAACAGGGCCTAGGCTTTCTTTTTTATTTTCCTGTAGTAAATCCACAGCAGGCAGTCCGCCAAAAAAACTGCACCACAATTTGGTGCGGTTTTTCAGGCGGAATTCCTTGCAGTTCCTAGGATGGATACGCTGTGAACTTTTATGCACGTATCCGCCCTGTGCGTTCCTACCCTTATAGTAAATTTATTTTGGGTTTTAATGTCTAATGCCTCATGCCTCATGCACACGACCGTTGTGCTACTCAGACCGTTTTTTACAACATCCGAGTGGCACCCGATAGTCTTCATGGACCTATTCACTTTAGCGGGTGAATCGGGTCCGTGAAAAATGGTCGTGTGCATGAGGTGTTAGTTTCATGTTTACAAGATATGAATTTAAGCACAGGCATAAAAAGAACAGCCTAAAATAAACTTCTACGCGCAGTATAAGATACTTCTTCAGTTCAACTTAGAAGGTTAGTCAAATTTGCCAACTTTTGAGAAGTGACATCCAGGAGTGTCCTAGAAGTAATGTACTACATGGTGCAAAAATTTCGCCTCACCCGTTTATATATGGAATACTACCAATCTAAGCCATTTCAATCACAAGTAGTTCATGTAACCTCCTATATCACACCCTAAAATTTATACAGACCGAGACCAGACCCCTAAACAAATACAGACCCAGACAAGTCCCCCTAAACAAATAAAAACAACAGACTAGACTCCTAAATAAATACAGACCCCCATGGCAGAACCCCCTAAATACAGACCCAGGACCAGACCCCTAAACAATTACAGACCCGAGAGAAGACCCCTGAACAAATACAGTGCCCACACCAGACCACCTAAATACAGACTCAGACTACCTAAACAAATAAACTGAATAAATACAAAGCCTAGACCAGACCTCCTAAACTAATACAAACTCTAGATCAGACTCTTCAGAAAATCCCCATCTCACTTAGTTTCTGCAGTCCCCATTACTCCCGGGCGTTGCTGCAGGGAACATCCTGTGATATAACCCAGGAGTGAAGAAGACTGCTTGACTGATGAGACGTGAGTATTTAGTCAGGATTAGAGATGAGCGAACTTATGAGAAGTTCGGTTCGGCTGGTTCGCCGAATTTCACGAAAAAGTTCGATTCGGACCGAACTAGTTCTGACCGAACCTGTAATTTCCGTGCGCCGAGCATGGTACTGTCCAGGGTGCTGAAAGAGTTAATGGGCTGCACTAACTCTTTCAGCAACCTTGACAGTACCATGCTCGGCGCGCGGAAAATAAAATTTTAATGTAATAAAAAATTTAAAAAAATACGTTCATACTTACATTCCTCCTGTCCGGCCTCCAGCGATGACGTTTTATCCATGTCGCCGCTGCAGCTAATCACAGGCTGCAGTGGCGGTCACGCATGTCAGGATGACGTCAGAAGGCCTGCCTCCAGGGATGACGCTTCATCCCACGTGACCGCCTCTGCAGCCAATCACAGGCTGCAGCGGCCTCTGCAGCCAATCACAGGCTGCAGCGGCCTCTGCAGCCAATCATAGGCTGCAGCGGCCTCTGCAGCCAATCACAGGCTGCCGCGTCAGGAAAGAAGGTCGGACGGGAGGAAGAAGAGGGACTCATCACCAAGACAACGACCGGGTACGTATGAAATGCTTTTTATTTTATTTTTAATCAGCAGCCTCTTTTCTCTATCAGTGATTGATAGAGACAAGTGGCTGCCGATTAGTATAATATTTTTGTAATGTTTTTTCTGCCCGCCCGGGTTCGGTCAAAATGTGTTTGGCCGAACCCGGTGAAGTTCGGATTCGCTGCGAACTGAACTTTTCGCGATGTTCGGACCGAAACCGGGTTCGGTTGTCCCGGTTCGCTCATCTCTAGTCAGGATGCTCTGGGAGAGTAGGCAAATATAAAGGTTAGTGGTGTTATCAGAATAATATGACGTCCATGTGGATTATAAATGCTGCAATGCAGACTAGCTATACCAGAAATTCTCTCTTTGCTGACTTCTGAATATGGATTTTAGAAGTAATAATGGTTTTCCAGCTGTCAATCCATAGAGTGTTCCAGATTACAATCTTCACGGAAGTCAAATATATTAATTAGAAGTACATGAAGAGATGAATATGTCATTGAACTCTTTTGGGCTGCAGTGTTAGCGCCACGTTATAACGGTCTAATAAAATTCTGTAGATTTACTCTCAATCCTATAACACATTGTAATATCAAGATGAGTTTTGCCACATATCATACTCAGCCCTTCTTCATCAACAACTAAACACAGATTTACAATGGAAGAAAGACAAAGAAAATGGATCCAGCGCTGAGTCCTCTGAAGTCTTTAAAAGGAAACTATTTCCAAGTTTTATTAAAGAATTGTCAAAAAATTAAAAACATTAGCATGATAGGAAAATATTCTCAAAAGGAATGAGGATTTATGGCAGTGTAAGCGGTGCCTACGCGTTTCTGACGCTTGCAGCGTCCTTAGTCATGGCTTTTATGAAATCGCTTAGTCAGTCTGAGACTTTATAGCCAGTCTATTTTTAGCAATGGTTAATTGCGGGTCAAAGTAGGGAACTCCCTGGTATACCTTGGAACGCAAATCACTTCCTGGTAGGAAGGAATAGAATAAAGCTAACCGAAGAAATATAGTGTGCTTTACTTGCGGGGTTTTTCCTACGGGATTTTATTAAAAAAAAAAAAAAAAAAAAAAAAAAAAAAAACTGACTGAGAATATGTTAGGTGTAAGAATAAAGGGTAAAAATGGTTAAAAGATTTTAATCTAAATTGAAGGAGACATTCGGAAGACTGAAAAATATTATTTAAATTAATTATTAAGAAAAACGTAAATGGAAATAATTAATATATAAGAAATCTGTGTGATGTGATTCATTATATCATTGATATAATGAATCACATCACACAGATTTCTTATATATTAATTATTTCCATTTACGTTTTTCTTAATAATTAATTTAAATAATATTTTTCAGTCTTCCGAATGTCTCCTTCAATTTAGATTAAAATCTTTTAACCATTTTTACCCTTTATTCTTACACCTAACATATTCTCAGTCAGTTTGTTTTTTAATAAAATCCCGTAGGAAAAACCCCGCAAGTAAAGCACACTATATTTCTTCGGTTAGCTTTATTCTATTCCTTCCTACCAGGAAGTGATTTGCGTTCCAAGGTATACCAGGGAGTTCCCTACTTTGACCCGCAATTAACCATTGCTAAAAATAGACTGGCTATAAAGTCTCAGACTGACTAAGCGATTTCATAAAAGCCATGACTAAGGACGCTGCAAGCGTCAGAAACGCGTAGGCACCGCTTACACTGCCATAAATCCTCATTCCTTTTGAGAATATTTTCCTATCATGCTAATGTTTTTAATTTTTTGACAATTCTTTAATAAAACTTGGAAATAGTTTCCTTTTAAAGACTTCAGAGGACTCAGCGCTGGATCCATTTTCTTTGTCTTTCTTCCATTCCATACGTGTGCCGACACGAGGACCCGTGCGCAAGTCTACTGATGCGATAAGGTGAGCTGGAGGAATCCTCCCAAACTTTTTTCTACAGATTTACAATGTTCAGTAGAAACATATGTTTACTACATGCAGAAATGTCTTAAGGCTCAAGCCATCTGTGCTTGTGGCCAGGGGCGTAACTAGAAAAGACTGGGCCTCATAGCAAACTCTTGACCGGGGCCCCCCAGGTGCCACAAGCAGCCCCCCTTATAAATAGTGCCCCCTGTAGAATGTGCCATATAGCCCTCCTGTAGACAGTGCTATATAGCCCCACCTATAGACAGTGTCCAGGGGTGTAACTAGGAAAGACTGGGCCCCATAGCAAACTTTTGACTGGGGCCCCCCCTCCCCTGGGTGTCACACAACCCCCCCTTGTAGATAGTGCCTTTTTTACAGCCCCCCTGTAGATAACACCATACAGCCCCCTCTGTAGATAGCGCCATACATCCCCCTGTAGAGAACGCCATACAGCCCCCTGTAGAGAACGCCATATATCCCCCCTGTAGATAACGCCATACAGCCCCCTCTGTAGATAACGCCATACAGAGTCCCCCCTGTAGATAACGCCATACAGCTCCCTTTGTAGATATCTACAGAGGGGGCTGTATGGCGTTATCTACAAAGGGGGCTGTATGGCGTTATCTACAGGGGGGACTCTGTATGGCGTTATCTACAGAGGGGGCTGTATGGCGATATCTACAGGGGGGACTCTGTATGGCGTTATCTACAGAGGGGGCTGTATGTCGTTATCTACAGGGGAGACTCTGTATGGCGTTATCTACAAAGGGGGTTGTATGGTGTTATCTACAGAGGGGGTGTATGGCGTTATCTACAGGGGGGCTGTATGGCGTTATCTACAGGGGGGACTCTGTATGGCGTTATCTACAGGGGGGACTCTGTATGGCGTTATCTACAGGGGGGGCTGTATGGCGTTATCTACAGGGGGACTCTGTATGGCGTTATCTACAGTGGGGACTCTGTATGGCGTTATCTACAAAGGGGGCTGTATGGGGTTCATTGAGCGCTGTGTAAAAAGACATCAGAGAAGACAGAAGCAGCTAAAGCTGCTTCTATCTTCTCCTCAGGGTCCCCGGCAGTCACTGACAGCCGGAGACCCGACATTCCGCTGCCCGATCGCGCGGGCAGCAAGTTAAAACCCGAGCCGTAAAAAGTCTATGGCTCGGGTTTTAAGGACCCTGACCGCTGGCCGTAAAAATACAGCCAGCGGTCGGGAACCAGTTTATGGCAGAGCGGGGAGATACCTCCCTGCTCTGCCGTAGTGTTCAGTGGCGTCCCGCTGTAGCAGCCATAGCGGCTGCTAGCGGAGCCTCCGGCCATGGTGGGGGCCCGTGCCGGAGGGCGACACGGGCCCCCTCATGCCGCGGGCCCCGTAGCAGATCGACTACGGTGGTAGTTACGCCACTGACAGTGTCACACCCCATTTGTAGATAGCACCCCCACCTCCCCCTGTAGATATCGGCATAAAGCCCTCACTGTATATAGCGCTATACAGCTTCCACTGTATATAGTGCCACACAGCCCCCCTCCCTTATATATAGTGCAGCACAGCCCCCGTTAGTAGATAGTGCAGCACAGCCCCCCCTTAATAGATAGTGCCACACACAGACCCCTGTATATTGTGGGACACTCAGCCCCCTGTAGATACATCCCTCCCCTTGTAAATAGTGCCATACAGTTCCCCCATATGTATAGGCAGAGCCTATAACTGTAGCCTCTGGTGCCGATGTGGCCGACACGATGCAGGACCTGTGAGCGACGTCACAGATCTGCACTGCCAGAAGCTGGGCGTTCTGAAGAGAAGTGGATGATACTTCTCTTCAGAGCGCCCAGCTAGTAAAAGTATTAAAAACCCCCCGATATACGCACATAATACACACCCACTTGGACTTTTACTTTTAAACACACCCACTTGGACTTTTGCAAGCCTCATTTGCATAACTACAAAAATGGTCATAACTTGGCCAAAAATGCTCGTTTTTTAAAAATAAAAACGTTACTGTAATCTACATTGCAGCGCCGATCTGCTGCAATAGCAGATAGGGGTTGCAAAATCTGGTGACAGAGCCTCTTTAAGGTGTTTTATCTCTGACTGTCAATATGATTGGGTCTCATTCATTCCCCTCGCCGAATTTTACCTTAATAACCGGGTCAGTAACTCGTCAGGGGTCTCCCCCTTTTTCTGTAATTTTGGGTTTAATCCACGGTACTCTTGAGTTTCACCTGGTAGTTCCAACAATCCCGAGGTAGAGGTCGTTCATCGAGAACTGTGCACAGTCTGGGCTTAGGTTCAGAAGAACCTAGAGGCATCCCAGAGCATACAAAAAACTTAGGCAGATAGAAAACGTTCTGCTAACCCCTTGTTTATGGTCGGGGATCTGGTGTGGCTATCGTCTAAAAATTTGCACCTTAAGGTCCCGTCCAAGAAGTTTGCTCCCCGGTTTATAGGGCCGTACAAGGTCCTCAATCCTGTCTCCTTCCGACTGGAGTTGCCCCCATCTTTTCGAGTACACAACGTGTTCCATGCCTCTCTCCTTAAACGCTGCTACCCGTCCTTGGCTCCCTCGAGGAAACCTCCGGTCCCTGTTCTCACCCCTGAGGGGGCAGAATTCGAGGTGGCCAAGATTGTGGACAGCAGGATGGTCCAAGGCTCCCTCCAGTACCTGGTCCATTGGAGAGGATACGGGCCTGAGGAGAGGACTTGGGTACCCGCCCGGGATGTTCACTGGGATATTGGTCAGGAGGTTTCACCTTCGTTTCCCCAGTAAACCAGGTCCACTTAGAAAGGGTCCGGTGGCCCCTCATAAAAGGGGGGTACTGTAAAGGATCTGCCAGGCACAGCTTCGGGGTTAATGCCCATAGATAATCAGTCTGCACCTGCTTCTATGTCTGTGAGACTGACTCCATCTTCCACCACTCAGGGGGGCAGGCTTAGGAGTGGGAGAACCTATCACAGCCTGGCCAGACGGAGCTAGCTCCCGCCCTCTGTCTATTTATACCTGCCTTTCCTGTTCCTCCTTGCTTGTGATTCTTCTCATTTGGTTTCCTGGCCCTGCTGCAGCTTCTTGTACTATTGTCCTTGCTTCATATTTACCCCGGCTTGTTGACTACTCTCCTGCTCTGCGTTTGGTACCTCGTACACTCCTGGTTTGACTCGGCTTGTTCACTACTCTCCTGCTCTGCGTTTGGCACCTCGTACTCTCCTGGTTTGACTCGGCTTGTTCACTTCTCTTGTTGCTCACGGTGTTGCCGTGGGCAACTGCCCCTTTCTCCCCCTATCTCTGTGTACCCTTGTCTGTTTGTCTGTCGTGCACTTATTGAGCGTAGGGACCGTCGCCCAGTTGTACCCCGTCGCCTAGGGCGGGTCGTTGCAAGTAGGCAGGGACTGAGTGGCGGGTAGATTAGGGCTCACTTGTCTGTCTCCCCACCCCTGTCATTACACAGGGAGATGTCACTCAAACATGGTAAGGTGAGTTTGGAGGCAGGACTATGTGACTCTTCAGGATAGCGGCACCACCCCATGACCCTTTAATGCAGGGGCGTAGCTAGCGGGCAGGCGGGGGATGTGCCTCGGGCGCAACTTAGAGGGGGGCGCCAACGAACAGTGTCGTCGGCCTGCTTTCTAGGTGAGCTTCTGACCTCAGGCGCAGGGCACAGCGGCTAAGAACTGCGGCCTGACTGTAACAGCAGCTGTAGTCTGTGCTGCTAACAAATCTCCCCTCCAGCCACCCTCCCTACTCTTTACACACCTCCTTGGGCTGCTTCTGTTATCATTCGGGACTTGAGGGAGGGGGAGGGGAGACTGTCTGCGGCACTGTGTCGGGCCATCAAGCTGCAGAACTACCTTCACAATTATCCTACATAAAAGGTAAGTGCATGTGAGGTTACAATGTGTAATTTATATGTGTATAATGTGTGCATGTAATGTGCATATTTGTGATGTGTACATGTGTGTGTATATATAGTGTATGTGATGTGTACATGTGTATATATAGTGTGTGATGTGTTCATGTCTGTATACATAGTATAGGGGATGTGTACATGTGTATATATAGTGTGTGATGTGTACATGTGTGTATATAGTGTATGTGATGTGTACATGTCTATATATAGTGTGTGATATGTACATGTGTATATATAGTGTATATGATGTGTACATGTGTATATGTAGTGTGTGATGTGTTCATGTGTGTATATAGTTTGTGATGTTTTCATCTGTGTATATATAGTGAATGTGATGTGTTCATGTGTGTATATATAGTGTATGTGATGTGTACATGTGTGTATATATAGTGTGTGTATATATAGTGTGTGATGTGTATATGTGTGTATATATAGTGTATGTGATGTGTACATGTGTATATATATTGTGTGATGCGTTCATGTGTGTGTATATATAGTTTGTGATGTGTACATGTGTGTGTATAAATAGTGTGTGATGTGTTCATGTGTATATATAGTGTATGTGATGTGTACATGTGTATATATATATTGTGTGATGCGTTCATGTGTGTGTATATATAGTGTGTGATGTGTTCATGTGTGTATATATAGTGTGTGATGTGTACGTGTATATATAGTGTGTGATGTGTTCATGTGTGTATATATAGTGTGTGATGTGTATGTGTGTATATATATAGTGTGTGATGTGTACATGTGTGTATATATGGTGTATGTGATGTGTACATGTGTGTATATATAGTGTGTGATGTGTTCATGTGTGTATATATAGTATATATGATGTGTATATATAGTGTATGGGATGTGTACATGTGTGTATATAGTGTGTGATGTGTTCATGTGTGTATATATAGTGTATGTGATGTGTACATGTGTGTATATATAGTGTGTGATGTGTTCATGTGTGTATATATAGTGTATGTGATGTGTATATGTGTGTGTGTATATATAGTGTATGGGATGTATACATGTGTGTATATATAGTGTGTGATGTGTTCATGTGTGTGTGTATATATAGTGTATGTGATGTGTACATGTGTGTGTATATAGTGTGTGATGTGTTCATGTGTGTATATATAGTGTGTGATGTGTTCATGTGTGTATATATAGTGTGTGATGTGTACATGTGTATATAATGTGTGATCTGTTCATGTGTGTATATTTAGTGTGTGATGTGTACATGTGTGTATATAGTGTGTGATGCGTTCATGTGTGTGTATATATAGTGTGTGATGTGTACATGTGTATATATAGTGTGTGATGTGTTCATGTGTGTATATATAGTGTGTGATGTGTTCATGTGTGTATATATAGTGTATGTGATGTGTATATATAGTGTGTGATGTGTACATGTGTGTATATATAGTGTGTGATGTGTTCATGTGTGTATATATAGTGTATGTGATGTGTTTGTGATGTGTACATGTGTATGTATAGTGTGTGATGTGTACATGTGTGTATATATAGTGTATTTGATGTGTACATGTGTGTGTAAATATAGTGTGTTATGTGTATATATAGTGTGTGATGTAGTCATGTGTGTATATATAGTGTGTGATGTGTTCATGTGTGTATATGTAGTGAATGTGATGTGTTCGTGTGTGTGTGTGTGTGTGTGTGTGTGTGTGTATATAGTGTATGTGATGTGCACATGTGTGTATATATAGTGTGTGATGTGTTCATGTGTGTGTATATATAGTGTGTGATGTGTGTGTGTGTGTGTGTGTGTGTGTGTATATAGTGTGTAATGTGTACATGTGTGTGTGTATATATAGTGTGTGATGTGTTCATGTGTGTATATGTAGTGTGTGATGTGTTCATGTGTGTATATATAGAGTGTGATGTGTATGTGTGTATATATAGTGTGTGATGTGTTCATGTGTGTATATAGTGTGTAATGTTTACGTGTGTGTATATATAGTGTGTGATGTGTGCATGTGTGTATATATAGTGTATGTATGTATAGTGTACATGTGTGTATATATAGAGTATGGGATGTGTACATGTGTGTGTGTGTGTGTGTGTGTATATATAGTGTGTGATGTGTTCATGTGTGTATATATAGTGTGTGATGTGTTCATGTGTGTGTATATATAGTGTGTGATGTGTACGTGTTCATGTGTGCCTATGACTTTCAATGGAATGTTGTGTGTGTGGACAAACCCTAAGGCCCTGTTCACACAGAGTTTTTTTGACGAGTTTTTTGACGCGGTAACCGCGCCGCAAAACTCCTCAAAAACCGCCCGAAAATGCCTCCCATTGATTTCAATGGGAGTTGGACGAGTTTTTTTACCGCAAGTAAAAAAAAACGCGTTGCGGTAAAAAGAAGCGTCATGACCCATCTTGAGGCGGTTTCCGCCTCCAAAACCCCATTTCAATCAGTCAGAAAGAGGAAAAAAATGCCTTGACGAGTGTTTTGACGAGTTTTTGTGAAACCACTGTGCAAAAACCGTCTGGAGCAGTTTTTGCAGGAGGAATTTTCCTGCAAAAAACTCTGTGTGAACACAGCCTAAATCCGCAGTATAAGGCCTTCTCCACCGGTATTGGAATTACTACAGTAAATTTCTGCAGCAACTAGCAGACATTCCGCTGTGGAAAAACAGCACCATTTCTTGCGTTTTTTTGCTGCATAAAATGGTGTGGATTTTGCTGTGTTTTTCACAATATTGGGGGATGGTGACATCTTTGAAAAATGCAGCAATTCAGTCCACTTTCTGCAGTTTTGAAATGATTGTTAATGTCCATGGAGTTTTTTGCAGACATGAGCAATCATTTAAAAACTGCACCGACTTTTGGTAAAGCTGCATGTGCTGCGTGTTTTACTGGACAATGGTTGTTACCATCTGATTGTTTGCATTAACAGGTTCCCGACCGCTGGCCGCATTTATACGGCCAGCGGTCAGGATCTCTAAAGTCCGCCGTATAGACTATTTACGGCGGCACTTCAGAGACTGTGCACGCGCGATCGCGTGCACACAGCTCTGTGCCCTGGCTGTTGCTAACAGCCATGGGCACTGGGCAGAATGTCAGGGGTCAATCTTTTGGCCCCTGAACATGTGATCGCTGTGACAACCAATCACAGCGATCACATGCATTTCTGCATAGAAAACAGTGTGCACGCGATCGCGTGCACACAGCCCTGTGCCCACGCTGTTACCAACAGCTCTGGGCACTGGGCAGAGTATCAGGGACCAATCTGATGGTCCCTGAACATGTGGTCGCTGTGAAAACCTATCACAGCGACCACATTTGTTTTATTTTGACTTTTCTGGCAGTAAATCTCCTGCCTCTTTTCTTCTCCTCAAACATTGTTTCAGTTTGAGGAGAAGAGACTCGGGAGAATTGCTGCCAGAAGATTACAGTTACAGTTACACAAAAAATACAGTTACACTCTAAAACATTCTCTGTATAGATAGATTTCTATCTATCTATACAATCTATCTATCCATCTATCTTTTTTTCTATATATCTACCTTTCTATCTTTTATTCTATTAGAATAGGCAGGTAGGGAGTATATAATTATATATATATCCACATATATATAATATATATAGCAATAGCGGTAGTGTAGATATATATAGCAGTTAGTTTGTGTGTTTTATATAAAAAAAAACAAAAAAAAAATAATATTTGTTTAGTTAGTGTTAGTGTTAGTTACGTTATGGCGAGGAAGTTGTTTAGCGCCGAGGAGGCATACGCCATGCTGTGGTCTGAGTCGGAGACCGCATCAGAGATGGCGTCCGAGATGGAACCTGTTTTAGGTAGTGACGATGACAGCGTCACTTCAGGTTCATGTTCAGGGGACGTTGTCCCTGATGCAGTTGAAACTGCAGAACTTGAAAGCGCAGGGCCAAGTAGCGCTGTAGCACGGGACAGCCTGGTCCCTTCAGTCCAGGCTCTTGTATGGGCACCTGCCCCATCTTTTGGGCCTAGAATCCACGGATTTACTGCCACTCCTGGCATAACCGTGGACAATACAAATTTTGTCCAAATGGATTACTTCCATTTATTTATAACTGACGACATCCTAAATCAGATTGTCCACGAAACAAATTTATATGCCACTCAATATATAAGGCAGAAACCTTCATCCACCCATGCCAGAGATTGGACGCCCACCAATTTGCTGGAATTAAAAAAAAATTTGGGGCTCACCCTAAATATGGGTATTGTCAAAAAGCCCTCCATTAGGTCTTACTGGTCAACAAGACCCGCCCAAGCCACCCCAGTATATTCTGCAGTAATGCCCAGGTCTCGTTATGAGACAATAATGAGGTTCCTCCACTTCAATGACAACGCACAGGCCCCCCCAAGTACCGATGCAAACCGGGATCGGTTGTTCAAAATAAGACCGCTAATAAATTCCCTGAATAATTTATTTCTGCAACTCTACACCCCTGAGCAGAATGTAAGTGTGGACGAATCCCTCCTCAACTTTCATGGCAGACTTAGCTTTCGGCAATATCTACCTTCAAAAAGGGCAAGATATGGCGTTAAGCTCTACAAATTGTGTGAAAGCGGGTCAGGATATACCACCGCCTTCAGAATTTATGAAGGGCGGGACCGCACAATAAATGTTCCTGGATGCCCCCCTGATCTTTCCACCAGCAGTAAGATCGTGTGGGAGATAATGCAGCCTCTGCTTCACAAGGGGTACCACCTGTACTGTGATAATTTTTATTCGAGTGTGCCCCTGTTTAGGCATTTGCATGCTGCAAGGACTGGGGCATGTGGTACCATGCGCAAAAACAGAATTGGTTTTCCACAGCAATTAGTGGGGAAGCGCATGGTAAAGGGGGACTCCTGTGCTTATGCATCTGAAGAATTGCTGGCGGTCAAGTTCAGGGATCGCAAAGATGTGTATGTGCTAAGCACGATTCATACCGCAGGAACAGTGGCAGTGAGGGAAAGGGGGGCAACATCGGACAAGCACAAACCAGTGAGCGTGTCCGAATATAACAAGTACATGGGGGGGTGGATTTAAGCGACCAGGTTTTACAGCCCTATTTAGTAAAACGCAAAACTAAAACCTGGTACAAAAAAGTGGCCATTTATTTGTTACAGGGGGCCATCCACAACTCATTTGTGCTCTACAAAAAAAACAGAGGCAGAGACACATACCTGGATTTCCAGGAAAAAATTATTGAAGGCCTCATTTTTGATGTTCAGGACACCCGAGAATGCCCCCAGTCTGAGGATGTCACGCGACTGACTGAAAGACACTTCATCAGTCGGATTCCCCCAACACCAACCAGAAGCAACCCTGAGAAAAAGTGCCGCGTCTGCAGAAAAGACGGGCACCGCAAAGATTCCCGATATTTCTGTCCCTCATGTCCCTCACAACCAGGCCTGTGCATTGAGCCATGTTTTAAAAAATACCACACTGTTCTGAATTATTAGATTTTAGTTAATTCGTTGAAAATATATTTGCCCTACATTACGTTTTTATTTTTCCCCTGATTTTACTCCAAGGGTGAGGGAGGGAATGGGTGGGTGGGGGGTGGATGTCAGGTTTGCATATTCTCTAAAGTTCATCTGCTGGAGAGCTCCATTTGCATAAACCTGCAATTTCTTATTTTAGAAAACCCAAAAAAATAAATTCCCATTATACCCCTAGATGAATATTTTGGGATTTCTGCTTCAAGAGCAGATATTTTGGAAGTGTTATAGAAACTCTGTTGAGTTTTGTAAAACCAGCTTTGAAAAAAAGCGATTTGTGAAATAAGCTTCTTCTATCGTCCGCCCTCCTACTTCTCTATGTGATAAATAAGACACACATATTTGGTATCCCCATGCTCAGGAGAAGTGGAAGAATGTGAAAGGAGATCAATTTTGGCCGTGGTCTATGCCGTGTGTGAAAAATGCTGGTATAAACTGACGCATTTGTTAAAAAATTGCTAATTTTATTTTGATCCATCTTATTCAAGAAACTTTCAGAAGAAAACTGGACTTGCTAAAAATATGATAAACCCCTTGAAGGAAACCTTGTGGGGTCTACTTGTGTGAATGAAGTAATTTATGGGGTAATTCTAATGTTTCAGCAGCATTACGCCCCCCAGAAAACAGTATGCTGCTATAAAATCAAATTCAAAATTCCTGGACCGAAAAGGCCGAAAAGCCTCCTTTTATGCCAAGCCCTGGCACATGCCCGCATAGTGAATAAGGCACACATATTTGGTATCCCCATGCATGGGAGAAGAGGAAGAATGTGAAAGGAGATGAATTTTGTCCGTGGTCTATACCGTGTGTGAAAAATACTAGCCTAAACTGACGCATTTGCTAAAAAATAGCTGTTTTTTTTTTGTTCCATCTTAATCAAGAAACTTTCAGAAGAAAACTGGACTTGCTAAAAATATGATAAACCCCTTGAAGGAAACCTTGTGGGGTCTACTTGTGCGAATGAAGTCATTTATGGGGTGATTCTAATGTTTCAGCAGCATTACACCCCCCAGAAAACAGTATGCGGCTATAAAATCAAATGCAAAATTCCTGGACCGAAAAGGCAGAAAAGCCTCCTTTTATGCCAAGCCCTGGCACATGCCCGCACAGTGAATAAGGCACACATATTTGGTATCCCCATGCACGGGAGAAGTGGAAGAATGTGAAAGGAGATTCATTTTGTCCGTGGTCCATACCGTGTGTGAAAAATGCTAGCATAAACTGGCGCAATTGCTAAATTCTTGCATTTTTTTCCAATTTTGCCCACTTTAGAGAAAAAAATAAAAATGATATATACTGACAAATGCCACTAAAACAAAGCCCTATCTGTCCTTTAAAAAGAGTGTAAAATTCAAAGATGAACTTTATTCACCTGCTGAGTTATAGTCATCTAAAGAAGCGCATAGCAAAATTGTGAAATTTGCTCTGGTCATTTAGCTGTAAAACAGCCTAGTCCTTAACCGGTTAAAGGTTATGTACACCTTTGAAAGGGATTTTTTCAGTTAGTGTGTTTTGTGCAACTTTATAATTAGTTTTTATTAAAAAATCTTTTTACTTTTGAGATACAGCTGCTCTGTATCCTTTATACAGAGCAGCTGTATCTTACGCTGAATCTTGAACTTGTCAGGTCTGTGGGACTGATGGGTTCAGTGTCAGCGGGTCCTGTGTGTCTCTGAAAGGCTGGATCCACCTGTAATACATCACATCTAAGTTAGATGTGATAGATTACAGGTGGATACAGTCGAATATTCTATTGATACCGCCAATAAAACGGAAACCTTGTGAAACGGAGACAAACAGAAACCATTAGCAACGGAAGCATTACAATTGAAATGGTAACGGAAAGCTATGGTTTCCATTTTGTTTCCATTGGTGGGTTCCCCTGACAGAACCCATGAACGGAACCACGACGCAGGTGAGAACGAAGCCTAATTATTACTGTATGATCTTTACAGATGGTGGAGAGTACTATTTTTTTGGGTATAAGCAACTCCCAGTATATGATTACCATTATTCAGGTCATACTGGAAGCGGCTAATCTGACTTTGCAAATGATCTCTGTACTGAAATGTATTTGTACTGAGCTTTGTTCTAGTGTTGTATTCATGTACTGAGATTTGTTCTGGTGCTGTATATATATATATAATGAGCTTTGTTCTGGCACTGTATATATGTAATGAGCTTGGTTCTGGTGTTGTATATATGTACTGAGCTTTGTTCTGGTGCTGTATATATGTAATGAGATTTGTTCTGGTGCTACATATATGTATTGAGCTTGGTTCTGGTGTTGCGTATAGGACTATATTGATTGTCAAATGTACAAATGTTTTTATGCTCGAGTTACATAAAAAACATGTGGAAAAGAAATGATACGTCATTGAATGGTAGGGAAAGCAAACATGTCGAGGGAGAAGGAGCTGTCGGGAAAGAGGTTGAAGGGGGGGGAGCGCCAAACTAAATCTTTGCCCCGGGTGCTGGAGAACCTAGCTACGCCTCTGTTTAATGAGTAATTAGCATATAATGTGCGCCGTTTTAAAAGTGGATTTTAAAGATTTTGCTGCAACTGAAAAAAACATACAAGGGAATGTTTGGAAATATTGTCAGGTCATGTATTATCGCATGGTGGCGGTTCAAGGGGTTAAAACTACCAGACAGTTTCCCATGAAATATACAATGAATTGAGAACAATTCCATCTGCCCTGCAATTTTGTCATAATAAATATATCCTATATAATTACAGATCCACAACCAAGCTCTGACATATATACAGTACCACAACCAAGCTCAGTACATAAATACAGCACTAGAACCAAACTATGACATATATACAGCACCAGAACAAAGCTCAGTACATATACACAGCACTAGAACGAAGCTCAGTACATAAATACAGCACTAGAACAAAGCCCATACATATATACTGTACAGCACCAGTACCAACCTCAGTACATAAATACAGCACCAGAACAAACCTCAGTACATAAATACAACACCAGAACCAAGCTCAGTACATATATACAATACCAGAACCAAGCTCAGCACATAAATACATCCCCAGAACCAAGCTCAGTACATATATACATCCCCAGAACCAAGCTCATTACATATATACAGCACCAAAACCAATCTCATACGTATATACAGCACCAAAACAAAGCTCAGTACTTACATACAGCATCAGAACAAGGATCAGTACATATAAACAACACCAGAACCAAACTCATTACTTACATACAGCATCAGAGCAAAGATCAGTACATATATACAACACCAGAACAAATACAGCTCAATTTAGTGCAACCCCTGCCGTATAGGTTTGTACGGCGTAAAACAACAGCTCCCAGCATGGCCTGAACAATAGTGGGGATATGCTTGGAGATGCTGTTTCACAGAAAAAAATCTTACCACGATCATCTCGCTGCAGATCATACAGTGACTACAGTACTGATTAGAGGCCGAATAAACATTTACATTAAGTGCCATGACCCATTTCTGGAGTTTTCCACTCAGATGTCTTCAGCTTCTCACTTTTAAAATATTTATGCACCTATAAACAAAGTTAAAATTCTCAACACCTCTAAATATAATAAAGCGCCGTACACTGCATCTCTAACTATAATAGCGCCATACACTGTGTCCCTGATTATAATAGTACCATACACTTTGTCACACACACACACACACACACACACACACACACACACACACACCGTGCCCCATGTAGATAGTGCCCCATAGCCCCCTGTAGATAGTGACCACTATAGAGCCTCTGTAGATAGTGCCCTACATAGAAGCCCCTGTAGATAGTGTCCCACATACAACCCTCTGTAGATAGTGCCCATATATGGACTCCAGAGCTGCAAGGCAATAGTGCTAACCACTGAGCCACCGTGCTGCCCTACATATAGCTTCCCCTATAGATAGTGCTCCACGTATAGCCCACCTCTGTAGATAGTGTCTCACATATAGCTTCCCCTGTGTATAGTGTCCCACATATAGCCCACCCCTGTAGACAGTGCCCTACATATAGCCCCCCTGTAGCTAGTGCCCCACAGGTAAGCCACCCCTGTATATAGTGTCCCACATATGCCCATCCCTATAAAATGTGCCCTAAAAATAGCTCCCTTATGGATAGTGCTCTACATATAGCCCACCCCTGTATAGTGTCTCACATATAGCTCCCCCTGTATATAGTGCCCCACATATAGACCCCCCTGTAGATTGTGCCCCACAGCCCCACATATAGACCCCCTGTAGATAGTGGCCCACATCCCCACCTATAGACCCCCTGTATATAGTGGCCCACATCCCCACATATAGACCCCCCTGTAGATAGTGGCCCACATCCCTACATAAAGACCCCCTATATATAGTGGCCCACATATAGACCCCCTTGTATATGGTGGCCCACATCCACACATATAAACCCCCCTGTATATAGTGGCCCACATCCCCACATATAGACCCCCCTGTAGATAGTGCCCCACATCCCCACATATAAACCTCCCCTGTATATACAGTAGTGGCCCACATCCCCACATATAAACCCCCTGCAGATAGTGACCCACATATAGACCCCCTATATAGTGGCCCACATCCCAACATATAGACGACCCCTGCTGTAGATAGAGCCCCCACTATAGATAATGCCACTCACAGTTTTATTAGGAAAAAACAAAAAAAACTTGACATACTCACATGATCTCGTTCCCACGCCGTCCGATGGCAATGCAGACTTGCTCTCTTCTGAGCAGGTCTGCTGGAGCTGAACGACTGGCAGGGTGAATGACTTGACCCGTCAATCAGTGCCTTTCAAACGCGGAAGCGGCGCGATTACATCATTGCGCCGCTAGCATCGTTGAAAGGCGCTGATTGGCGGGGCAAGTCATTTTGCTCCGCCAATCAGCGTCATTGTAAGGCACTGAATGGTCGGGCCCGGCCATTCAGCGCTAATGCATGTATTTGTACCTGCGTGCTATAGATGCAGGTACAATTACTGCAAGACGGGGTGGCTGTCGCTAGCACCGGGGCCCCCTCCGGTGCGAGCAATGTCTACGGGCATGAGAGGGCCTGTGTCACCCGGCCCATACTTGTTGGAGGCTCAGCGGCGCAGGGTCCGTAGTAGCGGCGCTACCACTGTAGCAGCCATGACGGCTGCTAGCGGCACCACCGGGCATAAGAGGTGGCTGTGTCGGCTGGCGGCACGGGCCCCCTCAAGCTGCGGGCCCCATAGCAGCCACTTCGGCTGCTACCGCGGTAGTTATGCCACTGCTTGTGGCAATGCGGCATGACTAGATAAAAAAGGGTTAGATCTGTTATTTGTTTGTGAATGAGAGGCATATCGTATTTTGAAATGCATCGTGAATTCACAATCGTATGTGTTTTTTGCGTTATGACATTGCAATATGAGTTAGAATTTGGTAGCAGCAATGTAAGAAGTAAGAAATACAATTATCTTAGTGGGCAGATTAAAGTGGTTGTCCACTACCTGACAACTGATAACCTACCGACCTGATAGGTCATCAGTACATGATCTGTGGGGGTCCGACACCCGGACCCCGCACCGTTAACCTGTTCCGGCTGCCTCCGGGCCCCCGGACGTACTATACAAGTTGGCTCCAGCCACGGAATAGCGGCCGAGCTGCTGGAGCTGCTCTGCTCCTATTCAAGTGAATAGGAGCAGAGCTGCAGTTCTTCAGCACGGCCGCTATGATATGTACTGAGCCAACTGCTTCCGGCTCCGTACATCGCATAATGGACAACATCCGGTGCCCACAGGCCACCATAGCAGCTGATTAGTGCGGGGTCTGGGTGTCAGACCCGCACCAATGATATACTGATGACCTATACGGTGGATAGGTAACCAGTTGTCTGGTAAAGGACAACCCCTTTAATGTGTCTCTGTAACAGTTGCAAGTGTTTTAATCTTTCTTAGGCCTCGTGCACACTTACATCACCGTTTTCCGCGAACCCGTTTTAGCGGCCGTGTGGTTTCCGTGTGCACTTCGTGTTTCCGTTTCCGTGCGCCGAGCATGCTACTGTCTAGGGTGCTGAAAGAGTTAATGGGCTGCACTGATCTGCGGTAACTCTTTCAGCACCCTGGACAGTACCATGCTCAGCGCGCGGAAAATAAAATTTTAATGAATTAATAAAAAAAAATAAGTTCATACTTACATTCCTCCTGTCCGGCCTTCAGCGATGACGTTCAATCCATGTCGCCGCTGTAGCCAATCACAGGCTGCCGCGGCCTCTGCAGCCAATCACAGGCTGTCGCGGCCTCTGCAGCCAATCACAGGCTGCCGCGTCACAAAAGAAGGTCGGACTGGAGGAAGAAGAGGGACTCGTCACCGGGTACGTATGAAATGCTTTTTATTTTATTTTTAATCAGCAGCCTCTTTTCTTTATCAGTTATTGATAGTGTAATATTTTTCTAATGTTTTTCTACCCGCCCGGCGGTTGCTAGGCAACGGCTCCGTCACACACGGACTGCACACGGATAGCACACGGATGCCTACCGTGTGCCTTCAGTTTTGTTGACGGCCCCATTGACTTGCATGGGCCTCACGGACACGGAATCCCGGACCAAAGTAGGACATGCTCTACTTTGGATCGGAAAGGAGCAACGGACCATCAAAAAAACTGTAGTGTGCATGGCCCCATTGAAATGAATGGGTTCAGGGTGCTATCAGTGACAAAAACGGATAGCACCCTGAAGGAAAAAACTGAAGTGTGCATGAGGCCTTATGGCGCAGTATAGGAACAGGAAATACTTAGAGTGCACCTAGAGGGAGCTTAGGAACTCACTGAAGACAGATTTATTATTGAGTTCAATGGGTGCTGTATAAATCTGTCTTTATCAATGTTTAAAGGCAGATAAGTGCCTCAACAAAGAAGGTGATCATCACGAAAAATAGACTAGACTGTGTTTTCCTCAGTTAAATGAGCAATTCAATGTAACTGGATTATAGTGAAAAAGAAATAGCATGAAATCTTACACACATATGTAAAAGGATACATTTACGCTCACACATCTTTAAGTGGTACAGCTCTGCGGGTATACTTGCTGAAAGTAGCCATGTCACAGTGTGGGCATATTTACATTACTTTCAGAAAATTGGAACAGAAATAGAGCAGAACATTGGAACAGAAAGTGCTATGCTCCCTTCCATCTTCAGGCTGTGCTTTCATCAATGTGTGTCTCCTGTGAGGAAAATAGAGTACACATGGGCTCCCTCTAGCTGCCAGGCCCTGTATTCGCCATTATACAGTAGCGGCTGGTAATTCTGTGACTGGCTACTAATACCATCCATAATAAGAAAATCAATGAGATGTGAGCAGCACTAAAGTCCCATAAGAGGTAGTGCTATTGGATTCAAATCTGTCCTGGTGTATCAGTCCTTATCCACCACTTAACAGTCAAGAAAAAAGGTAATTTGATGAAAGCATGCCATCACTTTCTTTTTTATTCAGGCAAGGAATACAAAAACAGCGTCGAGAATGACTTTTGCATAAGCGGGTACGTCGCTGTCTTTGTATTCCTTGCCTGAATAAAAAACAAAGTGATGGCATGCTTACGTTGAATGATTTCTTTCTTTATCAATACCATCCACTCATAGTGCTCTTAAAGTGCCTATTCACACAATATGGTTATTTCATGTTTTAATGCTGTGACCAAATTGTATATTGTAGTAAATTAGATTTTTAAAAATCCCAGTTACAGATTGCAGCACATAGTCACACATTTGCTTGGAAACCATACCTGCTCACGTTTTGTATAAAGTCTTTTGGGCTTATCAGTTAAAGGCTTCTCAAATTATTGAATGATGACATAAATCAATACTTGTTCCTGATGCAATGTAAAAAAACAACAAAAACAATCTTTATTGAGAAAATGTAGTCAAACACACAGTGCTACATGATGGGTTAGCATAATGGTTACCACTGCTAATCCGAAAGTAGGAAAGATACCACCTAGAGTTCTATACAGGGCGTTCAGTTTGACTTAGGCTGCATTGACCTTTCAGTACGAACCTTATTCCTTGAAAAAAACAAATCATGTCAGAAAAAAGCAGAGAAGTTTTTACTTTGGTCTTTTCTCTAATGAAATCTGATTCTTGAACATACCATTAATATGGAAGTGTGAATGGGTAAATAGCTTGACTTTGACCTGTTATGATTCAGCAACCTGAATTTAGACTGTTCGTAAGGACCGAGACAACTTCACCCATGACTGCCATAAAGTGGTATCTGGTTCCAAAACAAATATAGGGTTTGAGCCCCTCGGGCTCCTTTCCTCTCATCCTCCATTGTTTACTTTGGATGACACAAGGGGGATTACATAAGCTTTTTCCAGCATAAAGGTTATGCCAAGGATGAATACTAGGTGGAAAATAGGAGCTAATAGGCGAGGGTGGTACCCTTTCTCCTTAAAGTATTCACTGGGGGACACAGTACCATGGGTATAGGCCGCTGTCACTAGGAGGCTAACACTAGGTAAATATAAAAAAATGTGTGGCTCTGCCCAGTGGGCTATACCCTCTGCTGAGCACTCAGCTCCTCAGTTTTAGCATCGTGTCCGTAGGAGGCAGACATCTCCAATTCTGCTAGATTTTTTATTTTAATTTTATTTATTTTGATTTCTTTTTTAGGTGCAGTTTGAGAGTCCCTCGTGTGTTCCACTTGGTGACTCCCCTGCAGGCGCTGGGCGGGAGATATTTCCACTGTTTCAGTGGATGCCTGCCATTTTGGCAGATGCTCTTCCCACCTCAGTGGATGCCCACCTCTATGGCGGATGTTTCCTGCCTTGGTCACCCAGTCCCTTGTTATTACCGCTCCGGTGGTTGAGGATGCCGGACACACTACGTGTGTTTTTTCCGAAAGGGTGACATGCTGCGCCTGAAGATGACCGACAGGTAAGTTCTCCAGCCCCCCATTGGGTGCTACTGTGGTGTTTGGGCCATTCATACTATGTCATAGGGCTTGCAGCATTATATATAGAGGTTTTATTATTTTATTCTCATGTGTTGTCTAACACTTAAGTGCTGGCAGACATTCTTCAGCGTTTTCTTCAGATTTTTTTCTACTACAGACTGGCCTCGCAGAGAAAACCGCGGTGTTCCACAAGCAGCGTCATTAATTTAGTCCCCGCCTTTGGTTCTCTGCTAGGCCACAAGCTGGCCGCACCAACTCTACCCCACGCTCCGCAGTTTTCCCGTGCCGTTTTTCGCATTCTGTTCGCCAGGCGGGACCTGAGTCACCTGTCCAACCAGCGCTGGTTTTGGCTGGAGGGGAGGGTTTTTTCCTGTTCTCCTCAGACGCTTCACTCTATCACCAGTAGTTAACTCCATAGTACACTGAGCGGTGTACAGAAGTCATACAGCACTGGAAACATTCCTGCTTCGCGAGGTACACAGGACCTAGGGGGTCGGGTCTGGTGGGATAGCCATTGGCTATAGTGCTCATAATATCTCTTAAAAGTGAAAAGCTCCTTAGACCCAACCCCCCCCCGCCATTGTAACGTACTCTGCGTGTACGAGTTGCAGTACTAAGTTTTCATGCGGGCAGGCTGACACAGTCTGTGTTCAATGCCCTCTGCGTAAACCACCACAAGACTCTCCAGCTCCCATTGTTAGTGAGAATATTATCCCCCAATGGGCGGCTTCCCTCACCCAGGCAGTAGATAATCTCGTCCACCTCTCCCAGGCCACGGCGGATGCCTTAAAACACCTTTTTCAGCAGTTAGCGTCCCAATTGTCTGACCCTCTCAGGCACCGCAGTGCATTCAGTTTTTCCTGGATTGCTCTTGTCCTAGTCCTGCCAGTGCACACCGCAAGCGGGCCAGGAAATCAAGGAGATATCCTTCTTTCTCTAATTCTTCTTGCTGCAGGTGTCCTTCATTCTTTTCATTCAAAAGATATTTCTGAACCAGCTTCTGAGGGGAACGTCTCTCTCTCCGACTCAGAGTTTGAGTGTAATAGAAGTGAATCCACTCCTGCTGTGAAGGATCTAATCCAGGCAGTGAGAGATATTCTTAAGATTGTGGATGATCCTGCTGAATCTCCTCAGAATGAGTTGTTATTACATCTCCACAGGCTACCACCTCTGGTCTTTCCAGATCATAAGGGTTTTGACCAATTGTTTTCTGATGCATGTAAACACCCTGATCGGTCAGTGCACGTGTCCAAGAATGCGGACTATGTTTTCTTTCTCTGATGAGTGTATTGCCAAATGGTCAGCTCACCCCAAGGTAGATGCTCCCATGGCCCCGCTTTATGAAAATACTACCTCACCGGTTGCAGATGCTTCTACCTTAAATGATACAGTTGATGCCAAAGTGGAGTCTATCACAAAAACCACTTTCAGCACAGCCGCGGTTTCAGTCAGACCCTCTTTTGCCGCATATTAGGTTAGCTTGGCTATTATTAAACTACTTAGCTACTCAACTACCGGACGCAATTGATTCAGGGGACTCTGAAGTGGATACTTCCCTGCTAGCTGCATAGCTTTTACAGATGTCTAAATATATCTGTGTTTTCTCGGTCCAATCTTCCCAAAGATCAGCTAAGGCCATGGCTAATGCGGTAGCTGTCTGCAGGGGAATTTGGACCAGGAACTGGGATACTGACAGTGCCCCTAAAAAGAACGTTTTTGCCCTTCCCTTTGCCCATGATCTCCTTTATGGACTTGACCTGGTCCAACTAATTTCTGAGGCTACAGGAGGAAGGAGTACTTTACCTCCACAACCTGGTCAAGAACGACTCCCAGTTCCCTCAGTCAAGACAAAAATGGTTAAATTAATTTTGGTACTCGGCCCCACGTCAGAGGCAGAACACATGTGAATCCCGTCCCTTCCGAGCAGAGAGACCTTCCTTTCGGTCTAGAAACTCCTGGCAGCACTTCAATCGACCCGCTAGATCTGCTCTGGCACAGCAGGCTTCCACAGCCTAAAGATTTGCCCTTACCCGAGCTGCTCCCTTGGGTGGGGGGACAACTGCTCTCCTTCTAGGAGACATGGCTTGAAATCATCAAAGACACCAGGGTGCGGGAGGTTGTGTCGACAGGCTACTTCTCTCCCTCCAGAGTGATTTTTTGTGTCAATGCCCCCTCGGCGCCCCTCCAGTGCCCAAGCTTTGTCTCAAGCCATTCAAAGCCTCCTCCATCAACTCCAACTCCAGAACTGTTAGAAACGTTTCATTCAAACCTTTTTACAGTACAAAAGAAGGACTGATCTCTTCAACCCATTATGGATCTAAAACTTCTAAAATGCGAAGATTCAAAGGTTTTGCATGAAGTCTATGCTATCGATGGTCGCTTTCTTGGAGGTTGACAAGTTCTTGTCCTCAATAGAAATCAAGGATGCTTATCTTCATGTTCCCATTGCTCAAGTTCATCAGCATTTCCTGGGCTTTGCAGTAGGTTCCGAGCGTTTCCAGTTTGTGGCCCTCCCCTTCTGGCTAGCCACGGCTCCAAGGGTCTTCACCAAGGTCATCGTGGTGCTCATGGCTCTCCTCTGATCCCGGGGGATAACAGTTATCCCATGATCTTCTGGTGTAGGCACATTACAAACAGGACAACTTGCACAACATTACACTGGATTGACTTTGCAGATTCGGATGGCTGATCAACAGCACCAAGTCATCTCTCTTTCCTACTCAGAGAATGTAGTTTTTAGGGAGGGTAGCGGATACACAGACAGCCAGGGTATTCTTACCCAAGGACAAGATCCCCACTCTCTGACAGGGAGTGACAGTACTCCACAGGAATGCTCCTTGCTCCATCCAATTCTGCATGAAAGTCTTAGGGAAAATAGTAACAACCTTCAAGGCCAGTGGCGTAACTACCGCTATAGCAGCTGTAGCGGCTGCTACGGGGCCCGCGGCATGAGGGGCCCATGTCACCCGCCGGCATGGGCCCCCACCATGGCCGGAGGCTCCGCTAGCTGCCGCTATGGCTGCTACAGCGCGACGCCACTGAACACTACGGCAGAGCAGGGCGGTATCTCCCCGCTCTGCCATTAAATGGGTTGTTCCTACATAAGACACGTATCCCCTATCCACAGGACAGGGGATACATGTGTGATCACTGGCAGCGATAAGGAGAACGGGGGACCGAAAGTCCCCTGAAGTTCTCCATCACAAACCTCGGACTTCCGGGGTCTGTGTCGGCAGCTCCGTAGAAATGAATGGAGCGCCGGTCGCGCTTGTGCGCATGCGTGACCAGCGCTCCTTTCATTTTTATTGAGCTGCGCAGACTCCGGAAGTCAGAGGTTAGTCATGGAGAACTTCGGGGGACTTTCGGTCCCACGTTCTCCCTATCGCTGTCAGCGATCACACATGTATCCCCTATCCTGTGGATAGGGGATACATGTCTTTAGTAGGACACACTATAGGTCGGATTTTTTGGAGGGTTGGGGCTGCATGGCGTTACCTACAGGGGGGCTGTATGGCGTTACCTACAGGGGGAGCTGTATGGCGTTCTCTATAGGGGTGGCTGTATAGCGTTACCTTTATGGGGGCTGTATAGCGCTATCTACAGGGGGGGCTGTATGGCGCTATCTACAGGGGGGGCTGTATGGCGTTATCTACAGGGGGGCTGTATGGCGTTATCTACAGGGGGGCTGTATGGCGTTATCTACAGGGGGGCTGTATGGCGTTATCTACAGGGGGGCTGTATGATGTTATCTACAGAGTGGTCTGTATGGCGTTATCTACAGGGGGGCTGTATGGTGTTATCTACAGGGGGGCTGTAAAAAAGGCACTATCTACAAGGGGGGTTGTGTGACACCCAGGGGAGGGGGGCCCCAGTCTAAAGTTTGCTATGGGGCCCAGTCTTTCTTAGTTACGCCCCTGTTCAAGGCAGTCCCATTTGTTCAATTTCACTCCCGATCTCTGCAGCTGTCGATTTTATCTCATTGGGCCAAGTCTCCAGACTCCTTGGATCTGATGATCCGACTGCCCCGTTCAGTCTAGAAGGCGCTGCTGTAGTGGGTGTATTTCCCTAACATTTCTCAGGGAGAACCCTACACAACTCTCCACTGGCAAATCATCACAACAGACGCAAGTTTGTCCGGCCAGAGGGTGGTCTTCAGCTGCCTCACTGTCCGGTGTACCTAGTCCGACCTGGAAGCTCAGCTCCAGATCAACATCTTGGAGCTGAGGGCCATCTTCCTGGCCCTGTCATACTGGATGTCTAATTTTCAGGGTCTTCCAGTGCAGATACAGACAATTCTACAGCAGGACTGCATGGAAGGAATCCTGCAGGATCTTTGCTGTGCGGAACAAAATGTGGAGCAATCTAACTAGTGCACTTCCCAGGAGTAGACAAGTGGAGGTGGATTACCTAAGCCGGAAACGCCTGGATCCCGGAGAATGGTCTCTTCATCCAGAGATTTTTCAACGTATTTTCATTTGGTGAGTGTCACGGCGTGGAGTGTGGACCCACTGGGCCGTACCGCATAGCGGGGTAGCAGCTGGCCCACAAGGTAAAAAACTGTCTATAGTTCGGAAAGGGTACCTGTAGACAGTAGTGGAGGCACGATTTGACTTTCACAGCAGGTGGCACCGTGGGTGCAGCGGAAGACACAACTTGACTTTCTCAGCAGGTGGCACCGTGGATGCAGTGGAAGACACGACTTGACTTTCTCAGTAGATATAATAGCACGGGATACAGGGTACAGGCAGAAGGAATGGGTAACACTGGGAACTGGAAAACACTTGGAGACCATTTGTAAGACAAACTTAGGTATTGTAAAGGATCTGCCAGGCACAGCTTCGGGGTTAACGCCCCTAGATAATCAGTCTTCACCTGAGTCTATGTCTCTGAGACTGACTCCAGCTTCCACCACTCAGGCTGGCAGGCTTAGGAGTGGGAGAGCCTATCGCAGCCGCGCCAGACTCAGCTAGCTCCCGCCCTCTGTCTATTTATACCTGCCTTTCCTGTTCCTCCTTGCTTGTGATTCTTTCCGTGTGGTTTCCCGGCCCAGCTACAGCTCCTACTATTTGATCCTGCTCCATACTGACCCTGGCTTACTGACTACTCTCCTGCTCTGCGTTTGGTACCTCGTGCTCTCCTGGTTTGACTTGGCTCGTTCACCACTCTTGTTGCTCACGGTGTTGCCGTGGGCAACTGCCCCTTTCCCTTTGCTTTGTATTCCCTTGTATGTTTGTCTCGTGCACTTACTGAGCTTAGGGACCGCCGCCCAGTTGTACCCCGTCGCCAAGGGCGGGTCGTTGCAAGTAGGCAGGGACAGAGTGGCGGGTAGATTAGGGCTCACTTGTTCGTTTCCCTACCCCCGTCGTTACATAATCACAAGCCCATACCTAGTCTACCCTGGTCCCTGTCACTACTATGGACCCCCTTGAGACCCTGGCTCAGCAAATGCAGGGTCTCTCCCTACAGGTCCAGGCCCTGGCTCAGAGCGTCAACCAGCCTGATGCTACCATGGTAGTCCCCCTCACCTCACCTCTTGAACCCCACCTCAAGTTGCCCGACCGGTTCTCAGGGGACCGGGGGCCTTTTCTCTCCTTTCGGGAGATTTGTAGGCTTTACTTTCGCTTAAAGCCTCATTCCTGTAAAGGATCTGCCAGGCACAGCGGGGTTAACGCCCATAGGTAATCAGTCGGCACCTGAGTCTATGTGTCTGAGACTGACTCCATCTTCCACCATTCAGGCTGGCAGGCTTAGGAGTGGGAGAGCCTATCGCAGCCTGGCCAGACTCAGCTAGCTCCGCCCTCTGTCTATTTATATCTGCCTTTCCTGTTCCTCCAGTGCTTGTGATTCTTCTCGTGTGGTTTCCTGGCCCAGCTACAGCTCCTGACTATTTGATCCTGCTCCATACTGACCCTGGCTTACTGACTACTCTTCTGCTCTGCGTTTGGTACCTCGTACACTCCTGGTTTGACTCGGCTCGTTCACCTCTCTTGTTGCTCACAGTGTTGCCGTGGGCAACTGCCCCATTTCCCTTAGCTTTGTGTACCCTTGTCTGTTTGTCTCGTGCACTTACTGAGCGTAGGGACCGCCGCCCAGTTGTACCCAGTCGCCTAGGGCGGGTCGTTGCAAGTAGGCAGGGACAGAGTGGCGGGTAGATTAGGGCTCACTTGTCCGTTTCCCTACCCCTATCATTACAATTCCTCTGTTTCTGAGAACCAGCGGGTGGGTATAATTATGTCCCGGCTCCAGGAAGGGCCCCAAGAGTGGGCCGTCTCCTTGGCTCCTGACGCCCCTGAACTTTCCTCCGTTGATCGTTTCTTTTCTGCTCTCGGACTCATTTATGACGAGACCGACAGGACTGCCTTTGCCGAGAGTCAGCTGGTGACCTTACGTCAGGGTAAGAGACCTGTTGAGGAGTATTGTTCTGACTTTAGGAAGTGGTGCGTAGCTTCTCGGTGGAATGACGCTGCCTTAAGGTGCCAGTTTAGGTTGGGTCTGTCGAATGCCCTGAAAGACCTGCTAGTTAGCTATCCCTCTTCTGACTCCCTAGACCAGGTTATGGCTTTAGCGGTACGACTTGACCGACGTCTCAGGGAACGACAACGTGAACGTTTATGTGTTTTCTCCTCCAACTCCCCCATGATGCCTACCGAGGTTCCGTTGATTCGTTCCTCCCCGGAAGACTCAGAGGTACCTATGCAACTCGGGGCCTCCTTGTCCCCCCGTCAACGTAGAGAGTTCCGCAGGAAGAATGGTCTCTGCTTCTATTGTGGGGATGACAAGCATCAAGTGAACAACTGTCCTAAGCGTAAGAATGCATGCGGAGAACTTCCGCGCCTAAGTGATCATCGGGGAGGTCACTTGGGCGCACAGGTATTTCCCGTAAATATGAAACGTAATAAGATCTTGCTTCCCTTTCAGGTCTCTTTTGGTGGTAGGTCTGCTACCGGCAGTGCCTTCGTGGATTCAGGGTCCTCTGCTAATATTATGTCTGTGGAATTTGCTAGGTCTCTTGCTATGCCTTTGATTGATTTGCTTAAACCTGTCCAGGTAGTGGGTATCGAATCCACTCCTCTTGCTAATGGTTATTTTACACAGCATACCCCTGTTTTTGAACTCCTTGTTGGCTCCATGCATTTGGAGCAGTGCTCTGTACTGTTGATGCAGGGATTATCGTCCGATTTGGTTTTAGGCCTTCCCTGGTTGCAGTTGCATAATCCCACGTTTGACTGGAATACTGGGGAGCTTACCAAATGGGGTAATGAATGTTTGACGTCATGTTTTTCTGTTAATTCTATTTCTCCCCCTGAGGAGGTGAACACGCTACCTGAGTTTGTTCAGGACTTAGCTGATGTTTTCTCTAAGGAGGCCTCCGAAGTGTTACCTCCTCATAGAGAATACGATTGCGCTATCGAATTGGTACCATGAACTAAGCTTCCTAAGGGTAGGATATTTAATCTTTCTTGTCCCGAACGTGAAGCCATGAGAGAGTATATCCAGGAATGCCTGGCCAAGGGTTACATTCGCCCCTCTACTTCTCCGGTAGGTGCTGGCTTCTTCTTCGTAGGGAAGAAGGATGGTGGTCTTAGGCCATGCATTGACTACCGTAACCTGAATAAGGTCACTGTAAGGAACCAGTATCCCCTTCCTTTGACTCCTGATCTCTTTAATCAGGTTCAGGGGGCCCAATGGTTCTCTAAGTTTGATCTACGGGGGGCGTATAACCTTATCCGCATCAAAAAGGGGGATGAGTGGAAGACTGCGTTTAACACGCCCGAAGGTCATTTCGAATACCTCGTCATGCCCTTTGGGTTGTGTAATGCTCCGGCGGTCTTCCAGAATTTCATAAATGAGATTTTGAAAGATTACCTGGGGATATTTCTTGTAGTGTACCTTGATGACATACTGGTGTTTTCCAAGGACTGGTCCTCCCACATTGAGCATGTCAGGTAGGTGCTCCAGGTCCTTCGGGAAAACAAACTGTTTGCAAAAAGCGAAAAATGTGTGTTTGGGGTACAGGAGATACCATTTTTGGGTCAAATACTCACTCCTCATGAATTCCGCATGGACCCCGCCAAGGTTCAGGCTGTGGCGGAATGGGTCCAACCTGCCTCCCTGAAGGCGTTACAGTGTTTTTTGGGGTTCGATAATTATTACAGGAGATTTATTGCTAACTTCTCGGGCATCGCTAAGCCTCTTACGGACCTCACTCGCAAAGGTGCTAATCTCCTCCACTGGCCTCCTGAGGCTGTCCAGGCTTTTGAGGTCCTTAAGAAGTGCTTTATCTCGGCCCCGGTGCTGGTTCAGCCCAACCAAATGGAGCCATTTATCGTGGAAGTTGACGCATCCGAGGTGGGAGTGGGGGCTGTCTTGTCCCAGGGTACCAGGTCCCTCACCCATCTCCGCCCCTGTGCCTACTTCTCCAGGAAGTTTTTGCCCACTGAGAGTAACTATGATATTGGCAAACGCGAACTCTTAGCCATTAAATGGGCATTTGAAGAGTGGCGCCACTTCCTGGAGGGGGCTAGGCACCAGGTAACGGTCCTTACCGACCACAAGAATCTGGTTTTCCTAGAATCTGCCCGGAGGCTAAACCCGAGACAAGCTCGATGGGCGCTATTTTTTACCAGATTCAACTTTTTGGTTACCTATAGGGCTGGGTCTAAAAATATTAAGGCCGATGCACTGTCGCGTAGCTTCATGGCCAGCCCTCCTTCGGATGAAGATCCTGCTTGTATTTTGCCTCCCGGTATAATCATTTCTTCTATTGATTCTGATTTAGTCTCTGAAATTGCGGCTGATCAAGGTTCAGCTACCGGGAACCTTCCTGAGGACAAGCTGTTTGTTCCCCTGCAATACCGGCTAAGGGTACTTAGGGAAAATCATGACTCCGCACTATCTGGTCATCCAGGCATCCTGGGTACCAAACACCTCATTGCCAGAAACTATTGGTGGCCTGGGTTGCCTAAAGACGTTAAGGCCTACGTCGCCGCTTGTGAGGTTTGTGCTAGGTCTAAAACTCCCAGGTCCCGACCAGCGGGCTTACTACGTTCGTTGCCCATTCCCCAGAGACCCTGGACACATATCTCTATGGATTTTATCACCGATTTGCCTCCATCCCAAGGCAAGTCGGTGGTGTGGGTGGTAGTAGACCGCTTCAGTAAGATGTGCCACTTTGTGCCCCTCAAGAAACTACCCAACGCCAAGACGTTAGCTACCTTGTTTGTCAAACACATCCTGCGTCTCCATGGGGTCCCTGTCAATATTGTTTCGGACAGAGGGGTACAATTTGTTTCTTTGTTTTGGAGAGCCTTCTGTAAAAAGTTGGGGATTGATCTGTCCTTCTCCTCTGCCTTCCATCCTGAAACCAATGGCCAAACGGAGAGGACTAATCAATCTCTAGAACAATATTTAAGGTGTTTTATCTCTGACTATCAATATGATTGGGTCTCATTTATTCCCCTCGCTGAATTTTCCCTTAATAACCGGGTCAGTAACTCGTCAGGGGTCTCCCCCTTTTTCTGTAATTTTGGGTTTAATCCACGGTTCTCCTCCGTTTCACCTGGTAGTTCCAACAATCCCGAGGTAGAGGTCGTTCATCGGGAACTGTGCACAGTCTGGGCCCAGGTTCAGAAGAACCTAGAGGCGTCCCAGAGCGTACAAAAAACTCAGGCTGATAGAAAACGTTCTGCTAACCCCTTGTTTATGGTCGGGGATCTGGTGTGGTCATCGTCTAGGAACTTGCGTCTTAAGGTCCCGTCCAAGAAGTTTGCTCCCCGGTTTATTGGGCCGTATAAGGTCATTGAAGTCCTCAATCCTGTCTCCTTCCGGCTGGAGTTACCCCCATCTTTTCGTATACACGACGTGTTTCATGCCTCCCTCCTTAAACGCTGCTCCCCGTCCTTGGCTCCCTCGAGGAAACCTCCTGTTCCCGTTCTCACCCCTGAGGGGGTGGAATTCGAGGTGGCCAAGATTGTGGACAGCAAGATGGTCCAAGGCTCCCTCCAGTACCTGGTCCATTGGAGAGGATACGGGCCTGAGGAGAGGACTTGGGTACCCGCCCGGGATGTTCACGCTGGGGTATTGGTCAGGAAGTTCCACCTTAGTTTCCCCAATAAACCAGGTCCACTTAGAAAGGGTCCGGTGGCCCCTCATAAAAGGGGGGGTACTGTAAAGGATCTGCCAGGCACAGCTTCGGGGTTAACGCCCATAGATAATCAGTTTTCACCTGAGTCTATGTCTCTGAGACTGACTCCAGCTTCCACCACTCAGGCTGGCAGGCTTAGGAGTGGGAGAGCCTATCGCAGCCGGGCCAGACTCAGCTAGCTCCCGCCCTCTGTCTATTTATACCTGCCTTTCCTGTTCCTCCTTGCTTGTGATTCTTTCCGTGTGGTTTCCTGGCCCAGCTACAGCTCCTACTATTTGATCCTGCTCCATACTGACCCTGGCTTACTGACTACTCTCCTGCTCTGCGTTTGGTACCTCGTGCTCTCCTGGTTTGACTTGGCTCGTTCACCACTCTGGTTGCTCACGGTGTTGCCGTGGGCAACTGCCCCTTTCCCTTTGCTTTGTATTCCCTTGTATGTTTGTCTAGTGCACTTACTGAGCGTAGGGACCGCCGCCCAGTTGTACCCCGTCGCCTAGGGCGGGTCATTGCAAGTAGGCAGGGACAGAGTGGCGGGTAGATTAGGGCTCACTTGTTCGTTTCCCTACCCCCCTCGTTACAGGTATACAACAATGCTCAGACGAGGAACAAGTGGGCAGAGCCCCTTTTTATAGTCCAGCAGCCATTTGGGCTAATTATTGATGGGTGACAGTTGGACGCGTACTGGCCCTTTAAAGCGCACGCCCTGCGGGAAACAGTCCGAGGATCCAGAAGTGAGTGCCGGCGTCTACCTGGAGGGAGCTGACGCCGCAAAGACAGATGTCCATGGCCGGGACCGTCAGAGGGTAAGTATGAACGACGATCCCCGGCCATAGACGTTACAGTGGGGCTTCCTGGACGTGGATCTCTTCGCTTCTCACCTCAATCATAACTGCCCGGACTACGTCACCAGAACTAGGGACCCCAAGGCCATAGGAATCGACGCTCTGGTTCTCCCCTTGTCGTCCTTCAACCTCTTTTATATTTTTCACCCTTCCACTTCTGCCTAGAGTGCTGAAAAGGGTCAAGGACGCAGAAATCCCAGCAATTCTGGGAGACACATTCTGGTCTCACAGAGCTTGCTACGCGGATCTTATGCTCCTGTTAGCAGATGCCCTGTGGCCACTTCCTCTGCAACACAACCTCCTTTCCCAAGTTCCAAAGTTCAACTCTGCTTTATCACGGCTGCGTTTAACGGCTTGACTGTTGAAACTGTGGTTTTGAAGTTTAAAGGTTTCTCTGATCCGGTAATTCAAACAAGAATTACAGCCCGGAAGACTCTATCCCAAAGGATTTACCATCGTACTTGGTTGGTTTAATTTAGGTGGTGTAAATTCCATCAGTTCCACCCCCTCCATTTTTCCATCCCTCAAATTCCGGTTTTCCTGCAGGTGGTTTTGGATCAGGGATTGGTTACTCTAAAAGGGCAGCTTTCAGCCCTGTATATTCTTTTCCAACGCATTTTGGCTTTCCGCGATCAAATTAAGACTTTTTTTCAGGGAGTCGCATTTTGTGCTCCTTCTTATCGGTCTCCTCTGGAACCTTGGGATCTCAAACCTTGATCCTTGACGCTCTCCAGACAGCACCCTTCAAATCTTTGAGGGAAGTTTCTTTCAGGATCTTATCCTAGGTAGTTTTCCTTGTGGCGATCACCTCTATCTGTAGAGTTTCTGAGCTGTTACCTTTTACGGATTTTCATAGGGACAAGGTGGTGCTACGTGCAGTGCCATCCTTCCTAAGGTGGTTTCCTCCTTCCATCTTAATGAGGACATTGTCCTTCCTTCATTTTGTTCTAATCCTTCTCATCCGTGAGAACGTGCCTTATATTGCTTGAATGTAGCCCTTCCAGTCTACATTGGAGGTATTTGTTGTTCTAAGGCCCCTCGTTAGGGTGGTCCGGCTTTAAAGGCCACCATTGCTAGGTGGATATGGTTGGCCTTTGAAAAGGCCTACACTGCTAAGGGTAGGGAACCTCCTGGGCGGTTCGGGATCAGGTTTCTTCCCTTCAGGTCTGTAAAACCACCACCTGGTCCTCGTTACATACTTTTTTGAGGTTTTGCCGCATCCATTCTACCAAAGCCAGTTTGGGTCGGATGATGTTGCAAGCAGCCGTGGTTTAGGCTGCTCGCATGGCTATGATTCTTTTTTCCCGCCCGAAAGGACTGTTTTAAGATGTCTTACGGTACTGTGTCCCCAGTGAATACTATAACAGGATTTTTGTACTTACCAGTAAAATCCCTTTCTCGTTGAAATCACTGCGGGACACAGGTCTCGCCCTACTTCTTTACTGTTATATTTTTGGGCAGTGGCAGATTGAGTAGACTATAGGCCCCCCCCCCCTTCTCTACCTCCGCCCTGCCGCACCGTCACTATTGTTAACACTACCTTTTTGTGCAAGCATTAACAAATGGGTGTTATGATTCCCCTTGTCAAAGGGTTGTGTCCCTACATACTGACAGTATCACACTGTGCAGGGACAAATCCTCCTGATAAGGGGAATGGTAATACCCATATGTCTATCAGTCCTGGACTGCACAAAGATTTTTTGTGAAAGGTGACATATTCTCTAGAAATCCACTGACTCACAGGTGACGACTTCTCAGATTCTAGTAGTTGTTTTTCCTCTTTTCTTTTCCATCTGGTCCAGACTTCATGATGACTTCTTTCGGCCATGACCCATTTCTGCAGAATTTGCCACTCAGATGTCTTTGGCTCCTCACTTTTCCAACATTTCCACACCTATAAACAAAGATAAAATTATCATGGTGCCACACACTGTGCCCCTAAATATAATAGCACCATACACTGCTCCCCTGAATAAAATAGTACCAAACACTGTGCCCCTGAATATAATTGTGTCAAACACTGTAAAGTAAAGCACCACACACACACACACAGTCCCCTGTAGATAGTGCCACACACAGCCCCTGTAGATAGCGTCACACACACCATATAGATAGAGCCACACACACACCCCTGTAGATAGCACTAAACACAGCCTCTGTAGATAGTGTCACACACAGCCCCTGTAGATGATGCTACACACAGCCCCTGTAGATAGCAACACACACAGCCCTACCTATAGATAACACCACACAGCCCTCCCTGTAGAGAGCGACACATACACGCCCCTGCGGATAGCACCACACACCCCCTGTAGATAGCGCCAAACACAGCCCCCTGTAGATGGCACCACACATAGCCCCCCTGTAGATAGCACCACACACAGCCCCCCTGGAGATAGCATCACACACAGCACCCTATGGATAGCGCCACACACAGCCCCCCTGTAGATAGCATCACACACAGCCCCCTGTGTATAACGCCACACACCCCTCCTGTGGAGAGCGCCACACACAACCCCCTGTAGATAGCGCCACCCACAGCCCCCTGTAGGTAGCAGCACACACAGCCCTCTGTAGATAGCATCACAAAGACCCCCTGTAGATAGCGCCACACAGACCCCCTGTAGATAGCGCCACACAGCCCTCTTTGTATATAGTATAATACAGCCCCCCTTGTATATGGTACCACACAGCCCCCCTTGTATATTCTGCCACAGAGCCCCCCCTTGTATATAGTGCCACACAGCCTGCCCTCTTGTAAATAGTGCCACACACAACACAGCCCCCCCTGCATATCGTGCCACACAGACCCCCTTGTATATAGTGCCATACAGCCCCCCTTGTATATAGTGCCACACAGCCCCCCTTGTATATAGTGACACACAGCCTTCCCTTGTATATAGTGCAACACAGCCTCCCCTTGTGTATATAGTGCCACTCAGCCCCCTTGTCTTGTATATAGTGTCACACAGCTCCCTCCTTGTATATAGCGCTACACGACAACTCCCCCGTATATATTGCCACATAGCCCCCCCCCCCAAAAAATAAATACTTACCTTACCCCGTTCCAGTGAAGGTCGGAGTACTGCACAGCCTCCGGGGGGGACTCTTGCGCAGACCAGCGTGATGCAGTGATGTCATCACCCCCGGCCTGTGCAGGGAGTCTTCACAGCACTTTGTAGGCTGCAGGCCTAAAGTGACCTGCAGCTTATATTATTGATTTGTATCTGCATCCTGAGGACACTGATACAAGTGAATGTGACTGCCGCTAGCACCGGGGCCCCCATAAATGTTATGGGCCGGGCAGCCATGGGCCGCCACTGGTTTTGGGCTTCTTGAGATTGCTTTTCACATTAGAAACATATTGTGTTAAACCTTCTCTGCTCTCCTACTGCTCTGGTACAAACTGAGGAGCTGAGTGCTTAGCAGAGGGTATAGCTCACTGAGTGGAGCCACACATTTTTTTATATTTGCCTAGTGTCAGCCTCCTAGGGACAGTGGCCTATATCCATGGTACTGTGTCCCCCTGTGAATTCAATGAGAAAGGGATTTTACTGGTAAGTACAAAAATCCTGTTTTTTGGGCTCATTTACCTCGGATCCTAACAACAGCACCATTAGTACTACCCCGATGATGGCCCTGCCTTCACCTTAGATCAGTGATCTCTAACCTGTGGCTCCCTGTAAATGTTGCATATCTACAATTCTTGCAGTGCCAGGGTAAATTGTGCATGTCTCAAACGTAAAAATATAATAATTTTCAATTTAAATTTTGCAGCAATAAGCATACGGAACATTTTAGGACCACATCTCAAGATCCTTCATGTTGCAAAAGAAAGTTATATATTACTCAGATTTCTGTCCATGGTGTTTGATGTATAAAATGATAATAGTGACCTTCTAGTTAAAGATTGGTCAGTCTGGTTTTGAAAGAAGGAGAAGGTTTGTAGGCAATGGTCAAATAAGCACATTTTTTTTTACAGTGTACAGATAGTAACAGCTAATAAAGCAGCATCTCAAAAACGTCTACTATTCTGGCATCTTCTTGCCAGGTCCATATAGCTTTGTGTAATATAAAGGAAGGGGGAACAGTATTTAAGACACAATATTTTCCTTCCCATTTAGCATAGAATTTACATATTTAATATCAGCTTGATGCCATGTCTTATTAGTATATAGAATAAGAAAACAGTTTAGGTGGCTCATGTAAATAGTAGTAGTATATGGCAGGTTCAGACAGTCTTTCTAAGAGTGACAACTTAGGCCCCATGCACACGAACATGCTTTTGCGGCCGCAATTCCACCGAAAATACACGGGAGAATTGCGGCCCCATTCATTTCTATGGTCCCATGCACACAACCGTTGTTTCCACGGTCCGTGCATGGCCCAGGAGCCTGGACCGCAGAAAGAACAGACATGTCTTATTACGGCCGTGATCTGCGGTCCGGGCTCATAGAAAATAATGGACACGGTCATGTGCATGGCCCGCGATTTGCGGGCGGCTCACGCTGGACACTCCGCGACTGGCCGACTCGAATATCACGGTCGTGCACATGGCTATGGTCGTGTGCATGAGGCCTTAATAGTGCTGCTTTCTTATTGGCTTGTAGGCAAAGGAAAAAAAAACACAAGTGTTTTTTTTTTGTCTATTCTTAAGTGCACCTACCACTTTCCTGATATCATTATAGTATGAAATACAGGATTTTATATTTATGAGAAGCTTGGCAGTTAGCACAGACCCTGCCTACATTGTGATTTTATTAAACATATTTCTGTCATGATGATGCATGTCTCCTTTGCCATTCTATCCACTATTCAGCTAGCTGTACCTATTATTTTGTTAACTTTGTAGTTAATAACTGAAGTAGTGTGAAGTTCACTCATTGAAATATAAACTCTGGCTGTAACTGATGTTCAATGTTTTTGTGTAATATTTATCTACTTTAAACGGCTTTTCTTTGTTTCCGGTGACACATATTTCCAGTTTTCTTTAGAATTACTGAAAGCTGCTAAATCCACAACACTTGAAATATTCAGTTCTTGGGAAAATAAAGAAACTTGTTTACTAGAACATATCCAAAGTGACAATTATGACACAGCCTTGGGATATGTTTTTGTTAAGGTTAGCTTGGCTAAAATCAGTCAGTAGCATTCAAAAAGCAGAAAAAGACAAGATTTCCCAGACTATAGTGTTTTCTTATTATTTAATCTCTTGACTGACAACTTTATCCTAAATTCTTGAAAAATAATCTGATCCTTTCAAATTCATATGTATAATGAAATCCTGTTGTCACACAGTTTGACAGGATGGAACTTAACATACACAAAGTGCAAATATAAAAGCCAACATTATTGCATTAGTTATGTGATTTTTATAGTTCACCATCCATTTCAGTATATCAATTTGTGACATTTGATGTCTTAATTGTAGACATTTTTGTTTGCAGTTGGACACATATGGAAACATACATTGATAAAATGATCAAGCTGATGGCACACATCACAAAAAATCTAATAAATTGATTATTTTACAATACTGAAGCCAATGCTTTATTTTTTACATGGCCAAGAGCACTTTGTAATATTGTATTACATTTAAATGGTGACTGTGTTCGCTCATCTAGTTATGTCATCAATAGTGGTCATTTTGAGTTGGTCAGTTGTAGGGTGATCATTTAGCAGGCCATGGCAAAGTGGGTATGACTTAAAGAGGACCTGTCACAAGGTCATATAAATTGAACTGGTTAACTGTCCTGAATGGCGCTGTCTCCCTAATTCTAGCGCCTTTTTTTCCTTGACACCCGCATTCCAGAGATATAGCCCACTGCTGAGTTGGCACCCTATATGCTAATTTGCTCTAGTCCACAGAGCTTTTGGTAATGAACTGGGGGCAGGGAATGATTTGACAGAACTTTTGTTATATGCTGGATGAACATATCTCTTTTATGAATGGACAAATGTTGTTGTTTTTTTGACCGTACTATGTCTTTATTTTTTTTATGTGCATGTTATGCAGGGTTTTTTGAAAAATTCAGAAAACCCCTTTAAATTGACATCTGGACTTGTGCTACAATAACGTATAAACCTTATACCAATGTGTCTTGAGATGTTTTTATGTCATTAAAATAATCTTGCTCTGAAAAAATCTTGCTTTTTAGAATTTATGAGAAGGGTACCAAGTTTGTTACTCCATATAGTCTCATTTCTTTTAAACTCATCCATTTATATCTGACTCAGTGGCAAGTCACAGACTGATAAACCAAAAGAGAATATCATATATGTGTTGTCCCCAAGTTTAACTGTAGTTACCAAACTCTAGTCAACATTTTCCCTGTGAAGTTAATAAAGGAAACAATTAAGGGCAGACATTGTGTTTCTGTGCAGCATCTAAACAGATGCATTTTAAAAAATGTATATTGTTCATTTTGTTTCCAAATTTTCAATGACTTTTGTTTCTATTCACCATCTCTTCTTAGTTAAATTCATTACCTTTTCACTCTGTAAGTTCTGCCCTAAGTAATTGAAATGTCTCTTTTTTTTGCCTTTTAAGTTAAACATGACAGTTTTGATAGGATTTCTTTGCATGTGTTCCCTAAGGTTATATACAATTATATGTGCAGAAAAATTATCCAAGATAATTCTCAAACTGTTTTTTTTCCTGTTAATACTTAAACTAAATCAAATTGCTGAAGCAAAGCCTCTTGCAACGTAAAATTTAATCGCAACAAGTAGCTGATGTTATAATGAACTGAGTGTCTGTCCCATTGTTCAGGGATTCATAACTGACTATTTCTTTACCCTATGCTCTCCAGAATGTCTACACAATACAATATCAGCACCAGAGACTGAAACAGGGTGTAACTAAACAGGGTGTAACTAAAGACTAGTCCCCATAGCAAAGTTTTGACTGGGCAACACCCCCCCCCCCCGGAACCAACAGCCCCCCACCCCGACAACCTCCGCCCTCCCAACAATGAACATTTATCAGTTCTGTGTGCAATGTAAAAATACAGCTAGGCCGCCAAATGTACTCTTGTTAACCTTTGGTTACAGGGTTACAAAAATTGTAACAAATAGTTAAGCACGGATATTATAACATTTGTTATCACTTAATTATGTTATTTCATAGCCATAATAGTTATTTATAAAACTGACCCGAAACATAAAGCACCAGGACACACCCCTGTATATAGTGCCACACTGCCCCTTGTAAATAGTGCCACACAGGCTCCTGTAGGTAGTGCCACATATCCCCCTTGTAGATAGTGCCACATACCTGCTCTTGTAGATAGCGCCACACACAACCCCCTTGTAGATAGTGCCACACACAACCCCATTGTAAATAGCAACATATACCCCCTCCCCTTCTAGATAGTGACACATACTTGATAGTGCCACATAGTCCCCCTTGAAGATTGTGTCACATACCCCCCTTGTATAGTGCCGCATAACTGCTCTTGTAAATAGTGCCACACAGTCTCCTATAGATAGTGCCACATATCCCCCTTGTACATTGTGCTACATTCCTCCTCTTGTAGGTAGTGCCACATACCCCCTCTTGTTGATAGCGCCACACACAACCTCCTTGTAGATAGTGCCACACACAACCCCATTATAAATAGGACCATACACCCCCTCCCCTTGTAGATAGTGACACATACTTGATAGTGCCACATAGTCCCCCTTGAAGATTGTGCCACATACACCCCTTGTATAGTGCCGCATAACCCCTCTTGTAGATAGTGCCACATACTCCCCCTTGTAGATAGTGCCACATACCCCCCTTGTAGATAGAGCGACAAATCCCCCCTTATAGATAGTGCCACATATCCCCCCTTATAGCTACTGCACATATCCCCCTCCCCTTGTAGATAGTGCCACACAAAACTCCACCTGTAGATAGTGCCATACAGACATGGGAGTGCACCCAAACAAATAAAAAAACATTATACTCACATATCCCTGTTCCCGCAACAAACGGAGCTCCTCCACAGCCTCCTCAACACCCTATGAGACAGGTCTCTTAAGTAGGCCAGCGTTATCCAGTGATGTAATCGTGTCGACCTACGCAGGGATCCTGTCCCAGCGCCTTATAGTTTTCAGGCCTAACATGGTCTGTAGCCTAGCAAATGGCAGAGCAGGGTGCTAGCTCCCTGCACTGCAAAATATTCAATTATATCTGCGTCCTACGGACGTAGATACAATTGAATGTGACAGTCGTCTAAAGCCTCGGGAAGCCTGGTACTAGCGAAGAAACGGCCAATAATGTTGTGTCCTGGGCTGGTTTGTACGGGCCCCCTCATGCCGTGGGCTACAGCAGTAGTTACGCGACTGCTCAGGTTGCTGTTTCTGATAAAGGATGGGCTAGGAAAAAGAACAGATGGAATCATAGTCGAGCAATAAATTGAAGCAGATGGTTAGTACCAAGGTCAAAAATGAGGCTGTAACAGAAAAGCATCCACAATCAGTTAGCATACCTTCACAAGGCAATCAGGAACAATTATTGTTCAGACAACAGAGTGATGTGGTCTACAGAAGATTATTGACCAAGCTTCACGACCTGAACTCTGTACCATTTGTCGTGGAAGTGAATGGCTCAAAATATATTAGACTGAAATTTAGATGAGTGTTCCAACAGACACTCACGGCAGGAACTTTATCCAGCATCCTAATCAGGATATTTCATACCGATATATATCGAGAGAGGAGAAAAAAACACACAGACGCTGCTGATATGCTCAAAATACTCCTGTGGAGGTTTATTTCCAAACTCAACTATAATAATATCATTCAAATGGGATGTAGACTTGAGGTTAACCAATCACAGGCAATGTGACAATAATTCTTATTCAGCCAATAGCAGACCATAAGAATATTTCAAATATATATGTAATGAATCTGGGTAGGGAGACAGACAGGTGAGCCCTAATCTACCCGCAACTCAGTCCCTGCCTACTTGCACGGCCCGTCATAAGTGACGGCGTACAACTGGGCGACAGTCCCTACGCTCAGTAAGTGCCAGACATACAACACAAGACAAGGGCACACAGAAGCAAGGGGCAGAAGTAGGGGCAGTTGCCCTCGGAGACACTGTGAGCAACAGGCAGTGGTGAACGAGACAAATTAAACCAGGGGAGTACGTAGTAGCAAAATCAGAGCAGGAGAATAGTCATGCAAGTCAGGGTCAATAAGTAACAGCAGTCAATCGGGTAAATAGCAGGAATCGCAGAGCCAGGAAACCAGACAATCACAAGCAAGGAGCATGCTGCAAGTGAGGGTATAAATAGACCAAGGGCGGGAGCTAGAACCGTCAGACCAGGCTGTGACAGGTTCTCCCTCTCCTCAGCCTGCAAGCCTGAGTGGTAACAGATCACGTCACTCTAGCAGACCTTGGAGCTGATGAGGGCTGATTAACCCCGGGCATCGACATAGAACCTGTGTCTGGCAAACCCTTTACAATATAATTCTAATTCTTCATTAAAATGCTGACATCAGGTAACACCTTGAGACAAGCATACAATGGGCAGTTGTTAGTGATTTGTTCTCATAGGGGAGTTTGTTGCCGTTTTCTGTCTGGGCAATGGACTATGAAGGCCACACGTTTAAAACATGGAGATAAGATGTTTCTTTGAATTATATAGAGGAAAGTTCATTACAAAATGGAGAATACATATCTTAGTAATTCGGCATCCTGCTTGATAATTTACAATGTCATTTCATACAGAGAATATAAGCAAATAAACCATCCTTCACAAACCCCCCTTTTTCTCATATTAAATTACAGAAATTATTATTATGATTAGAGATGAGCGAACCGGGACAACCGAACCCGGTTTCGGTCTGAACATCGGGAAAAGTTCGGTTCGCAGCGAATCCGAACTTCACCGGTTTCGGCCGAAAACGTTTTGACCGAACCCGGTCAAAAATATTATACAAATCGGCAGCCACTTGTCTCTATCAATCACTGATAGAGAAAAGATGCTGTTGATTAAAAATAAAATAAAAAGCATTTCATACGTACCCGGTCGTTGTCTTGGTGACGAGTCCCTCTTCTTCCTCCAGTCCGACCTTCTTTCCTGACGCGACAGCCTGTTATTGGCTGCAGAGGCTGCTGCAGCCTGTGATTGGCTGCAGATGCCGCGGCAGCCTGTGATTGGCTGCAGCGGTCACATGGGCTGTAACGTCATCCAGGAATGTCGGGCCGGATGTCGAGAGGGACGCGTCCCCAAGGCAACGGCCGGGAGACCGGACTGGAGGAAGCAGAAAGTTCTCGGTAAGTATGAACGTCTTTTTTTTTTTACAGGTTACTCTATATTCTGATCGGAATTCACTGTCCAGGGTGCTGAAACAGTTACTGCCGATCAGTTAACTCTTTCAGCACCCTGGACAATGACTATTTACTGACGTCGCCTAGCAACGCTGCCGTAATGACGGGTGCACACATGTAGCCACCCGTCATTACGGGGCCTCGTGCACACGACCGTAAAAACACCCGTTATTACGGGTCGTAATTACGACTCGAAATAGCGGGCCAATAGACTTCTGTTAGCCACGGGTACCTTCCCGTTTTCTCACGGGAAGGTGCCCGTGCCGTTAAAAAGATAGAACATGTTCTATTTTTTTATTTTACGGGCCGTGCTCCTATACTTTATAATGGCAGCACGGCTCGGAAAAACGACCGGCTGCCCGTGGCCGGCCGTGCCCGGCCGTGCTCATCTCCTGAAATACCCTGTGCTGCCTTAAACTCTGTGGACAGGTCAGGATCCTGTTTCTTTTAAATGCTGCTGGGGAACCCGCTCGATCCACTATATAAGGCTGCACTACAGTGCTTGGGAATAAGTGACTGGGGCAGAAGAGGATGGAGGCGCAGCCTTATATAGTGGATCGAGCGGGTTCCCCAGCAGCATTTAAAAGAAACAGGATCCTGACCTGTCCACAGAGTTTAAGGCAGCACAGAGGAATGAGAGCTGGCTTCATTTATAGCAAGGAAAGAATGATTATAAAGCAGCAGTAAGAACCGCAAGATGATCAGATGACAACCATACATCTACTGAGCCAAAAAAACACGGAAGAATAAATCAATGTTTGTAGGACTTCCGGTTCTGGCGCTGGGGATGCAGGACGCGAGTGACTGAGCTCCCGCTCCCGTCCAGCCTGTAAGCTCGCAATAGTCGCTACGGCGACGATAATCAGCGGGGAAGTCACCAGCCCTGCACACGGCAACATCATCGGTGGTGCCTGTATGGACAGGTACCTCCTCAGAAGCGCGCAGAAGCCAGCCATGGAGGAATCAGCCGCGGCCGTGGTAAAGGGAGGTAAGATGGTGGCGCTTCCCGCCACTGCGACCCTGCTATACACGCAGGAAGATGAGCTGCAGCACCATCAGTCCCAGCTTTCAAGCCCGGCAGAGCATGTACTGTCCGCTCTTCCAGTAGCCATTGACTATGTAACCCTGGCCTGTGAAGTAGCCAAACAGATAGCGCCAGACCTGCAAAAGGCGCTGGAAAAAACGGTGCAAGATTCTCTAAACCGCGTGCATGCGGAGCTGGCACAAGTCACTATCAGAGCTGATGAGTTAGAACAGCGTATGACGCTGCTGGAGGATGAAAATGAACGCCTGCAATCCAAACTCAGAGGGGTGCTGTCTGTTACTACGCAGTTGGGGGACAAGGTGGAGGATCTGGAAAATCGCTCCAGGAGGAGCAACCTGCGGCTGGTGGGGCTGAAAGAAGCGGTGATATCTGCTGATTTGCAACGAGTGTGTGAGAGGACATTGCCGGAAGCCTTAGGTCTCCCCCGTCCATGCCGGGTGGAGAGGGCGCATAGAGTGGGGCCGGACCCCAGAAACCTCCCAGCAACAGCTGACCACAATTCACATCGTCCCAGACAAGTGATCTTCAAACTGTTGGATTACAATGACAAGGTGGCACTCATGAAAGTTTTCCGCAGCAGATCGCGTCCTTTGGAAATAATGGGCATGAAAGTGCTACTATTTGAGGATTTCTCGGCGGAGGTTGCAAAACGAAGGCGGGCTTTCAGCAAGATCTGCACCGCGCTGTTCCAAGCGAGAATACGCTTTAGCCTGCAGTACCCAGCCATCCAGCGGGTGTTTCAAGAGAACGGGCGGAATAAGGTTTTCACCACTCCACAGGAAGCGGAGGACGCACTTGCGGAGCTTTGTGGGAACAGATCACAGCAAGAGGAGCGTCACAGTCCAGTACATAGTCCGCAGCGCAAGTCAAGAGAAGACAAAAGGAACCGGCTAAATATGGAGCGTACCTGGGCAGAAGCCTTAATGCCCACACCTGGAAGATCCCGGGGGGGTCGAGCCGGAAATAGAGGGGACTCTCCGAAGCCGCAGAGGCGAACACGGGACCGCACCCGATCCACGTCTCCTGATTGACGGACGAAGTCCTTTTTGGCGCATTTTATTTAAGCTGTTGTGATGATGATTTTGTGGACGCTGTAGACCAATTGCAGATTCCGACCAGCTACAGATAAGTTTACAGATAATCTGAAAGTTATTGAGGGGGATATTTTGCGGTCTTATACAGCACTATGTACCGGTCAATAGTTAACCTATTGTTACAATGTTACAATGTTATCAAGGTTGAAGTATATGCATTCTGATATTTCCCTGCATTTTCACTGCAAGATATTTGTGAGGGAGTTAGATCAGGATCTGAGATTGTCCCTGGTGGGCGGGATTGACCGGGAGTGATACAATGCCTCCCCCACGCAAGGGATTAGTGTTATCTGTTACAATGGCAGACTGAGGGAAATTGTGGTAGGAGATAGGGGACACGGAGGTAGGGAAACCTTGAAGCGAAGCAAGGTTCATAGGGAAATGGGAGGATGCAATCCTAACGGACTCTAGGCTGTTAAAGTAATGATAAGGGAATGTACATAAGGGTGCACAGGCGACAAAGAGGTACTGAGGGGGCAAGGGCAGGTGTTACTTCCTCATGGAAAGAGCCATATAGGCAGGCTGGGGGGGAGGGGGAGGGAGGGGCGCGTTCTGGCATAACAGAAAAAAGTGAAGTCACATACACCAGTGGGTATTAAGGGACTGCTAACCCTTGCCGCAGGTGATTTTATGATTTTGTTAGATAAGGGATGGTTGGCCTTGTTGGTTCTGGCTTACAAGCCAGGGTTTGGTTATGATGTTAATGTTAATGTTTGTACATGGCTCTTGGGAAAAGACGGATCTGACTCCCTGGACTCCACACGACTTTTAGGCACTTTAGCTCATCTTAAACACGGTCCAATAACATGAAAATAGTTTCTTGGAACGTTAAAGGGCTGAGATCCCCACATAAACGGACCAAACTTTTAAGGCACATGAAACGATTGCATCCTGATGTGGCCCTATTGCAGGAAACTCACCTTACCGAGCCGGAGTTTAAGTATTTGCAAAAGTTCTGGGTGGGTCAGGTTTTTGGCTCGTCGGCAAGGGAGGGTAAGGCGGGAGTTATAATTCTGGTACATAAAAACTTTGCGTTTACACTGGTGTCCCAGGAGCGGGATGACGAGGGCCGTTGGATCCATCTAGTGATGGAGCATGAAGGGGAAACCATCAGTATTTATAATGTATATGGCCCAAATACGGTTAACACTGGTTTTTTTGGTCACTTGGAAACCCAAATCCAGCAGGATCGCACTAGGTTTTTGATTTTAGGGCGAGACCTTAACACTGTAAGGTCTTCAAAGGAGGATAGGAGCGCAGGGACTAGTTCGCAGAGAAGCAGAGATAGGATCTTGCCCGACTTTTTAAGACACACGGCCCTAATAGATGCGTGGAGGAGTTTACACCCAGATGCGCGGGAATATACACATTTCTCTCATGTTCATCAGTCATGGTCGCGTATTGATTATTTGTTAGTTAGTGACGCAATGGCGCGACGTTTACGTGAAGCGGCAATTGAAGATCTAGTTATTTCAGACCATGCTCCGGTTACCATTACATTGGCTGACACAGTAGCTAGAGGAACGGATTTTATCTGGAGGTTTCCCGCTTTTCTGGCAAAGGATGAGGGCTTTACACAGAAGCTTAAGGGGTGGTGGATGGAATTTGATGGGGATAATGTAGCGTATCACTCGGAACCGTCATTGTATTGGCGTACAGCCAAGGCGGTAATAAGAGGGAAAATCATGCAGTATATGTCTAATCTTAAACGTAAGACGACCGAAGGATACAAGGCAGCGAGCGACAGATTGCGGCGTGCGTACACAGCATTCCTACATTCGCCATCAATGCTATTGGGGGAGGAATGGAAGGAAGCCAAGCGACAGTTTGATCAATGGTTAGACAAAAGAGAGAGTATTTACCGGTCCCAATTTGATGCTGATTTAATGCGTTTCGGCAATAAGGCGAGCAAATTATTTGCGCGGTTAGCAAAGGGGAGGTATGCACCGGCACATATTTCAACACTTAAAGAATCAAACGGAACTCCTACCTCGGACCCAAAAAAAATTAATACCATATTAAGTAAATATTACCAAGCCCTTTACTCAGAAACACCCATAGATCTCCAAAAAGGGAGGGAATTTTTGGAGAAGGTGAAGTTGCCAGGGCTCACCCAGGAGCAGAATGGTCATTTGAGCGCGGAGATTACACTAGAGGAAGTTTGGAGCGCCATTAAAACATTATCTAACGGAAAGGCCCCAGGTCCGGATGGATTCACAGGGGAGTTTTTCAAATCTCTGAGAGAAGAAATCAGCCCTACCTTGGTGGCATACTATAATACTTTACTAGGAACGGGAGCTTTACCAGCAGAGGCCAAGGTAGCGCATATAAAGGTGTTACCCAAGAAGGGGAAGAATCCTCTTGACACGGGGTCGTACCGCCCCATCTCGCTGATAGATCAAGATCAGAAATTGCTCACAAAAATTTTGGCCAATCGACTGGCTATGTATCTACCCATACTGGTGGGAAAATCTCAGGTAGGCTTTGTAAAGGGCAGGGCTGCAGTGACAAATTTACGCAAGGTATTGACGGTGCTAGAAACAGTCAGGCACGATCCCCAGCCAGGTACCAGGCCGGCACTTTTAGCGCTAGACGCAGAGAAAGCCTTTGATAACATACAATGGGAATGGCTGGGGATGGTGCTAGACAAAATGAACATTCAGGGAGATTTCCGGGTCTTCCTGAAGGGAGTCTACAATAGCCCGCAAGCACGTGTTCACTCCTCGGGGTTCCTATCAGATCCCTTCCAATTACATAAAGGAACACGACAGGGTTGCCCCTTGTCGCCCCTGCTATTCAATCTAGCACTGGAACCTATGGCCAGATTCTTGAAGGAATCGGATATGTTCAGAGGCATTCAAGTGGGATCTTGTGCAGTGAAATTAGCCCTGTTCGCTGATGATGTCATACTTTTTATGTCAAACCCTCAGGAGCATTTAGGGAAGGTTTTTCAATTTTTGCAGGAATTTGGGCAATGCTCGGGATACAAAGTCAATATAGCTAAGAGCGAACTGCTGGAGTTGGGCAGGCCATTGCCAAAGACCTTTTGGCAATCCTTGGGTTGCGGGATATCACCGGTGGAACACTGCATTACCTATCTGGGTATCAAAATAGGGAGGGTACCAGACACTCTGAATGGCTTAAATTATCCCCCGTTAATTAAAAAAATACAAGCGGAACTCACTAGATGGGGCCAATTGCCGTTGTCCCTCTTGGGAAGATGTCATCTGATCAAGATGGTTAGTTTTCCTACATTGCTATACCCCTTTCAAACGCTACCTCTCTTATTGAAGCATGTGGATGTCTCGAAATTGACGGCTTCATTCACTAAATTTATATGGGCAGGAAAAAGGCCGCGTATAGCACTCACCAAGTTCATGATGGGTAAACAAGAAGGGGGTGTGAACTTTCCGAATGTCAGGGGTTATAACGTGGTCTGTCTTTTGCGTCATGTAGTAGATTGGCTTCATGAAACAAGCAATTATTCCAATTTAGATCTGGAAGGGGAGTATGCTTCACCTTGGAACCTGAAAGCTTTGTTACATTGTAGAATCGCTTCTCTTCCGTGCCGTCTCAAAACCTCCATTGTATTGAGAGATACAGTTCTAGCTTGGAAAGTGGTACGTAAGCAGTTTGGGTTACCCCACCTGGTATCGAAGTATATGCCGTTGAGCGGTCATCCGGAGTTTTTACCGGGAATGGACAAGGGGGAAGGAATTGCCTCATGGGGGAGGGTAGGCATTGATAGCGCAGGGGATCTTATGCATACAGAGGAAAAGAGGTGGTTAACTGGGGAGGAAATCACCGCTAAACTCAGACCAATAGTAGATAGAGTCAATTTTTTGCAAGTACTTCAGGTACGAACATTTTGTACCTCCAGGCTCAGGGATTTGAGTAAGCAAGCTACTACGCACACTCTGGATGAGGTCATAGGTCCAACAACTGGGCGGGCGACCATTTCAGGAATGTATAGAGCATTGAGAGAGGGTTTTGTTCGTCCGCAATTAAGGATTAGTTTTAAAAGCTGGGAACGGTGGACTCAGGATCCAGATATAGGAGAGACCATACTGGGGGGTTGGGAGACGGTACGGAAGAGTGTGATAAATGAGAGCTGGAGGGAAATCTATTTCAAGTTGATGCATGCAGCTACATATGGCTTTAATATCTTGCCCTCACAATCTTTCCCTGATCGCATTACAAGTTGTCCCAAGTGCAATACACCACTGACGAATTTGTGGCATGGAGTGTGGGGGTGTGTACATACGAAACGATTTTGGGGGATGGTACAGAAATATATTAAGGACCATTGGAAAACGAATCTCCCAATGACGCCAAGCGCTACTATTCCATCAGGCGCGGCCGCCAGAGGAAGAGGGTGCTCGAGGAGTAAGATCACCTCCCGTGTTGGTGCACACGATTTTACTGGTAGCTTTGAGATGCCTCCTGAGTCACTGGTTAGAGGCAGACACGCCGGGGTTAGAATTGATTGTGTCACGGCTGAAACAGTTATTGGTTCTTGAGAGGGTGGAGGTGGAAAGGCGGAAGGAAACGGGAACCAAGAAGCTATTTGATAAGTGGCAAGTATTTATAGAAACGCAATGTACAACAGCCGAAATAGCGGAAATTGTTAGGCCTTTCCAGTACACAAAGTGGTACTGCACGCAGCTCTTGGCAGGCGTTTTAGGGAGGATGCAACTGTGAACCAGCTGGGGGAGAAAGGATGAGTGGAAACTCATTGATGATCTAGGTGGTGTTGGAGTTGGGGGAGTCATGTTTGTTTGGTCCATCTGAAGATCGACAATTATGCCATGTTTCTATGTTGGTGTGTTTATATGTTATGTTGAATTTAATTTAAAAGTTAATCCCATGACAGTTGAGTGCTGCGCACTCATGATGTAACTCTTAGGCCTCATTCACACGGCAGGGTTTCCCGGCCGGGTGCCGGCCATTCACAAATCGTCCGGCACCCGGCTGCATTAGGAATGATAGACCCCTAATGGGGCTATTCACACGACCGATTTTTTGACGGCCGGGAAATCCGGCCGTCAAAAAATAGGACATGCTCTATCTTCGCCCGGGCACCCGGCCGCCCGGCTCCCATAGAAGTCTATGGGGCCGGGTATTACACGGCCATCACCGGAATGTGTTCCGAGTGATGGCCGGGTTTCCCGGCGCTTGCGCTCTATCTCCTCCTTCTCACAGCGCAGAGTGCATGTGAGGAGGAGGAGTTGATGCCATTCTGACGAATGGCATTGCTGTACACTGTGTTGCAGGGCCGGGGTGTACAGCAGGTGGAGGGAGCACTGCGCTGGCTCCCTTCCCCTGCTTGTTAAAAGCACCCTGGCCCGGTGACACCTTCGATGGCGCCGCTAGTAGCAGCAACTGCTGCTGCTGCGGCTGCTACTACTACTGCAGCGACGCCACTATAGCAGAGCGGGGAGGTATCTCCCCGCTCTGCTATGTGCTAGCCGCACTTTAGCTCCTTGAAGGAGCGGAATCCCCGTGTTTTCGGGGATTCCGCTCCTGGACAGAGCGCTTGATGTCTCTGTCCATATCTGGGCAGTGACATCAGGGGGAAACTCCTGAAGCGGAATCGCCGAACACATGGGGATTCCCCTTCAGGAGCTGCCGCTGATGTCACTGTCCGGATCTGCCCGGCCCGGCACGGATGCATAACTTTATGCAAACCGGCCGGGCAGAATGGCCGATTTTACCGGCCGACACTCGGGCTCGGGAACGACCCGGTCGTGTGAATCCCGCCTTACGTGAAATGTTTGTAAGAAAATGTGAAAACTGACAATAAAAAGGATATTTAAAAAAAAAAGGCAGCACAGAGTATTTCAGGAGATGAGCGTGCGGATCTTGTGCGGGGTGGTGACTTGCCAATCATGTGAAGGTGTTATTGAGGACAGGAGTGGAGGAGAGGTAACAGACTGAGAGCTACGTAATGGTAAGAGCAGAGCTCACAGCAGCACAGAATCTGCACGCTCCTCTCCTGAAATATTCTGTGCTGCTGTGAACTCTGCTCTTACCATTACGTAGCTCTCAGTCTGTTACCTCTCCTCCACTCCTGTCCTCAAGAACACCTTCACATGATTGGCAAGTCACCACCCCGCACAAGATCCGCACGCTCATCTCCTGAAATACTCTGTGCTGCTGTGAACTCTGCTCTTACCATTACATAGCTCTCAGTCTGTTACCTCTCCTCCACTCCTGTCCTCAATAACACCTTCACATGATTGGCAAGTCACCACGTAATGGTAAGAGCAGGGGATTTATTATTACCCCCTCCTGGTCACTTACTTATTAAAACACTTGGATGCTGCTAACGGGTTCACTGTTTTTTTTCTTTGCTTTACTTTGCTGATGTCATCAGGATTTGGCTTGGTCCTTCTCATCCGTCCGACACACCGTCTCTTTTAGTATACATCACCGGGCTGTACTGTGAGCCTGGGGTGAGTTCCCACCTAGGCGGATTAATGAAGTTTTATTGTGACTACCACAAACCCTCCGCATCTGACCTCTTTCTCTGGTAAGTTGCTTGTCTGGGCGGCTGCTTAGAATTGCTCTTTCTGAGCTTGGTGGTTTAAGTGGCTTGTGAACTAAGTGGAGTTCTAAAACCGGATTGTGTTGCTGTACTTCTGTATTGTGTTGCTGTATTTCTGTGTTTGTGAATCTGTTTTGATTGCTAGCAAATAGAAGATAGCAAAAACTCACACAATTTAAAAAAAATAAAAATTATAATTTATTTTTTTCCCTTGCAGATTCGTTCCAGCTGAGCAGCTGTCTAGGAGGAAGGGGTTAACTGGACACCGATTCGTTCCAGCTGAGCAGCTGTCTAGGAGGAATGGGTTAACTGGACACAGGTGGTATAAATTAGTCAGCAGACCTCTTTCTGAGCTTGGTGGTTTAAGTGGCTTGTGAACTAAGTGGAGTTCTAAAACCGGAGTTGAAAAGAGGAGTTGAAGCCCCAGTAAGTACTCTTCTTTTCTTTTACTTTGACAATTGTTCGCTGTTTTGGTGTAACTTGGATAATGGATAGCAAGATTGGAGGTTTTCTTCAGTGCACAGTTTGCCATATGTATACACGACTGGAGCCGGAGTTCCAGGGTGAATATCTCTGTGGCAGATGTGAGCATGTTGGTCACCTGGAAGCTCGTATTAGAGATCTGGAGGAGCAGAATGCAACACTGAAGAGGATAGACAATCTTGAGCTGAGCTTGCTGCTCATGGAGCATGCAGTTAGTGGGTTAGAACTGGAGGGTGAAGACATGGGTGAGCAGGATCAGGTAAGTAGCTGGGTTAATGTAGTTAGGGGCAGTAGAAAGGGGTCAAAGACAAGGAAGGCCGATCCGGTTTCTGGCATTCCAAGCAAAATTGCCAGGTTGGGTGATGATGCGAGGATGTCAGTCTCAGAAAAGGCAGCCCTAGTGGATACTGATCTCCCTAACAGCCGGGAGAACAGCCCAGCTAGTAGTCGGCGGGATGGTAATGCAGGTAAGCCAAGACAATTGATAGTTGTAGGGGATTCTATAATCAGGAAGACGGATAGAATAATTTGTCGCCAAGACCGCCTCAACCGAATGGTTTGCTGTCTCCCTGGTGCCAGGGTTCGGCATGTGGTGGAACGGGTGGACAAATTGCTGGGAGGGGCTGGTGATGATCCAGCTGTTGTGGTCCATCTCGGTACCAACGACAGAATAAATGGTAGGTGGAGGAGCCTTAAGAATAATTTTAAAGAACTAGGCTACAAGCTGAAGGGAAGGACCTCCAAGGTTGTATTCTCAGGAATACTGCCTGTGCCATGCGCATCACAGGAAAGACAGCGGGAGCTCAGGGAGTTAAATGCATGGCTTAAGTCTTGGTGTAGAGGAGAAGGATTTGGGTTCCTAGAGCACTGGGCTGACTTTTCATTGGGGTACAAATTGTATTCTGCAGATGATTTGCCCCTAAATGGAAGGGGGTCCGCTGTGCTGGGGGAGAGAATTCTAGCTGGGGTGGCGGAGTGTTTAAACTAGGGCTGAGGAGGGAGGCCAATGTAGGAAATAAAGGGGTAGTTAGGTTAGAGAGGGGTCAGACTATATTGGTGGGGGGAGAAACAGACGGTGGGGAGAGGACTAGGCAACAAGATAAGGAGATCCTTTCGTTACAAAACAGCAGTGAAAATAAAAAGGCCCAAATGTCAAATAATCACATTTCTGATAGTGAAAGTGAAACATTTAAAGGCAAGTTAAAGTGTATGTTCACAAATGCCAGAAGTCTAGCAAGCAAAATGGGGGAGCTGGAGGCCTTAATACTGGAAGAAGATATAGATATAGTTGGTGTTGCTGAAACATGGCTGGACTCTTCACATGACTGGGCTGTAAATCTACAGGGTTTTACACTGTTTCGGAAAGACAGGGCAAATAGGAAAGGTGGTGGTGTATGTCTGTATGTGAGAAATGATATGAAGGCGAGTGTGAAAGAGACAATAGTGGGTGAATACTGTGAGGAGGTTGAAACCTTGTGGGTGGAATTACAAAGGGAAGTAAACACTGAAAACATTACTTTTGGTGTAATCTATAGACCCCCCAATATAACTGAAGAGATAGAAGGTCAAATATCTAAACAAATGGAGCGGGCTGCACAGGCGGGTACTGTTGTGATAATGGGAGATTTTAATTATCGGGATATTAATTGGTGTCATGGTTCGGCTTCAACTGCAAAGGGGAGACATTTCCTCAACCTGTTGCAGGAAAATTTTATGTGCCAGTTTGTGGAAGACCCGACTAGAGGTGAAGCTCTGTTGGATCTGGTCATTTCTAATAATGCAGAGCTTGTTGGGAATGTCAATGTTCGTGAAAACCTTGGTAACAGTGATCATAATATAGTTATATTTTACCTATACTGTAAAAAACAAACGCAGGCTGGGAGGGCAAAAACATTTAATTTTAAGAAAGCCAATTTCCCCAGGATGAGGGTGGCAATTCAGGATATAGACTGGGAAGAACTAATGTCAAATAATGGGACAAATGATAAATGGGAGATTTTCAAATCTACTTTGAGTTATTATAGTGCAAAATGTATTCCTACAGGTAACAAGTATTAACGACTAAAATTAAACCCCACATGGCTTACACCTTCTGTGAAAGGGGCAATACATGACAAAAAAAGGGCATTTAAAAAATACAAATCTGAGGGTACATCTGCAGCCTTTGTAAAATATAAAGAGCTTAATAAAATCTGTAAAAATGTAATAAAATCAGCAAAAATACAAAATGAAAGGCAGGTGGCCAAGGATAGTAAAACAAATCCTAAAAAATTCTTCAAGCATATGAATGCAAAAAAGCCCAGGTCTGAACATGTAGGACCCTTAGATAGTGGTAATGGGGAGTTGGTCACAGGGGATCAAGAGAAGGCAGAGTTACTAAATGGGTTCTTCCGCTCTGTATATACAACAGAAGAAGGAGCAGCTGATGTAGCCGCTGCCGGTGCTGTTAATATATCAGTTGATATACTGAATTGGATGAATGTAGATATGGTCCAAGCTAAATTAAATAAAATAAATGTACACAAGGCCCCGGGACCAGATGGGTTAGTTCAGTTATTTCTGTCCCCCTCTTCATAATATTTAGAGAGTCTCTCATGAGTGGTATAGTGCCAAGGGACTGGCGCAGGGCAAATGTGGTGCCTATTTTCAAAAAGGGCTCTAGGTCTTCGCCGGGTAATTATAGACCAGTAAGCTTAACATCAATTGTGGGGAAAATGTTTGTGTTAGGGATCTGCCAGGTACTTCATCTAGGTATACTCCTGGGATTAATCAATCCACACCTGAGGCCAGACCTGTTCGACTGACACCATCTCCCACCAACCAGGGTGGCAGGCTCAGGAGTGGGAGAGCCTATCGCGGCCTGGTCTGTCGGAGTTAGCTCCGCCCCCTGTCCTTTATTACCTGCCCTGTTCTCTCCCTCAGTGCTTGTAATTCTTTTGGATTCCTGGCCCCACTGCTGCTTGCTCCAGCCTGCTTCTGCCGTGCTTCTGCCTTGCTGCAGTTCTGCTTGACCTGCTTTGCTTTGCCCCTGGCTTGCTTCTGTCTCCTTGCCCGCTTGGGTGTACTCACTTCGTCCTGGTCCTGACTGTCCGTTCGCCGCTCCGTTTCCTCGTGGCGTTCCGTGGCTACTGCCCCTTCCCTTGCATGTTCCCTGTTTGTTTTCCTGTGCACTTAGACAGCGTAGGGACCGCCGCCCAGTTGTACCTCGTCGCCTAGGGCGGGTCGTTGCAAGTAGGCAGGGACAGGGCGGTGGGTAGATTAGGGCTCACTTTCCCTTCACCTCCTTCCTGCCATTACAGTTTGAGGGGCTATTGAGGGACTATATACAGAATTATGTGACAATAAATAGTATTATAAGTGACAGCCAGCATGGTTTTACAAAGGACAGAAGCTGTCAAACCAACCTGATTTGTTTTTATGAAGAGGTAAGCAGAAGCCTAGACAGAGGGGCCGCTGTGGATATAGTGTTTTTGGACTTTGCAAAGGCATTTGACACTGTCCCTCATAGACATCTAATTTGTAAATTAAGGACTATAGGTTTAGAAAGTATAGTTTGTAATTGGATTGAGAATTGGCTCAAGGACCGTATCCAGAGAGTTGTGGTCAATGATTCCTACTCTGAATGGTCCCCAGTTATAAGTGGTGTACCCCAGGGTTCAGTGCTGGGACCACTATTATTCAACTTATTTATTAATGATATAGAGGATGGGATTAATAGCACTATTTCTATTTTTGCAGATGACACCAAGCTATGCAATATAGTTCAGACTATGGAAGATGTTTGTGAATTGCAGGCAGATTTAAACAAACTAAGTGTTTGGGCGTCCACTTGGCAAATGAAGTTTAATGTATATAAATGTAAAGTTATGCATCTGGGTACGAAAAACCTGCAAGCATCATATGTCCTAGGGGGAGCTACACTGGGGGAGTCAATTGTTGAGAAGGATCTGGGTGTACTTGTAAATCATAAACTAAATTTCAGCATGCAGTGTCAATCAGCTGCTTCAAAGGCCAGCAAAATATTGTCGTGTATCAAAAGAGGCATGGACTCGCGGGACAGGGATGTAATATTACCACTTTACAAAGCATTAGTGAGGCCTCATCTAGAATATGCAGTCCAGTTCTGGGCTCCAGTTCATAGAAAGGATGCCCTGGAGTTGGAAAAAATACAAAGAAGAGCAACGAAGCTAATAAGGGGCATGGAGAATCTAAGTTATGAGGAAAGATTAAAAGAACTAAACCTATTTAGCCTTGAGAAAAGACGACTAAGGGGGGACATGATTAACTTATATAAATATATGAATGGCGCATACAAAAAATATGGTGAAATCCTGTTCCATGTAAAACCCCCTCAAAAAACAAGGGGGCACTCCCTCCGTCTGGAGAAAAAAAGGTTCAACCTGCAGAGGCGACAAGCCTTCTTTACTGTGAGAACTGTGAATCTATGGAATAGCCTACCGCAGGAGCTGGTCGCAGCAGGGACAGTAGATGGCTTTAAAAAAGGCTTAGATAATTTCCTAGAACAAAAAAATATTAACTGCTATGTGTAGAAATTTTTACTTCCCCTTTCCCATCCCACTTCCCCTTTCCCATCCCTTGGTTGAACTTGATGGACATGTGTCTTTTTTCAACCGTACTAACTATGTAACTATGTAACTATGTACTATGTAACTATGTAACTATGTGACACTGCCGTCAGTTCATGACAAACGCGTTGTATTGGCTCCGGCTGCGCCTGCCGCATCTCAGTGATGGAGTTCATCAAGTTAAAGCCTTTTAGTTCATGTTTACTGGCACTTGCTGGGGACCCCCAACCCTTGTCCATTGTTAAAATAAATGCTAATCTGGTGACATCATCTACGTAATATAAAAAATATTCTAAGTACATACAAGAACAATGTCAGGCCCTTAAACTAAATCAAACACACACCTTTATATAAGAAAAACTTCTCTGTTACAATGGACAGGGCACCTAGAATATGTGTAGTTACTGGGTACATTGTATTTGCACTTGGTGTTACACTTTTCAGCAGGATTTGTACCTTGATCTGAGCTGATTACCTGGAACAGCTCCAACTCACAAAAATATACACAGATTCCACATGTTTATCTGACAAATGTCGCAAACCAATTTTTCTTACTCTGATTTGTATTGCCTGGGAAGGCCTCTCAGGGTCTGTTCTCTTCGTGGGAGGCGGGTATGATAAGGTTGGCACCGGTCTGCCAGGACTGTTCTGTAGGCAAATCAAACAGCTCTAACAGAATTTAGCAGCAACAGCTGTAAAGCCTGGGACAAACCAATTAGGTCTTACCAAATCGATCCTTGCAGTCTTGGGGCATATGTGAGGTCATACACCATCAATGCACCATCAATGCAAGTGCCATCAAGAATGCCTTGGCTGCTACCGGTTTACCTTCCTTTATCCGTCCACATTCTGTTAGAATGTGGTTCTCACGCTTTCCGCTCCCAGTTGGACTCTTCCTGTGGAGAACAATCTTTTTCATCCATAATCATTAATTGATCTTAATCAGATAATTAATTTGAAGAAAAACATTAACAAATAATATCTTTACATTAAACATTCACATTGAGCAGTAACTACTAGCGATACATGCAAACAAATTTTTCTTCTTTATATATATATATATATATATATATATATATATATATATATATATATATACATATACTGCACAGAATTTTCTGCTCTAAAATTTTCCTTTCACAACAACAAAAAATAAATAAATAAAAATGTTTTCAAATGGGAATATTCCGCTTCTGTACATTTTATCTGACGCCTCCAATAGTCCAATGCTAAGGCTGGTCTATAACTTTACATAAAACTTAACCTCAGTATTTAATATTTCCACAACACTTCTTGAATACAGTTATTAAACAAACTAACTTTGGAATAACATCTGGAGAACTGCTGATATCTTATTGTACAAACGCCAGTTCAATACTTGCGATAAAAACGATTCCCCTGTCACTACACACAAAAGGATCTGCCAGACACAGCTTCTGTGTCGACGCCCGTTAATCAGTCTGCACCTGCTCCTAAGTCTTATAGAGTGACTCGATCTGCTACCACTCAGACTGGTAGGCTCAGGAGTGGGAGAACCTATCACAGCCTGGCCAGACGGTTCTAGCTGCCGCCCTCGGTCTATTTATACCTTAATTTCCTGCTTGTCTCTGCCTGTGATTCTTTCCTGTTTCCTGGCACTGCTGCTCATGCTATCATTATTGACCTTGCTTCATTTTGACCCTGGTTTTACTGACTACGCTCCTGCTCTGCGTTTGATACCTCGTACACTCCTGGTTTGACTCGGCTCATTCACTACTCTTATTGCTCACGGTCCTGCCGTGGGCAACTGCCCCATTTCCCTTAGCTTCTGTGTACCCTTGTCTGTTTGTCTGTCGTGCACATATTGAGCGTAGGGACCGTCGCCCAGTTGTAAACCGTCGCCTAGGACGGGCCGTGCAAGTAGGCAGGGACTGAGTGGCGGGTAGATTAGGGCTCACCTGTCTGTCTCCCTGCCCCGTCATTACACCTAGTGGTGGCATTATTGTATCCAGGGACAAGCAAATTTACTGACACCAGGCTGCACATACTCTTGTTGTCAGGTCTGTCATCTCTTTGGCTTACCCGATGATCCAATAAAGTTCCTACTACCAATGGGCCCATAATTGTGGGTGATGCCAAAAGCGTACCTAGATTCAGTGTAAATGTCGGCCGTCTTATCTTTTGCCAGGTTACAAGCCTCAGCGATCACCTCCAGCTCTGCTCCTTGAGATGAACAAGAAGATGAGAGTGGTTTCTGGATGATTTACCTTGTGCCTCGTATCCTTTCTTGTACATACTGTATATGATAAAGTATTTCTACATTACAAATTCACATTGGAAACCCATGTCAGATATAGATAGAGCGTTTCAAAAGGATGTAGTTTTATTTTTTTCGTTTTATTAATTTCAAACTACCTGATCAGTCCCCTCACCATTCCCTCCTATTTGAACTCTGCAAAAATAATGTAGCAGGGTTCAAAACTACATATATCAACATAATAAAGTTGGGCACTCTATCTGGGGGGCACTAGTTTGGCCCCCTGTAATACCCAATAGCCTGGAACAAAAATGACTTTCTCCTGACAAAAATTCATTTTATCTTTAAAATAACTTGCAACCATTTACCTGTAAAACATCATACATTTTCAAAATTAACATTTAGGCAGTACTATAGCACTTGCCTCATGTGTGAAAACAAAAACAAAACAATTGTAATTAGTTATTCAATAAAGCAGAAAATAATATATCTGGTAATATTAATTACTGCAAACCAATAAACTATATATAAGAATAGGGAACAGTGGGGGGTACATACATTTTCAAGACCCCGTGTCTCACAATATCTGTATTTTAATTCATTTGAATTAACATCAAAACATTCAAACATTAAATCTTATCACATCATAACACAAATATGCAACGTTACTTTTATCTTTTTGCAGACAAATCCAGCCGGTTGTAATATTTTTCTCACTTGGTGTAGTTACGGACAACAGCGCATGCGCAAAGATAAGAAACATTCCTTTACACAGAGGAGAGGTACTGATTTTAACCCTATACACAAGACACTACAATTTTTTAGACATTACTGCTGTTTAAAAATAAGAGCATACAATATAGATCTGCTTTATTGTGGTCACTGGTTTCAAACTTCACACATGGTACATTACACACATGTCTCACACATCACACAGATGTCACATCACACCCGTTCACATTACACTCTCTCCGTTCTAGCCAACATTAGTCACTGCAATGTACCTGGCTGCTCCGTTTTCTTCACTCTTCCTATAAAAATTTACACCTGTATTCAAATTGTTCTTTCTCACATCAACTTACTTGTAACCACCTGTAATCACTTACTTTGTCCTTTTAAGTTATGCCTTGTCCTGTCCATCCACCGTCCCTTTCTCAACTTTCCACAAACCATTCTATTTATCACATGCAAACAACCATCTTACAGCTGCCAGCCTCTTCAACAATTTTTTTCTTACAGTGTGTTATTTTGCCTTCATATACTTTACAATTAAAGCCCCAGCTCCCTTTGCTCATTCTACTATAATGATGGCTGGGACCCGTGCCCCAAGGCTGTCCCGCATTTTTGTCTCACTTTCTCCTGACCCCATGGTCGGAGAGCAGTAGGGTGATTTCCGGTAAATCCCACACCTCCAGGCAAACTGGCCATGTTTGCCGACAGATATTTCAGACCAGTCTATCTCCTAGACTGTCTTACCAATACGATATCAAAAGTCGTTCCTCCAGACATTCTAGCAGTAGGATCTCCTTTCCTCTGATCCCTCACTGTATTGAACATCAAGAACAGACAAAATGCTGCCAATCAACAATTGCAATAGCAAATTCTTCAACACAATCGACATTCATGAACCTCCATTGAATCAAACAGGACTTGGTCACATTCATTTCAAACATCTACAAACCCCTCACTGCTGGGGTATAGCTTTTGGTTCATATAGAAGGACCCTTACACACAGTATTACAAGATGGCAGTGTGTGATAAAAGTGAATCAATGATTATTCAAAACTACATTCAAAGTTTTCCCTGTTGCACTGGATTCTCCATTATCAGGACTTAACCATTGAAGCCCTTGTGGTACTACAGGATATTACTCACAAATATCCAACTTTTCTCTCACCTACAAACAGTCAGTACCTCCCAACTATAATCCCAGAGCAAACGGGTAACAGAACAACTATTAATCCTCAAAGATTTTACACAACTAAATAACAAATGACACACTACAACAGAGCAGCAAGCACAAGTTTTGTTTCCTTACTGTGCAAACTGCAATCCTTTCATTTCAAATACTTCACATGTGAGTTACACAGTGGCGGATTAAGTAAACCATGGGCCCTGGGCTGTTGCACAAGCTTGGGCCCCCTTCTCCACCACCGCCCTGCCACGTCATGTCTATATTAAACACCACCTTTCTGTGTGAGCATTGACAAATGAGTGCTACGATTCCCCTTGTCAAAGGGCTGTGTCCCTACATACTGACAGTCTCCAACCATCGCTGACAGTATCACACTGTGTAGGGACACATCCTCCTGACAAGGGGAATGGTAACACGCATTTGTCTATTAGTCCTAGGTACACAAAGACTTTATGTGGAATACAAGGATTTCCGATAACAGACATGTCAGGAGAGGTAACAGATAAATGCAATGACTCACAGGAGATGTCTTCACTGATGGGTCGTTCTCTTTTCTTCTCCATCTGACACAGACCGTTATGGCGACTTCTCCTGATGACTGCAGAGTTTCCTGATGAGAAATCTTTTCCCCTTGATTCTGTAGCCATTTTCAGCGTCTATAGCAACATAAAAATTCAGAAATAAACACCATAAATTGTCTTATACCCCAGACCCCTAAGCAAATTAAGACCCAGGCCCATACATTAACTCAAACCAATAAATTCAGTCCCCAAGAGGTAACTAAACTTTTAAAAAACATTTGGCGTGTCATAGTGAGAGTGATATGTCAGAAGTTTTGATTGATGGGGGTCCCAGCATTGAGACCACCACCGATCACTAAAACAAAGCAGCAGGAGTGCTCGGGTGAGCGCTGTTCCACTTAATTTCTGACTGTCTTTCCTCGTCGCGGTTTACGGACTCATAGACTTTCTGTTGTGCCCATACACCGCATGCTCGGCTATCAGAGGAAAGACGATCAGAAACAAAGTGGCAAAGCACTCACCTGAGCGCTTCTGCCACTTTGTTTCAGCGATTGGTGGGGTCTCAGTGACCGGACCCCCACCCATTAGAACATTTGACATGTCACTATGACATGTAATTTTTTTAAAAAAGTTTCGTTAGTTACCCTTTAAGCAGTCAGACACCCCTCCCCAGTGCATCTGACTGACTGCTGAGTGCCCTATGGGAGGGTCTAAGTGTCTGACACTTAGGGCGGATTTACACGAGCGTGTGCGTTTTGCGCACGCAAAAAATGCGGCGTTTTGCGCACGCAAAAGGCACTTAACAGCTCCGTGTGTCATCACCATATGATGCGCGGCTGCGTGCCTTTTGCGCAGCCGCCATCATTATGACACTCTGTATGTTTGTAGCACCTGGTGCTTTTCTGTTTGCAATCATAGTTATAATGCTGTTGAGCAAATCACGCACGTCCCACGGAGGTGACTCCGTGTGGCATGCGTGATTTTCACGCACCCATTGACTTCATTGGGTGCGTGATGCGCAAAAAACACAGAAATATAGGACATGTCGTCAGTTTTACGCAGCGGACTCACGCTGCGCAAAAATCACTGACAGTCTGCACTGCCCCATATACTTGCATAGGTCCTTACGACGCGCGTGAAAAGCACGCGCGTTGCACGGACGTATTACACGTTCGTGTAAATCTGCCCTTATGGCTCTTGGGGGGGGAAGGAGTTATTCCCCTATAGAACCCTGAACAGTCAATCAAACGCTCTGCCCCCCCCTGCAGTATAATAACTACTGAGGGCTCCATGGGGGAGATTATACTGCAGGGGGGTTCTGAGCATCTGACTTACTGCAGAGGGCTCTATGGGTGGGTAATTATTTTGCACACAAAAAATGTGAGATTACACACCCTATATACAATTCACACTAACACCACACACTATATATTCAAACCACACACACTATATAGACTTACATTATAGACACTATAAACACAGCACACACTATATATACAGCACACACTATATACACAGCACACACTATATAGACTTACATTATGACACACACACACACACACACACATAAACACACACACACTACATAGACTTACATTATAGACACTATATACACAGCACACACTATATAGACTTACAATAACTAACACACACACACACACACACACACACACACTTACTTACCAGTCTCTTCCTCTGCGGTGCTTGTCTCTGGCAGCCTCCAGGACATTAATCATGTGACTCTGACGTCACCACAGGTCCTTCACCCTCTAGTTTCAGTTTTGCCGTTATCAGGCAGCTGCTGGAGGTTTAGACAGGAGGGACAGGGTACAGCTACACAGAGGAGCAGACTGTCAGGGAGACTCCAGCACCTGCCCATCACAATCTCTGACAGTCTGCTCTCTACAGCTGATGTGCTGTGCCCCTGTTCCCTGGCCGCAATTGACTCCCCCTGCACATTCCCCCAGCCTCTTCATCAGCACGTGGGACCGATGATCACTAGAATGCGGCCGGTAGCAGCAGCCCTGGAGAGTTTTGTTTCACTTGTGTGCGGTGTGGGAAGCTATGGGCCCCCTGCAAGCCTTGGGCCCCGGGCGACCGCCCGAAACGCCCATATGGGGATCCGCCACTGGAGTTACAACTTCTCTCCACCATGCGCTATGTCATTCCAAAGGGGGAGGTCTTACATTTCTCACAATTTTTCTGGTTAACAATGCAATTGCTGAAAACAATTCTCTCATGTCTTTCATATCAACAGTTCAAGATCACGTACGCACCTGCAATCTTTCATCACACAAAAAGTTTCAGCATACCTTTTTGGATCCATCTTTCATACCACTGCTGGATAAAGTGCCACGTTCAGAAGATGTGACGTAATGACAGCTAAATTCCGAGGCTTACGCAATACATGTGTGAGTGGTGTAAGAATAAGCTCCTTACCTACCACGTTTTTTTTGTAATTCACAGATGCAAAGCCACACCTCTCTAGAGACAGCTATCAGTCGAGCAATCTCCCAGGTTTCGGCACCATTACTGTCGTGGAAGTCAATGGCTCAACATATATTAGACTGAAATTTAGATGAGTGTTCCAACAGACACTCATGCCAGGAACTTTATCCAGCATCCTAATCAGGATATTTCATACCGATATATATATCGAGAGAGGAGAAAAAAACACACAGACGCTGCTGATATGCTCAAAATACTCCTCTGGAGGTTTATTTCCAAACTCAACTATAATAATATCATTCAAATGGGGTGTAGACTTGAGGTTAACCAATCATAGGCAATGTGACAATAATTCTTATTCAGCCAATAGCAGCCCATAAGAATATTTCAAATATATAATTCTAATTCTTCATTAAAATGCTGACATCAGGTAACACCTGGAGACAAGCATACAATGGGCAGTTGTTAGTGATTTGTTCTCATGGGGGAGTTTGTTGCAGTTTTCTGTCTGGGCGTTCAGCAATGGACTATGAAGGCCACATGTTTAAGACATGGAGATAAGATGTTTCTATGAATTATATAGAGGAAAGTTCATTACAGATAACAACCACAAAAGCTTTTATTCTCTGAAATTGATTGTTTGAGTGAAGCTCTTCCTTTTCTTTTCCCCATCATTTAGTGGGGAAGCTGGTAGCAACAATACAGATCCACTTCCTATAATATGAACTATTGTAGGCACCAAAATCTATTATTGTTGTTATTATTATTATTATTATACCACTGGAGCACTAGGAATGGTTACTGGATGACCAGGGATGGTCGGAAGATCCATAGGATTTTTAAAACAGAACATTGAACCACTGGCCAAGAACATAGGTCTAATACATAGAAAAATACATTGCTAAATCAATGACTATGCAAGACTTAGCATTGCATCACTGGGTCAGACTTTCATAAGCGAGAAACACATTGCTGGTAGTGTTTGTGTGTGGGCAGTGGTGATGAATACTTCTCTTGACTCCTAATTCAGAAGCAGGAAATATTTCAAATTTTGAATATATTGATACAGGGGCTGCTTAGTCCCTTAGGCCTTTGGGCAGGACTTTGCTATACCCTTCCTATTTGTTACCCCACCCTCCCCACATCTGCCCGTAACAGTCTGAATTGCTTTTTATTATTAATTGTAGGAGGCAATGAACTGCGTGAAACGTTCTGGAAGAGCTTCAGAGAAACTTCTTCTGTTATAGAGTCTGCAGAAATGGATAGATCATAGGTCCTTGAGTTGCTACACTCAGATGCACTAAATAAGGAAGGATTTTTATCAAAGAAAAAGCACTATTTTGACATACTCAGTGGCACATTTCTTGGTTTCTTGATATGTTACTTATATAGTAGTACATGCTTTTTGGGATAAAAAATAGCTCCTTGTGTCGGGCGCTTCTGTGTAACTGGTGCGTTGTTCATTACAGACCCATTGGATAAAATATGAATGATTTCTTGAACATTGCGTATATTTAAAAAACAATAAAAAGAGGTGACAGAGAATGTGCTGCAACGTGTTTCAAACTCGGGCTGAGGTCTTCGTCAGGCATATAAACTTTTTTTACTAAAACATGCATCTTAAATATCCATGTCATATGGTTCACACCCGGGTCAGACTATCAGGGTCGGAGTTCAAAGAGGTGAGCGAGAATCGGCTTCATTCTAAGTGAGCTATTTTGGGTTCATTCAGCGGCACATATTTGTTTTGGATAAGGAGTTTATTATATGTTTTCTGTCATTTGTTTTTTTTAAATTGTTTATTTATTAATGTATTTATCAGCAATATGTAAAGAAAGTATCTTTTGCCTTAAATTACAGAGTCCTCCAAGATTATGTATATTATTACTGGCAACATCATGTTGTATTCCACGGGTTCTTCTTGTATCTAATCTTGAGTGATTTTTGTTTTTCCCTAAAAGTGTTGTAGTTTCATTTTGGTATCTTATTTTAGTGCATCCTATTGATGTTTCTTCTATTGGTTTCTCTTAGGACATCGTAGTTCCTCTTGGTATCAAAAGACACAACCAGGAGAAGAACATGATAATGGTATTGTTACATTGTTTTGAAAATTATATTTTATTCTCTGGGAGTCTTGTTGAATGTATCTTATATTTTTTTTCCCTTTTTTTTTTTATAATGAATTAGACTGAGTCTATTTTCTCATTGAGTCCATTTGGACTCAGGGATTCAAACTTGAAGATCCAGAATGATTCCTGTTTATTCAGTGTTTGTACTCTATTGTGTGTATTTATGTCTATCTGTTCGATAGGGGAAATTCTGATATTTTTAAAGTTAGATTGATGATACTGTAGCAAACGTCTAGATAGACCATGTTTGAGAAATCCCTTCTTGGCATTGAACCGGTGTCCATTGAGCCTGCAACGGAGTGTCTTAGTGCTTCTCCCTATGTACTGTAGCCTGCATTCACATTCGATCATGTAGATCACATGATCAGAGTCGCAGTTCATGTGTGAATAAATTGGAAATTTTTCTTTAGTTATATTTGACATGATTTCTTTTTTTCCAGCATTAATGCTTTGGCAGCATAGGCAGTTTTTTTTGGCACATCTGAAGATCCCTATTGGTTTTTTTAAAAGGTGAGGAGTGGAGACATTGGTTTTGGCCCTTAATCTACTCGGTGCTAGCATGGTTTTTATTGTTCTTCCACGGCGGAAGGTGATCCCTGGTTTTGATGGAATAATTTTGTTTAAGATTGGATCACTTTGAAGTATACCCCAGTGTTTGCATAGGGAACTTCTGATCACTATGTGGTCACAATTATATGCTGTTAAAAAGTTACTGGAGTATTTTCTACATGTAATATCCGTGCTAGAGTATGTTTGGATTTTTTCTTTCGCTTTTTCTTCAAGGCAGATGTCTTGTGTGATAGCCAGATTTTTTTGGTATGCATATTTAATCAAACTTGGTGGGTAACCTTTTTCTTCAAACCTTTCTTTTAAAATTTTTGACTGATCTATATATATTCCTGTTGATGAACAATTTTTTCTGATCCTTCTATATTGACTGTGTGGGATATTAGTGGTCCACCTTTTGTAGTGAGCACTCTTGAAGTTTAAAAAACTGTTTCTATCTACATCTTTAAAATGAGTCTTCGTGATAAATTTATTTGATGTATGACTGATTACCAGATCTAAAAATATAATTAATTATTTTGATGTATTGGGGATAAGTTGTATTCCCCATTCATTGGTGTTTAAATGATTTATGAAGTCGTCAGCCTCTTCTTGAGTGCCGGCTCATATGAAGAACAGGTCATCAATATACCTTCGGTAATACACTATATTTTTTGTGTATATGCAGTTGTTCTCTATATTCTGTTGCTCGAAGTGTCCCATAAATAGATTTCCATAGCTGGGTGCTACCCTTGTTCCCATTGCTGTGCCTCTATTTTGTTTGTATATGTTAGTATTATGTGTAAAAATATTATGGTTTAAAATGAAGGTTAACCCTTCTAATAAAAATGTGTTTTGTTCTTCTGGTAGCATACTGTTTAGCTCTAAGAAATATTGGGTCGCTCTTAAACCAAGTTTATGATCAATATTTCAATATAGGGATGTTACATCTAGTGTCATCAGCATATAGTTGTCCTTCCAAGTGTATTTTTGTACATCCCTAATGAGACTTGTAGAGTCTTTTAAATAAGATGTTAATACTCGCTCACCTCTTTGAACTCCAACCCTGATAGTCTGATCCGGATGTGAACCATATGACACGGATATTTAAGATGCATGTTTTAGTAAAAAAAAGTTTATATACCTGACGAAGACCTCAGCCCGAGTTTGAAACGCGTTGCAGCACATTCTCTGTCACCTCTTTTTATTGTTTTTTAAATATACGCAATGTTCAATAAATCATTCATATTTTATCCAATGGTCTGTAATGAACAACGCACCAGCTACACAGAAGCGCCCGACAAAAGGAGTTATTTTTTAGCCCAAAAAGCACGTTTGAAGACCACGTCGAGGAAACTCCAGCACAGGAGGCATCCACCGTGGGTCCGCTCCAGAGGCTAGCACAGTGTACCGGAAAGTTCACCAGACGAGCAATAAAGTCAAGTTGTGCTGATGATCCTGCATAACTACATCAGGTGAGTCGATTATAACTTCACCATACAAAAAATACCATCAGTACATACACCATCACCCCAGAGGAGCGCAATCTCTCTTTTTTTGTTCCTTTTTTAAAGTATATAGTAGTACATTAAGTCTGCTTTAGCTAAAAAATACACACACATTAGTTTTAAATTGCATTTGTAACAGAGTATATGACAAATTTGTCACAGAATATTTTTTGATCTTTAAATAAAACATATGTTGAATTTACCATGTAAAAAATAACTGTCCCCATAAAAGGATTATCCCATGTATTTATACCAAAAGTCCAGATATGCTGTTAGTAGCTGTTGTAAGGTGATTTGCTCTGTATTTAGAATATATAAAAATACCACTCTCATCTACTTTCCTTTTATGTGTCCCCCTTGGTGCTGCTGCTAATCTGTGCTGCTGAGGAAAGGGCTCTGAACAGAATAAGTCTCGTTCCCCATGTAACTGCTGACAATAAACCTCCTTATTGCTTTCCCTGCAGATAGGTAACATGGGATCCAGAGTATTGAAGATATATACTATGTGACATCCACAGTATGCACTCACTTACAAAACTATAAACATATAATAAAATAATTAGCTCAAAATGAATTATACAATATTATTTTGCACATATATTGCTGGTTTTTAACTTGTTTACCAATTGAGTGTTCCTTGGAATATTTGGGAAATTTGTAATAAATAGTTTTTAGGCTATGATTCTGATAACAAACCTGCATGCACTATAACATTCTGAAAAAGTGAGATATGGTAATAAGTCTTCAGAGAGTTTTGTCTTCTGTTCCAACTTACAGTGAAGGTGAGAATGTTTTATTATTCTCACCCCTGATGAATAATCAATACTAAGATAGATATGTACAGAGAATGTTCCTTTACTATATTGATGTCCTCAACTTTTCATGCTTAGACACATCAATTACAGATGGCAGGAGGCTATTAAATAAGTTTGAAAGTACTTGGTGCTCAGGAACATAACATGAGAAGACATATTAATACATTTAAGGCTGTATGAAACAAAACAATTATCATAACTATTGCTAAAATAAATCATTAACGACAAAATACTGTAGACTATTTAGACATTTGGGATGATATTATCTAATGTTAAAAACAAAATGTTATTTTAATCTTTTATCAGGTGCCCATAGAGGGTCATGAACAACAGGGTATAGCTCTATGACCACCAAGTAGGCCTTATACTACTTAGCTGTATATGACAACGTCATATATTGTGGGAGCATTGTGACTGTCATTGGACATTGTGGTTGGCATGGAAAGCAATTAGGGCATTGTGGTTGTCATGGAGTATTGCGGCTGTCATTGGGCATTATGGTTGGCATAGGGGACATTCACAGCAATGTGGCTGTCATTGTACTTTCCTGTCTAGTACTGCATATGGATGTAATAGTTGGTCAGGTTGCGGTAAAAATATTTATTTCCAGAGATATGCTATATGCGCTTATAACGAGGCAAATTATTTGGGAGTGGAGCTAAAGCGGACACATGTTCTATGTTCTCTTAGTTAGGGGCTGCTTAGTGTTTGCCCCTTGCAATAACAGAATCCCCCCAGAATCTTCTTAATTTACATTAAAGGGGTTTCAACCCAATAGCTAGTGATGTTATGAATATAGAATAGAATATACCTTCACTTCGCTAGAATACACCTTCACTTTCTAATTGGTTGGGGTCCGCCTCCTCAGATCCCTCCCAATTCTTAGAATGAAGGGGCGTTGCAGTTCTTTCACTGATTTTCCCTGCATAGCGTTGTGAAAGGAACTATAACAGAGCCTTATTCATGTAAATTCAGTGGTGTTGAAAATTGTCCCTACCCTTTGACCTGGAGGTCAGACTCCCACTGATCAGATGTGTATATATATATATATATATATATATATATATATATGGCATGTCCTAGCCATATGTCATAACATGCTAAGATGAGTCTACCCTTAAGTGCATACTGGTTTGCAGTTAAAATATTGGCTAGTGCAATCTGTGTCATTTGTAATCCAAACAAATTTGTTGACTTTTGCATGCCACTGTAATTCTGGTAAATATTCTATGGCAGTTGTTATCTGGTATCTATTCTACGGAAATAGTTATTTTACCCTCACCTTTACATATTCTCTAACAGAATCTTTGTTTTATACCTTTATCAATAGTTACTCAGATTTGTTTTGTCTATTCTGCCATTTTTCTGTTTTCTCTCCTTTTCTGCTATTGGTTTTCAATTAGCTTAAAATACTTTGTCAGAAGCTTGCTATAAAGAAATAGCAATCAGAATAAATTATCAAGTACCAAACAAAATTAACGCATACGTGTTTAATACTGCAAGAGAGAGATATGGATGTATCAGCATTTGCAGGCAGAAGTGTTTACACAAATTACGCACAGTACAAACATAAGCCATATGTGTACATTACCCATTTAAAATGGAAAGAAAGGAGTGATGACAAAATAAGTCTGCATCCAGTGTAATGGAGAAATGTAAGAATGTTAATTATTATCTTCAATAATTTATTTATTTTAATTAATTTATATTTTTATGTAATGTTTTCAGTTCTTTAAATTAATTTAGATTATTTGATAGATTTAAAACATTTTCACTACACTAGTCAATCCCAACACTATGTTTTAATTTTAGTTTCTACAGAAGGTCCAAAGGTCTGTTTAAGCAATAAAATATATGCAAACATAGATGTTTAAATTCTTTTAAATTGCCTTACTTCTATATTTATTATATGTATGCGGTTCTTAGCGCACATTTTGGTCAAAGTGTGTAAGGATTACCTTATTAGTCTTACCCTTTTGGCTTCCTATATAAGCCTTACCCTTGCATTTCCTCCTTGACAGACTATTTGGCTTCCTGCATTTAGTCTTGCTGCTCATCTGAGTACCGAACTTGGAATGCTTCCAGAACACATTTCTGTCTCAAGCTCCTGCTTATCTATGAACCAAATTTGGATTGTTACATGACCACATCTCTGCCTTACACTGAAAACTATTGCCCCTTATTTGTGTTCCAAACTTGAATTCTTTCCTAACCATGTCTCTGTCTTATGCTACAAACTGTTCTTGCTTATCTGTGTTTCGAATCGAACTTTCAGTGTTTCCTGGCAGTAGTCTAGTTCTTTTCTGCCTTACTCTACAAACTATTGCCGCTCATCTGCGTATCAAACCTGGATTGTTATCTGACCATGTCTCTGCCTTACCCTGCGAAATGTTGCCACTTATTTGTGTACCAAACTTGGATTGTTTCCTGACCATATCTCTGTTTTATGATACAAAGGGTTGACGCTTCTCTGTGTACTAAACCTGGACTGTTACTTGACTACTCTAGATATTATCAGCCAACTTCCCGATTGTTTCAGCCACTGGACTTTGTATTTGTTTCTAGAACTAGACAAACTATGTGATCCCACCTGCCACAACAAGGTGACCTTATGTAGATACAATCCAAAAGCTTAACACACGGCTACAGCATGAGGCAGGTAATTAATTCAACAAAACACACGTTTCTAATAAAGGTACAATATAACCTTTTCCATCTTTACTGACAAGTAATTATTAAATGTATAATTAAACCTGAACTGAAAGTGGTACTTGACCTAAAGAAAATGTAAAACCTAGTCAGGATTCTGCCTATCTGTATATATATATATATATATATATATATATATATACACTACTGTTCAAAAGTTTAGGGTCACTTAGAAATGTCATTATTTTTGACAGAAAAGCACAGTTTTCTTCAATGAAGATAACATTAAATTAATCAGAAATACACTCTATACATTGTTAATGTGGTAAATGACTATTCTAGCTGCAAACGTCTGTTTTTTAATGCAATATCTACATAGGTGTATAGAGGCCCATTTCCAGCAACCATCACTCCAGTGTTCTAATGGTACATTGTGTTTGCTAACTGTGTTAGAAGGCTAATGGATGATTAGAAAACACTTGAAAACCCTTATGCAATTATGTTAGCACCGCTGTAAACAGTTTTGCTGTTTAGAAGAGCTATAAAACTGACCTTCCTTTGAGCTAGTTGAGAATCTGGAGCATTACATTTGTGGGTTCGATTAAACTCTCAAAATGGCTAGAAAAAGAGAGCTTTCATGTGAAACTCGACAGTCTATTCTTGTTCTTAGAAATGAAGGCTATTCCATGCGAGAAATTGCCAAGAAACTGAAGATTTTCTATAACGGTGTGTACTACTCCCTTCAGAGGACAGCACAAACAGGCTCTAACCAGAGTAGAAAGAGAAGTGGGAGGCCCCGCTGCACAACTGAGCAACAAGACAAGTACATTAGAGTCTCTAGTTTGAGAAATAGACACCTCACAGGTCCTCAACTGGCAGCTTCATTAAATAGTACCCGCAAACCGCCAGTGTCAACTTCTACAGTGAAGAGGCGACTCCGGGATGCTGGCCTTCAGGGCAGAGTGGCAAAGAAAAAACCATATCTGAGACTGGCTAATAAAAGGAAAAGATTAATATGGGCAAAAGCACACAGACATTGGACAGAGGAAGATTGGAAAAAAGTGTTATGGACAGACGAATCGAAGTTTGAGGTGTTTGGATTACACAGAAGAACATTTGTGAGACGCAGAACAACTGAAAAGATGCTGGAAGAGTGCCTGACGCCATCTGTCAAGCATGGTGGAGGTAATGTAATGGTCTTGGGTTGCTTTGGTGCTGGTAAAGTGGGAGATTTGTACAAGGTAAAAGGGATTTTGAATAAGGAAGGCTATCACTCCATTTTGCAATGCCATGCCATACCCTGTGGACAGCGCTTGATTGGAGCCAATTTCATCCTACAACAGGACAATGACCCAAAGCACACCTCCAAATTAAGCAAGAACTATTTAGGGAAGAAGCAGGCAGCTGGTATTCTATCTGTAATGGAGTGGCCAGCGCAGTCACCAGATCTCAACCCCATAGAGCTGTTGTGGGAGCAGCTTGACCGTATGGTACGCAAGAAGTGCCCATCAAGCCAATCCAACTTGTGGGAGGGGATTCTGGAAGCATTGGGGGAAATTTCTCCTGATTACCTCAGCATATTAACAGCTAGAATGCCAAAGGTCTGCAATGCCTTAATTGCTGCAAATGGAGCATTCTTTAACTAAAGCAAAGTTTGAAGGAGAAAATTATTATTTGAAATAAAAATCATTATTTCTAACCTTGTCAATGTCTTAACTATATTTTCTAGTCATTTTTCAACTCATTTGATAAATATAAGTGTGAGTTTTCATGGAAAACACAAAATTGTCTGGGTGACCCCAAACTTTTGAACGATAGTGTGTATATATATATATATATATATATATATATATATACATAAATCATATAAAAATCTGCATATTGGCAGCAGCAACATAAATTGCAGAGTCTTTCACTGCTGTCTTAATATGTACTGAGATTGCATCGACAGAACCCCCCACCGAGATTCAGTGTTCTCAGGGGTTAACAGGGCTATGCAATGTTAGCAAGCAAATGATGGGGAACCATCCAAAGAGTATTTACATCCTTTTGTCATACATGGGATGGAATAAGATTAAGGAAAGGCGACAACCTGCCAGCCTTTCTTTTTAAAATAGTGTGTGTGACGGCATAAATCAACAAATTTCATTTTGCTATTGGGCCCATGTATTCCTGCGGTTCAGGGTAAAGAGTAAATTATTGTTCATGCATTAAGAGTTGGTGCTATAGTGTAAGTTCAGTATTTATATACATGTGATGTGGCTCTCAGAAATAAATGAATTTCCCTAAATTCGTTTTGAGTAAGATTCTATAGAATTGGCCATCAGAATTGATTTGTTTAGAATAAATTCTTAGCAAATCGAAAGTGCCCCCAATACCTTGAAAGTCTTGCATGACATTCTGATTTCTTCTAGTACTGTACCCAACCCCTTTCAAACACATTAACACCAAGACTGCATTAGTTTGTCAAAGTGACAGCAACATATATGGCTATGGGTGACAGGATGGTAGCCGGTGGTAACTAATAACAAACTGCACTTTTGGATTTTTTATGCTTTTTAAAATTAGGAAACAGTCCAAAAATTAGCCCTTTTTGTTGGCAGATGCCTGCCGGTGTTTATACACACATGGTGTTATCGAAAGAAGCAATGGCTTTTTAACTACTGGTCCATGATGTCTGTTTCAAAGGGCAGCGGCACGCTATCAGTACCTAGATTAACCCCTTCCCGACATTTGTCATAAGTATGCATCATGGAAAGCCAGTGCTTCCCCCGAATTGTCGTATACTGATGACAAATGGATGGCATCGGCTCAGAAGCTGAATCAATGCCATCATCCCCGAATGTCCGCTGTATCTTACAGCGGACACCCTGCTGTAATGGCGGAACCGACGTTAGCTTCGATTTCCACCATTAACTCCTTAAATGCAGCGGTCAAATGCGATCGCTGCATTTAAGTTTTTTTCAGCTCATCGGCACCCCAATAATGAAATTGCCGGGGTGCCGGTTGCTGCAATAGCAACCAGAGGCCTAATTGTGGCCAACCAGTCTGCCTAGTATGGAAACCTTCCACAGCCGTCAGCAAGATGGCGCTGGCTCAGGAAATGAGCCAGCGTCATCATCGGTGGATGTCAGCTGTATGTTACAGCTGATATCCACCTGTAACAGCAGGAATCAAAGCTAGCTCCGATCACTTCCATTAACCCCTTAGATACAGTGATCGAAAGCGATCGCTGCATCTTAGTGGTTGGCAGCAGATCGCAGCTCTGCCCTGCAATTGCAGGACTGCCGACTGCTGCTATGCCAACAGGAGGCCTAACTTATGGAAGCTGATTAGGCCCCATCCAGAGGTGAAGCCTAATCGGCTTGCTGTCAGTGAATGACTGACAGATCTAATACATTGCACTACATAGGTAGTGCAATGTATTGGGGGGGAAAAATCTGACAGTTGGACCTTCAAGTCCCCTAGTGGGACTAAAACTTGTAAAAAAAAAGTGTAAAAAAAGTGAAAACAAGTTGTAAAAAATATAATAAAAGTTTCAAGTAATAAAATAAAACACTATTGCCCTTTTTCCCTTATCAAGTCCTTTATTATTAAAAATAACTAAATAAACCATACATATTTGGAATTGCCGCGACTGTAATGGCCTGTGCTATAAAAATATTATGTTATTTATTCCACATGGTGAACGGCGTAAAAAAAAAACGGAAAAAACAATGCCAGAATTTCTGTTTTTTGATCACTTTGCCCTACAAAAATTTAAATAAAAAGTGATCAAAAGGACGTATTTAACAAAAAATGTTACCTATAAAAACTATAGCTCGTCTCACAAAAAACAAGCCCTTGTACAGCCCCGATGATGAAAAAATTTAAAAGTTATGGTCCTCACAACATGGCGACTGAAAAAATACATTCTTTTACAAAAGTTATTTTATTTTGCAAAAAGTTGTAAAACATAAAAAAGTACTATAAATTTTGTATTGCCGGAATAGTACTGACCCGCAGAATAAAGTTAAAATGTCAATTATAACGTATGGTGAACACTGTATAAAAAAAACCCTCAATAAGGCCCCATGCACACGAACGTAAAAACGCCCGTAATCACGAGCCGTAATTACGGCCCGTAATAACGGGTCCATAGACTTCTATTGGCCATGTGTAACTCCCCGTATGCTTATGGGAAGGTGCCCGTGCCGCTGAAAAATATAGAACATGTCCTATTTCAGGCCGTAATTACGGCACGGGCAGGCCTATAGAAGTCTATGGGGCTCCCGTAATTACGTGTGACTACGTGTGTGCACCCATAATTACGGGAGCGTTGCTAGGCGACCTCAGTGGATAGTCACTGTCCAGGGTGCTGAAAGAGTTAAACGATCGGCAGTAACTGTTTCAGCACCCTGGACAGTGGCTACCGATCACAATGTAGATCAACCTGTAAAAAAAATAGAAGTTCCTACTTACCGAGAACTCCCTGCTTCTTCCTCCAGTCCGGCCTCCTGGGATAACGTTACAGCCCATGTGACCGCTGCAGCCAATCACAGGCTGCAGCGGTCACATGGACTGCTGCGTTATCCAGGGAGGTCGGGCTGGATGTCGAAAGAGGGACGCGTCACCAAGACAACGGCCGAGTAAGTATGAATTTCTTTTACTTTGGAAAGGGCTGTCCCTTCTCTCTATCCTGCACTGAAAGAGAGAAGGGCTGCCGATTAGTGCAGTGCAATTTTGCATCGAAAACGTGCCCGTAAATACGGGTGGAAAACTAGTGACACCGGACCCATATTTACGGGCACGGTTCCGTAAATACTGGTGCAATACGGGTCGAATAGTGTGACCAAGGACCCGTATTTACGCCAGTATTTATGGACAGGGAAAAATAAGTTTGTGTGCATGGGGCCTTACTCTGCCAGAATTGCTGTTCTTTGGTTAGCTTGTCTCCCAAAAAATAGGATAAAAAGTGACCAAAAAGTCGCATTGTAAAGGGAAGTGTCCATATATATGTATATGTATATATATATATATATATATATATATAGTGTGTATGTATACAGTGTATATGTATATATATATACACATATATGTAATATATATGTGTATGTATAATACATATAATGTATCATGAGCCAGGGCTGTAACAACAACAGCCCTGGTCATGAATGCGGTTGGAAGCAGAGCAGGACAATTAGCATTGCCCTGCTTTGTTAGGAAACCATGGAGACAAGGGATAGTTATCCCCTGTCTCCATTTCAAGTCTCCCGCGCGCACGGACTGTCTCGTGCGGGCGCTCATGAGTCGGCTTGTGATACATTATCACCATGCCGACCCATGCTAGCCAGGGGCAAGCGCCACATCCCCCGCTGCGAGCGTACCGACAGGGTTAAATAGCCCTGCGTCGGTACGCTCAGGAGCTGAAGCTAGCTGGAGCTAGCAGAAGACGATCAGCTGAGAGCTGCCTGCCTGCCTCAGACACCACCACGACCCCGGCTCACCTCTCTCTCCTCCAAAGACCTGGGCTCCTGCTCCTGCCTCTGCTGCGCCACCAAAGTCACGCTAAGTATCAAGTGTAACAGCAGCTACACTTAACCCTGTCTCTCCCTGTCTCCTCCTGCTGTAACCCTTGCTTAGCCCTGTGTTCCCTAAGTTCACCCTTGCTGCCCTAAGTACCCTGCAGTGACCCTTGACCTGCACATCCCCAGGTACACAGAAACCCATTCCCCTTGTTCCTCCTTATCCCGTATATTAGGAGGGAGTGGGATAGAGATAGAGAGCGTGTGAGAATCACAAGTAACTTATGTGTATTGTGTTGTAACGTAACTGTATTCTGTGTATGTTTAGGTAAGTGGGTGGCGGTATAATATTGTGATACCGTGTTTATACTGTACTGTGATTAGTTACTGTATTATATATATGAGAGTGATTACTGTATGTTAATAAATATTACCTTTATTTACTATACGGTCTTATTCCCTTGAGTAGCCGCTAAAGCAATTAGATCGACGTTCGTATAAGGAAAAGGTAGGGGAACTAGGCATAACCCTAGTGACCCTGATTATAAAGGCGGTAGTAATAGTGGGTGCCACTAACCAGTGAATCCCGCTATTACCCCATCCCCTTTAACATTGGCGAGCCAGCCCATACTGCTTTCAATTTATTTCTGTCTTTTGTACAATAAAATTGTGTTGAAACGTGAACTGCAGATAGGCGGCGAGGCGTGGACAGGTAACGTACGTAGACGGTGTAGTGTTGGGTTATACTGTGCGCCTAGACCTTTTTGAAGTTCAGAGGAGTAACACAGTTTTATTTAAGGCTTGATACAGGATATAATTGATCAGTGAACCTATTGTTTTTTGTTTTATTTTCTGAGGTATTAACGTCTTTTATTTTGCTTTGCGGCGTGCTGCTCTACGGCGACGAATCGTCGGGCGAGCAACTTATACAAAAGAGTTTGCAGAAGTATCAACGTCGGTGTTCTTCCTGTGAAGTCCAGCTGATCGGGAAAAGGCGTTCCGGAAGAAAAGGACCTTTTTCAAAACAGCGGGTGACAAGGAGGACAACGCAGACGGAGATGACTTCTGGAACAGTGAGTATGGACTTCTCCACACTTAAACACCTCGCCAAAAACAGTCAATTTAATCCAGTAACACCCACGACATACAAGTCGGCAGAAATGCTGTGGTCCACTCTGCTGGACGAGGCTTATGCACATGATAAGTTGTGTATTAGCAAGAGGTGTGATTATTTTTAGTAATAAATATTACCCTTTATTTACTATACAATTGTATTGATTGTACGGTCTTATTCTGTTGAGTAGAAGCAAAGCAAGTAGACGTTAGTATAAGGAAAAGGTAGGGGAACTAGGCATAACCCTAGTGACCCTGATTATAAAGGGGGTAGTAATAGTGGGCGACCAAGTAGGTGAAACCCAGCTATTATACCAGCCCTTGTACACACGTGGGTGAGTGTGTAGTGAGTATTCATTATATATATAGTTATATATATATTGAGTCCTTTTACACGCATGTAACACAAAATGGTATCAATAATAACTACAGCTTGTCCCGCAAAAAAATAGCACTAAGTCTATGAAAAAATACAATTGGTTAAGGCTCCAATAAATCAGGAAATAAAAAATATGCAGTTGTGCAGGCCTTAGGGGAACATTTCTTCTGTTTCAAGAGGTGCATTATCAAGGCCCTAAAATTAGGGAACCAGGAAGGGTAGGGCCCAAATATATATGCTGGAAGCGAGGGCATCCGTATTATACCAGGACAACACTTCCCAGTCAAATTACCCAAACTGCAAAGGTGCAGAGTGTGGACCAAAAGGGGATAAGTAAGGACACCATTTATCAGTGTGACACTGGCCTGTGCAGAAAGGATTGCTTCACAGCGTAACAAATATCTATGGATTATTTTATTGTTTTTTTTTAAACCATTATTATACCACCTGACTATGCCCCTAATGTACTCTGAAAATGTACTCTGAAAATCAAGATAATACCCAAGGAGGGATTTGATTCAATAGTGATAGTACAGTAACTAACATCAAGGTATTAATACACTATTTTTGCCTTAATTTGATAACACTAGGAAAAATCCGTAGTAATGACCAAGTAAAACGTGCGTTGATCATATACACAGCTAGAAGAACACTACAGAGTGAAAAAATGATCAACTTCAGCAGCAAATATTGAGATATAAAAATATATACATTTTATTATAAATAGACATAACAGAATAAAAAGATGACCAATAAAAAGATGAGTCACACAATGAGAAAGACGTCAACCTATGCTAGACCAAGAGAATGAATGAGTATAATCAGCATGTTAATGCATATTTACAGCAGGATGCCCACAATGTATATCAAAGCCCAAGGGAAACAGCCAAATCCTACATGAGGTACATCAAATAGTTGCTGGATGTAAAGGGGTAATCAAGAGGTACAATACTAAATGAAATAAATATATAGTGAATACTCCAGATACACATGCTGTAAAAAACCCGGGGACTGGATCCTGTCAACCTGCCAAAGTAAAATAGCTAACAAATGTAGGAAGGTACATACCAAAGGTCATGGTCGCACAAAGGAACAACACCCACACCTGACGCGCGTTTCGGCAAATGCCTTCGTATCGGGTCACATCTTGGTCCCTCTGGGTCCTTCAGGGTCCTTCAAGCCACTTCACAACTGAACTGGTCCCTGAAAAAATAGCCTTTTTAAATTTTGTTGAAAATGTGAGAAATTGCTTCTAAAGTTCTAAACCTTGTAACATCCTAGAAAAATAAAAGGATATTCAGAAATGATGCCAATCTAAAGTAAACATATGGGGGATGTTAATTAGCAAAAATTTTGTGTGGTATAATTGCCTGTCTTACAAGCAGATACAATTAAATACTGAATGTATCAAGCAAATTTTGCCAGTAACATAAAGTCCAACGTGTCACGAGAAAACAGTCTCAGAATCGCTTGGATAGGTAATTGCATTCTGAAGTTATTACCGCATAAAATGAAACATGTAAGATTTGAAAAATGAGGCTCAGGATAGTCAAGATTGGCCAAAGCAGAAAGGGTTTAATATTATTGAAGAAGATTTGTGAATGATGTGATGACTCCTATCTCTCTCTTAACTCTATCCTTCTATCAAATTATTGTAAATCTAAAGATCTTTTCTCTTCCCCTCACTATTAAATACACCCGCTGACATTAATCCCCTGTCGATCTGTATTCTGTGTTTTACTCTCACACTCTGTCTGACATCCTTTCTCTCCTACCTGTATCCTCAGCCACAAAGCAGCAATTTAAAAGAATCCATATATTTAATATTTGCATATATCTTAGAACCTGCAGAGTGCTGTGGCATCTTTCTGTTTGTATGCTATTGTATTGCAGTCAGAGCAGATTTGCACCTGCCCATTTATTTTACTTTGTTGGAAGGTGCTGACTTTGGGCCTGTTCACATCTACGTTCGGGTTCCGTTCAACCTTTCTGCCAGAGGAACTGATGAACGGAAGGCCGAATGAAAACTATCGCTTCCATTTGCATTACCATTGATTTCAGTTTCCTCTGACGGAAAGGTTGAACGGAACCGATGAACGAAACCCGAACGCTGATGTGAACAGGCCCAAAGTCAGCAATAGCATACAAACAAACATAAAGATGCAGTAGCACACTGCAGGTGCTAAGATGTATGCAAATATTAAATACATGGATTCTTTTAAATTGCATTATTGCTTTCCTTATCATCCTCGGCAGCACAATACAAATGGGTTAGTCATGCCTCCTCGCCACTAGGACAGAAGAAAAAAACACATGATTAATTAGTTAATCAGTACACTTAACCAGCATAGCTAGGGTATATAGTAAGGGCTGAGCCACTAACCACTTGTGTTATTTTCTTCTGTCCCACAGGACACTGTAGTTTATTCGTTACATACCTTCTTCTTCCCGGCTTTTAAGCTTGCTCTTTATTAAGCCGAGGTTTATCACCTATGGATACTCTGAGGGTGTTCCTCTTATTTATCCTAGTCTGTTTAAGGCACGCAGGCCGATTCCCTGTGGATCCGTCCTCCATGGTGCAACACGCTGTGTTCCTGCCTTAGCTCCCATGCCCGGCAGTCGACTCCGATTGGGGGCCGAGACTCGTCTCCCTACGCTTCTATTGGCTATGCGGTTATGACGAGCAGATAGCTCTAGCTAATGGTGTGAGGGCCGTTCAGAGCATGTGCGAGATTTGTGAAGTCTCGCGTTACCTTCCTGGATAAAAGGGTGCCAGTTTGAGATGTCAGAGCAGCACTTTGCCGGGCAGACACTCTTTAACCCCTTCCCTCTTTAGCCACTTTTGACCTTCCTGACAGAGCCTCATTTTTCAAATCTGACATGTTTCACTTTATGTGGTAATAACGTCGAAATGCTTTCACCTATCCGGGCGATTCTGAGATTGTTTTCTCGTGACACATTGGACTTTAAGATAGTGGTAAAATTTGGTCGATACATTCAGTATTTAATTGTGAAAAACACGAAAATATAGTGAAAAATTGCAAAAATTAGCATTTTTCTCAATTTAAATGTATCTGCTTGTAAGACAGGCAGTAATACCACACAAAATTGTTGCTAATTAACATCCCCCATATGTCTACTTTAGATTGGCATCGTTTTTTGAACATCCTTTTATTTTTCTATGACATCACAAGGCTTAGAACTTTAGCAGCAATTTCTCACATTTTCAAGAAAATTTCAAAAGGCTATTTTTACAGGGGCCAGTTCAGTTGTGAAGTGGTTTTGAGGGCCTTATATATTAGAAACGCCCAAAAAGTCACCCCATTTTAAAAACTTCACCCCTCAAAGTATTCAAAACAGCATTTAGAAAATGTCTTAACCCTTTACACATTTCACAGGAATTAACGCAAAGTAGAGGTGAAATTTACAAATTTCATATTTTTTTGCAGAAATAAATTTTTAATACAATTTTTTTTAGAACACAGAAGGTTTTACCAGAGAAATGCAACTCAATATTGGTTGCCCAGTTTCTGCAGTTTTAGGAAATATCCCACATGTGGCCGTAGCGTGCTACTGGACTGAAGCACCGGCCTCAGAAGCAAAGGAGCACCTAGTGGATTTTGGGGCCTTATTTTTGTTAGAATATATTTTAGGCACCATGTCAGGTTTGAAGGGCTCTTGCGGTGCCAAAACAGTGAAAATCCCCCAAAAGTGACCCCATCTGGGAAACTAGACACCTCAAGGAAATTATCTAGGGGTGTAGTGAGCATTTTGACCGCACAGGTTTTTTACAGAAATTATTGGAAGTAGGCCGTGAAAATTAAAATCAACATTTCTTCAAAGAAAATGTAGGTTTAGCGATTTTTTTTCTAATTTCCACAAGGACTAAAGGAGAAAAAGCATCGCAAAATTTGTAAAGCAATTTCTCCCGAGTAAAACAATACCCCACATGTGGTAATAAACGGTTGTTTGGAGACACGGCAGGGCTTAGAAGGGAAAGAGCGCCATTTGGCTTTTGGAGTCCACATTTAGCAGGAATGGTTTGCGGAGGCCATGTCACATTTACGAAGCCCCTGAGGGGACAAAACAGTGGAAACCCCCCACAAGTGACCCCATTTCGGAAACTACACCCATTGAGGAAATTATCTAGGGGTATAGTGAGCGATTTGACCCCACAGTTTTTTTGCAGAAAATATTGGAAGTAGGCCCTGAAAATAATAATCTACATTTTTTCAAAAAAAATCTAGGTTTAGCTAATTTTTTCTCATTTCCAGAAGGACTGAAGGAGAAAAAGCACCACAAAATTTGTAAAGCAATTTCTCCCGAGTAAAACAATACCACACATGTGGTAATAAACGGCTGTTTGGACACACGGCAGGGCTTAGAAGGGAAACAGCACTATTTGGCTTTTTGAGATCACATTTAGCAGGAATGGTTTGCGGAGGCCATGTCACATTTACGAAGCCCCTGAGGGGACAAAACAGTGGAAACCCCCCACAAGTGACCCCATTTCGGAAACTACACCCATTGAGGAAATTATCTAGGGGTATAGTGAGCGATTTGACCCCACAGTTTTTTTGCAGAAAATATTGGAAGTAGGCCCTGAAAATAATAATCTACATTTTTTCAAAAAAAATCTAGGTTTAGCTAATTTTTTCTCATTTCCAGAAGGACTGAAGGAGAAAAAGCACCACAAAATTTGTAAAGCAATTTCTCCCGAGTAAAACAATACCCCACATGTGGTAATAAACGGCTGTTTGGACACACGGCAGGGCTTAGAAGGGAAACAGCACTATTTGGCTTTTTGAGATCACATTTAGCAGGAATGGTTTGCGGAGGCCAGGTCACATTTGCAAAGCCCCTGAGGGGACAAAACAATGAAAACGCCCAAAAAGGGACTCCATTTAGGAAACTACACCTCTTGAGGAATTCATCTAGGGGTGTAGTGAGCATTTTGACCCCACAGACGTTTCATAGAATTTATTAGAATTAGGCAGTGAAAATAAAAAACAGTCCTTTTTCTTCAATAAGACGTAGCTTTAGCGCAAATTTTTTCATTTTCTCAACAAATAAAGGAAAAAAAGAACCCAAAATTTGTAAAGCAATTTCTCCCGAGTACGGCAATACCCCATATGTGGTCATAAACTGCTGTTTGGGCAAACGGCAGGGCTCAGAAGGAAAGGACCGCCATTTGGAGTGCAGATGTTGCTGGATTGGTTTCTGGGCGCCTGTGGGCCCAAAACAGTGGAAACCCCCCAGAAGTGACCCCATTTTGGAAACGACACCCCTCAATGCATTTACCAAGGGGTGTAGTAAGCATTTTAACCCTGCAGGTGTTTTGTAGAAATTAGTGTTCACTCGATGTTGCAGAGTGAAAATGGGATTTTCTTCCATAGATATGCCAATATGTGGTGCCCGGCTTGTGCCACCATAACAAGACAGCCCTCTAATTATTATGCGGTGTTTCCCGGTTTTAGAAACACCCTACATGTGGCCCTAATCTTTTGCCTGGACATATGACAGGGCTCAGGAGTGAAGAGTACCATGCGGAGTGGAGGCCTAATTTGGCGATTTACAAAGTATTGGTTCACAACTGCAGAGGCTCAGATGTGAAATAATAAAAAGAAACCCCTGAGAAGTGACCCCATTATGGAAACTGCACCCCTCAAGGCATTTATTAAGAGGTGTAGTGAGGATTTTCACCCAACAGGTCTTTTCCATAAATGAATGCACTGCGGATGGTGCAAATTAAAAATTTATATTTTTCCCTAGATATACCATTCAGTGGCAAATATGTCATGCCAAGCTTATGACACTGGAGACACACACCCCAAAAATTGTTAAAAGGGTTCTCCCGGGTATGACGATGCCATATATGTTGAAGGAAACTGCTGTTTGGGCACGCTGTAGGGTTCAGAGCCGAGGGAGCACCATTTGGCTTTTGGAGAGCGGATTTTGCTTGGTACTATATTTGTTTGAGTATTGCTGGTGTTTTATAATGTGGGGGTACATGTAAGCGGGGTGGAGTATATAAGGGGCATAGTCAGGTGGTATGAAAAAAAATTAATAATCCATAGATGTGTGTTACGCTGTGAAGCAATCCTTTCTGCACAGGCCAGTGTCGCACTGATAAATGGTGTAATTTCTTATCCCGCTTTTGGTCCACACTCTGCACCTTTGTAGTTTGGGGAATTTTGCTGGGAAAGTGTTGTCCTGGTATAATACGGGCACCGTCGCTTCCAGCGGATACGTTTGGGCCCTCCCTTTCCTGGTTCCCTAATTTTAGGTCCTTGATAAATCGCCTCTTCAAACAGAAGAAATGTTCCCCTCGGGCACAACTGCATATTTTTTTATTTCCTGACTTATTGGAGCCATAACTCATTTTATTTTTCATAGACGTAGCGGTATGAGGGCTGGTTTGTTGCGGGATGAGCTGTAGTTATTATTGGTACCATTTTGGGGTACATATGACTTTTTGATCACCTTTTATCCTATTTTTTGGGATGCCAGGTAAACAAAAAAATGCAATTCTGGCACAGCTTTTTTCGGTTTTTTTATACAGCGTTCACCATGCGTTATAAATTACATGTTAACTTTATTCTGTGGGTCAGTACGATTCCGGCGATACCTAATTTATAGCATTTTTTTATGTTTTACAACTTTTTTCACAATAAAATTACTTTTGTAAAAAGAATGTATTTTTTTTCTGTCGCAAAGTTGTGAGAACCATAACGTTTTAATTTTTTTGTCGACGGAGGTGTATGAGGGCTTGTTTTTTGCGGGACGAGCTATAGTTTTTATAGGTACCATTTTTGGATACGTGCGACTTTTTGATCACTTTTTATTCTAATATTTGTAGGGCAAAGTGACTAAAAAACAGAAACTCTGGTAACGTTTTTTACGTTTTTTTTTACGCTGTTCACCGCGTGCAATAAATAATACAATATTTTGATACCTCAGGTCGTTACGGTCGTGGCGATAGCAAATACATATGGTTTATTATTATTTTTCAATAATAAAGGACTTGATAAGAGTAAAAGGGGGGATTGTGTTTTATTTGATTACTTGAAACTTTTATTGTTTTCAAACTTTTATTTTTTGCACTTTTTTTTACACTTTTTTATACTTTTTTTACACTTTTCTTCAAGTCCCACTAGGGGACTTGAAGGTCCAACGGTCAGATTTTTTTTTTTCTAATACATTGCACTACCTATGTAGTGCAATGTATTAGATCTGTCAGTCATTCACTGACAGCAAGCCGATTAGGCTTCGCCTCCCGGCGGGGCCTAATAGGCTTCCGTAATGGCAGAGCAGGAGACCATTGTGTCTCCTGTTGCCATAACAGCAGTCGCCAGTCCCGATTGCCTGTCAGGGCTGGCGATCTGCTAGTAACCGCTACAATGCAGCAATCGCTTTCGATTGCTGCATCGAAGGGGTTAATGGCAGGGATCGGAGCTAGCTCCGGTTCCTGCCGTTACAGGTGGATGTCAGCTGTACAGTACAGCTGACATCCACCGCTGATGACGCCGGATCAGCTCCTGACCCGGCGCCATCTTGCCGGCAGCTACGGAAGCCGATCAGGCTCCGCCGCCGGGCGGATCTTGACCGGCTTCGGTGCTAGGCAGACCGGGAGGCCAGTATTAGGCCTCCGGTTGCCATTGCAGCCACCGGAACCCCGGCAATTTCATTGCTGGGGCTCCGATGAGCTGCAAACACCTTAAGTGCAGCGATCGCGTTTGAGCGCTGCACTTAAGGGGTTAATGGCGGGGATCGAAGCTAATTTCGGTCCCCGCCGTTACAGTCGGATGTCAGCTGTAAGATACAGCTGAGATCCGGTGATGATGGCACCGACTCAGTTTCTGAGCCGGTGCCAAACATTTGACGTACATGTACGGCATTTTGCGGGAAGTCAATGCTTTCCATGACGTACATGTACGTCAAATGTCGGGAAGGGGTTAAAGCAGTTAAGGTAAGCGTTATTCTACCCTAGGGCTCTGACTGATGCGCTCATTATATATAGAGCTTTTGTAAACCATGGTAGGATCCCTAATCTGTTTCTTTTAAATGTCCAGCCACTCTAGTGGTAAAAGTAAGCGTAAAAGCACACACTTACAATGTGTTAAATGCCTACAGCTATTATCTGATTATGTAGAGTCTGACTTATGCTCCAGTTGCATTCCTCCAGAGGATCCCTCCTTGGGATAAGACCCCAAAGAGTTTTTTTCATGATTTAAAACCAATTTATCTCAAGCCTTGCAGGAAGTAACTTCTTCACATAAGAAGAGAGGTTCTCATAGAGTAACAATGAGAATTTCCTCTTCAGATGAGTCCCTTGGACAATATGCCCCACGGTCTGAGGGAGAATTATTATCTGAGGACTCAGATAGCTCCTCAGGAGAAGACTGCCATCTTTTTCATGAAGATAGAGTTAGTTCTCTGGTAGTAAAGTTGGTGAAAAAGTCTGTAGAAATGGATGATCTCAGAGAGTTCAGTTCAAAGAAGGAGAGACTCTTATATTTTCCCAAAAAGAAAGCATGAGTACTCCCTCACCACCCCATTCTTAAAGATCTCTTAAAATCACATTGGAAGAAATCAGAGAAAAGTGCAGATCCATGGGGCTAGGTTTAAATCTGACTATTTATTAGATCCAAGTATAGCTCAGGAATTTCAAGATCCCCCTAAATTGGATTTAGCTGTTGCCCGCTTATCAATTAAATCTATTTTTCCTTCTAAACAGTCATCGCTTTCGAAGGATCAAATGGATCGGAAAGCAGATACTCTCCTTAAAAAGTCTTATATAACCTCCTCCTCAGTCTGTAAAGCTTCCCTGGCTTCGGTCTCAGTTGCCAGAACCTTATGTGTTCTACTTAGCCAACTTACTAAAGATCTCAAAGAAGGGGTCCCTAGGGATGACATTTTACAGTCTATTCCGGAGATTAAGTTAACCTCCGATTTCTTATGTGATTTCCCTATTGATACCCTTAAATTGGCTCTAAAAACCTTGCCCACAACAACACGACTAGGAGATAATTCTGGCTGAAACAATGGCCCGGGGACATACCGTCCAAAAATCATTTTTGCTCTCTCCCATTTCAACCTGACGGAGTGTTTGGGCCGCTACTAAATACAATTTTAGAATCTCTAACTGAAGATAAGGGTGTCTCTTTTCCTCAGGTTAAGAGAACCAAACAGCATAATTTTCTCCCTCAAAGGAGATCTTCCCCTATGTTCAGCAGGAACTACAGACCCTTTGACAGGCAAAGAAGATTCCAATCTAAACCAGGATATAGAGACCCTGGTTTCAGGAGGAAGAACGTCAATGATTCCTCCAAAAATCCTCAATTATGATGCCATAACTCAACCACTTTAAAGAGACTCTGTCACCACATTATAAGTGCCGTATCTCCTACATAAGGAGATGGGCGCTGTAATGTAGGTGACAGCAGTGCTTTTTATTTAGAAAAATAATCTATTTTTACCACGTTAGGAGCGATTTTAGCTTTATGCTAATTAGTTTCTTAATGCCCAAGTGGGCGTGTTTTTACTTTAGACCAAGTGGGTGTTGTACAGAGGAGTGTATGACGCTGACCAATCAGCGTCATGCACTTCTCTCCATTCATTTAGTCAGCGCATAGTGACACTGTGTTGTTCACTATGTGCTGTCTTATACTGACACATTAACGTTACAGAAGTGTTTAGACAGTGAGTAGATATTCCTTCCAGACAGGACGGGATGTCTATTCACAATCCCGGCACTTCTGTAACGTTTCTGTGGTACTTACAGCAGAGCAAAGCGTAATCTCGCTGTAACATGTCATTTACAGAGTGATCTCGTGAGATTATGCTTACTCTGCTGTAAATACGAAACGTTAACGAAGTGTCGGGATTATAAATAGACATCCCGTCCTGTCTGGAAGGAATGTCTACTCACTGTCTAAAAACTTCAGTATCGTTAATGTGTCAGTATAAGACAGCACATAGTGAACAACGCAGTGTCACTATGTGCTGACTAAATGAATGGAGAGAAGTGCATGATGCTGATTGGTCAGCGTCATACACTCCTCTGTACAACGCCCACTTGGTCTAAAGTAAAAACACACCCACTTGGGCATTAAGAAAGTAATTAGCATAAAGCTAAAATCGCTCCTAACGTGGTAAAAATTGATAGTTTTTCTAAATAAAAAGCACTGCTGTCACCTACATTATAGTGCCCATCTCCTTATGTAGGAGATAGGGCACTTATAATGTGGTGACAGAGTCTCTTTAAGTGGGCACAAGGCTTTTGAGATTCTCCAGAGTCTGGGGGAAAACTACTTCAGACTCCTGTGCACTTTCCTTTGTCCAAAGAGGATATTCTCTGGAATTAATCCCCCCTCCTCCAGACAGGTTTATACTGAACTCTCCAAAACATCTAACGGTTCTCCACCTTTTACAGGAATACATCGTGAAAGGAGCTCTAGTAGAGGTTCCTATTCCTCAAAGAGGCCTGGGGGTATATTCCAGGGTGTTTACCTTACCTATATAAACAACTTTTTTCTAAAGAAAAAATTTAAGATGAACTCCATAAAGTCAGTCACTAATATTTTACAGCAAGGGGACTTTTTAGCATCAATCGACCTCAAGGATGCATACCTACACATTCCTATTTGTCCAGCCCACAGGAAATTTCTGAGACTAGCATTTAAAAAGAGGCAAGGACATAGTTTCCCTACAGTTCAAATGTCTTCCATTTGGCATTTTAACTGCTCCCTGGGTCTTCACCAAGATCATCATAGTCCTAGCAGCAGCTCTCAGAATGCAGGGCATCTACCTGGTCCAATACCTAGACGATTGGCTACTAAGAGCTCAAACCGAACATTTTCTTTCTGCCCATTTAGCCACCACTCTCTCATGTCTAAGTCAGCACGGGTTCCTGATCAACAGAAAGAAATCTCAGCTTCTTCCTTCTCAAAGGTTAACTTACCTACGGTTTCTACTAGACTCAAGGTCCTTTACCATCACTCTATCCAGAGAAAGAATCCTAAATATAAGACGAGGTGTCAACTTCCTTTTACATCATCAGGTGGTCTCTCCGAGATCTGCAATGAGAGTCCTGGGCCGCCTGACATCATCCATAGAAGCAGTCCCCTGGGTCAGGATACACTTCAGAAGTCTCCAGTCCAATATTCTGTCCCAATGGAACAGACATCAACAAGCTCTCGACAATACCGTAAAGATCCTTCCACAAACCAAAATTGACTTGAGGTGGTGGCTCAAGAAGAAGATTCTCTCTTCAGGCAGATATTTGGTCCCCCTTGTCCAGTCAGTGGTAACCACAGATGCTTCCACGCTCGGCTGTGGAGCTCATTTCGGTGCAGAACAATTGGTCTCCCATGGAGAGAGCACTCTCATCCAACTTGAGAGAACTCAGGGCGGTGAAATTAGCCCTTCATCATTTCCAACCGCTCTTCAAAGGGAAAGGTGTTCTTGTTCAGTCTGAAAACTCTCCCACAGTATTTTAGATACAGAAGCAAGGGGGGACCAGGAGTCAGCTTCTGTTGAAGGAATGCAGGGCCATCATGACATGGGCAGAGAAGAATGTGACAGATCTCTCAGCCGTACATATGAGATGCATCCTCAACCAATGAGCAGACTGGTTGAGCAGGAATTCTCTCCTCCCAGGAGAATGGAGTCTAAATCAACAGCATCATATCCCGGTGAGGGGATTCCCTCCATAGACATACTGGCCACGAGGAACAACAGGAAGACTTCGAGGTTTGCATCACTGAACAGTCTGGACTTCCCAAAATTTTTAAATGGCCTCTCAGTCCCCTGGAAAGGAGAGTTTATTTATGCCCTCCCATTCCTCTGTTTCCGAAAGTCCTCAAAAAGATCTGGGAGGAACAATTGGAAGCCATTCTAATAGTCCCCTTTTGACCCAGAAGGGCTTGGTTCCCTCTCTTATTAGATCTTTGAGGGAAGAATATTGGACACTACCAAACCAACAAGACCTTCTCACTCAGAACGGGTTTTAACATCAAGACATCAAGTTCCTTAATCTTATGGCCTGGAGACTGAGAGGTCACTGCTAGCAGATAAAGGGCTTTCAGAAGAGGTCATCCAGACCCTATTGTCATCCAGGACACCTTCAACCAATAAAGCTTATGGCAAAATTTGGAAGATTTTTAATGAATGGTGCCATCAAAGATCAATAACCTTCATCTCTGTTCCCGTGATTTTACAGTTTCTCTAAGATGGGTTCTCAAAAGGTTTAAAGCTTAACACCTTAAAATCTAATTTTTTCAGCCGAGAATGCATCTGAAAGTCTCCAATCAGTCCCTAGTCCGTAGATTTTTTTCGTGCAGTTAAGAATTTGAGGCCTCCAGTTAGATCTCCTTTTCCTTCCTGGGATATATCTATGGTCCTTAACCACCTTACAGGTCCACTCTTTGAACCTCTATTCGAAGTCCATTTAAAATTCCTCTCTTGGAAGACCTTATTTTTAGTCGCCATCTCTTCAGCAAAGGGGATGGCAGAACTTCAAGTTCTATCATGTAGAGAACCGTATTTGGGAATTCTACTGCATTGTCTCATTATCCAAACTGTGTCATACTTCTTACCAAAGGTCTCTTCTGATAGTAACAGCAATCAGGAAATTCAGTTACCCACCTTTTTTTCCAGATCCAGGAAAGTGAAGAGCAGGAAAGATTATATCTTTTAGACATAAAGAGAGCTGTTACTACTTACCTAGAGAGAACACTGGAATTCAGAGATTAGTTATTTATTCAATTCCAAGGCAAAAATAGAGGCAGAAAAGCCAGTAAATCCTCCCTGGCTAGGTGGATTAAGGACACTATTTCCCAATGTTATTCCTCTGAAGGTCGCCTGCTTCCAGCAAACATCAGCGCCCACTCTACTCATTCTACCGCTACCTCATGGGCAGAAAGGAATTATGTATGTTTTGACCAGATTTGCAGAGCTGCAACATGGGCCTCTTCATCAACATTTATAAACCACTATAGGCTGGACATCCCTGCCTCTAGAGATGAATCCTTTGGCAGACATATGCTTGAAGCAGTTGTTTCACCCCCCTCCCCCTTAATATTGCTTCTCAAATCCCATTTGTATTGTGCTGCCGAGGATGATAAGGAAAGCTGAAATTGTCTTACCCGTAATTTTCCTTTCCTTGAATCCAAAGGCAGCACAACTTTCCCACCCTTTAGTTTATTGCTACATATTTACACAAGTGGTTAGTGGCTCAGCCCTTACTATATACCCTAGCTATGCTAGTTAAGTGTACTGATTAATTGATTAACCAGTCCTAGTAGCCAGGAGGCATGACTAACCCATTTGTATTGTGCTTTCTTCGGATTCAAGTAAAGGAAAATTGTGGGTAAGATAATTTTAGCTATATATATGATGCTTAAAAATCTGAGGTATTTGGCATACATTTTGATCAAATTGTGTGAGCACACCTGCCTTGACAAGGTCGACTTCCTTCATCAGATGGGTCCGTATACTAAGCATTAAAGCTGTACAATAAGAGTCTCCACTTTTTCTTAGGCCTATGACCTCAAAATGAGACAACCCCTCTCCATGTACCCTAGAGGCATGCCAGAGAAGTCCCCCAATCTGACAGGAGACATTGTCGAGGGTTTAAGAAGCCGGGCCCATATAAATCATCTAATTGCTGGAACGGCTTCATTTGAAAATGAGGTTATCTTAATGAGACAACCCTTTTAAGCTAGCCGTACATGGCGTGTTATTTCTACTTCATACAACTATATGGCTTTTACACACTATGGAGAAATTCAGTCAACAGAAAATCATGCAAAAATCCCTTTGCGACCATACTGTCCTTCTCATTTCTGGATTTCTGGTGCTTCAGCTAATGAAATAAACAGATGTAAAAATCTAAGTCCTAGATTTTTAAGATAATAGATTCCAAAACCATAAGTATTTTCACAATGCTTTACACATAAGGTTACCTCTAGTGGTTTCTGCTGCTTTTGAACTACAATTTCCTCATAGTCCCAGAGAAAGTAATTAATAAAAGGCATCTGAAAGCTTCAAAGAGATTTTTTTTTTGTTTTTTGTTTTTGTACAAATAGGCACACCCACTTAAATCATGCATAGAAAATCTGCATATGCTGCTTGTGTGAATGCCAGACTTTATAACATTTTATAATATACATATTTAAATGTTGCATTGTACAATTTTATAAATGATGAACATAAAAATCATGTCAATAGAATAACTGACACAAAACCATAGCACATAGCCGAGCATTGGGGAAAATACACTTAAAAAAAATGCAGGCAACCCTCAAATAGCTTATGACAGTCAAGGAAGAAACATAAGCAGGAAATAGTGAAAAAGATATAGACCATTTTGAGAGACAAAAGTGAAGAAAATAAATTAATCCTGGAAAGTAAAAAGGAGGAAAAGTGTTGGTTGGAGAAAGAGTGGAGAACAAAAAAAGGAGGAAGGGGTAAAAATGTATTGTTATTATTGTATACCATAGGCAGAGGTAAGGCTATTCAAATTCAGGAAGGGGGATTAGAGAGAGCTTGCATGGACTAATGACCAAACTGTACATTTATATTTTTTAAAATATTTAAGCCTTAAACCTGTGATCATGTTTAAAGTCCCCCCCAACACTGCCAGGTGGCCACGACTCAGGAAAGACAGTCATGTGCCTTAGCCATTAGGGATTCCGTCCTCATGAAAAGGCCATTTCAGTGACCCCATTCTTGGAGCTAGGTCCCCAGCACAACTTTCCAATGTTGTGAGAGAAAAGCACAGGCTGCCAACAAAAAATGTTTAAGGATGCCCTCTTTGATTAATTCAATAGAATATAAGGGAAAGTAGGGCCAATTAGGGGGAAGAGATAACATCTTTCTCAGCGATAAGCTTGTAAAGGTAGAAAATGGCAACCCAACAGAATCTAATAGCAGTGCAATCCAACCATATACAGTATGTAACATAGTCCCCATCCCTGTGTTGCAATACCAGTATGTACCCGGGACTGCTGAGTATATTTTGTAAAGAACATGTGGGCATCTATACTACCTGGTTGGGTGTAAAGGATCTGTCAGACACAGCTTCTGTGTCGACGCCCATGGTTAATCAGTCTGCATCTGCTCCTAGGTATGATAGAGTGACTCGATCTGCTACCACTCAGGCTGGTTGGCTGAGGAGTGGGAGAACCTATCACAGCCTGGCCAGACGGAGCTAGCTCCCGCCCTCGGTCTATTTATACCTTCATTTCCTGCTCTTCCTTTGCCTGTGATTCTGTCTGGTTTCCTGGCTCTGCTGTTCCTGCTAGTACTATTGACCTCTGCTTCAAATTAACCCTGGCTTTACTGACTACTCTCCTGCTCTGCGTTTGGTACCTCGTAAACTCCTGGTTTGACTCGGCTCGTTCACTACTCTTGTTGCTCACGGTGTTGCCGTGGGCAACTGCCCCTTTTCCCTTAGCTTCTGTGTACCCTTGTCTGTTTGTCTGTCGTGCACTTATTGAGCGTAGGGACCGTCGCCAAGTTGTACGCCGTCGCCTAAGACGGGCCGTGCAAGTAGGCAGGGACTGAGTGCGTGGGTAGATTAGGGCTCACCTGTCTGTCTCCCTACCCCGACATTACATTGGGATCTTCACATCTTCTCTTGTGCCTGAGATGCCACTGGCATGTGTTATCATTGTTTTGTGTTAGCAAAAATATCTTCTGTCAATCATCATCAGTCAGTTGCCAAGTTACATCTCCCAAGTTATCATATAGGCTGGTGCCGGACATGGGGACATCTCCAGCAGAATATTATATAAAAGAGATAAAACATGGATCAGTGGCGGAAGAAGAACCTTCTCCAAGGTCATAAGGTTAGCTTGTAAGGCCACTCTGGGGTGTCTTTCTGGCCATTTTGAGACCACAATCAAGCCCAAAAATACTGATATTCAGTTAGCCTAAAGAAAGCCAGGTTTATTACTTCCTTAATCAATATAACGACTTTTAACTAAGCTAACATAGTTGCCCGAGAGCTTTTTCAAATGAGGAATTAGAGTGGCTTTACATGTTTTGATAATACTTGCAATTTTGACAATTTGACTATTTTGATAAATTTGACTAATTTGACTATTTTTGATAATAATCGTCCCAACGTGTCAAGACTTGCAGATGACTACTTTAGATCTTCAGATTGCAAATGTTGCCATGCAAAATCCAGTAGTATTCCCCATTTTTACTTTTCTCCACGCCTCTTTACCATGTGAGTATGGTTTCAACATCATCACTATATCGTATAATGAACACATGTAAGCACACGTCGTATACTTCCTTCATGATCAGGAGCTATAGAGAAACATACAATATCTGGATCACTACTGCAATATCGTATTGATATAAAAATAAAGAAGTGATTTTAAATTAAGGTGCTGTGTTTCTCCATTCTTTTGAGTTTTTGGATTTACTGCAAGCCGGCAGGCTTCTGTGCATCTGTGGATCTGTACTGGGACGCATTTGACTGGATATATTTTGCAGTGAGCTGTTTACTTTTAATGCCTATGTAGGTATTCCAATGAAAATCTAAAATTTAAAAGGATTTAGGCCCAATTGAGATATGCCAGGCCCTATACAAGCTGGGTTATATGAACAGTTTTACATCTTACTCAAATGAAGACAGCCCCAGAACATGTGTCCTGTAAAGGCATATGAAGGTCATCTGAATTGTCACCATGTAATACTACATACATCTTTCAGCGACCACTGCAGAAGTAATGCCTAAGTGGCTGTTGATTCCTATGGTAAAATCAGCTATTTGTTGGAGGAGTCGGGAGTCGAACTCACGGTGCATAAAGTGAATATAACCCTCACATATATATCTGAATAGAGAACTCTTAAATTTCCTGAAACTAAGTACTTAGTCACCGACCAGTGCTAGAAGGTATATAAATAGATCTGTTTCCACTGCTGCAGCACAATTTATTGCAGCCAGAAACTATTTCACCGAACATGAGAATTCCAGGGGGCATATTCATAATTAATTAAACATATCTATGTTGTTTCCAATAAATTTGTTGAAAACTGTTGTGTTTAATGTTTGTAGTGTGGAGATCCCTCTGTTAAGCACCATTCTTATAAGAATACAATTTAGAAAATGATGAATCTGTCTTTCGTATAATTTACCGACAGAGCACGGTCAGCAAATGTTCCCTCAAAAGTTTAAAAGGACAAAAAGTTTCCTCAATTTGGGTATTTGTTCATAAAGGACATTAACCAGAACCTATAATCAGGACTTTACATTTATTAAGTCTGTAAGATGCCTTATTAATACGCAGTTAAACAGCCTTCCAAGGTGTTGAGCAGAAGGCTAGATAATAGCTTACCACATATGCCCTAAACTCTGTCAGCCCTTTTAGCCCTTCTGCAGTGCCATGAGGGATCACAGATGGCTTAGTAATACATAGCATCAGTTTCTAAGCAGTTGGTGGTGTTTGTTTGCAAGGCTTCCTGGCTTCCATACAGGCCAGCTACTGGTTGCAATTGCATCTACGAATTCAGATGTGATAGTACTATACAGTACTTACTGTACATTCCTCTTGCTTTCATTACCTAACCGTAATACCATGAAGTAAGGCCATAAGGCCTAAGGCCTTAGGCCATAATCACACACACACACACACACACACACACACAGACACACACACACACACACACACACACACACACACGCACACAGACACACACACACAGACACACACACACACACTTTTGATGCATTTTTCGTGGCAGCTTTCGGCACAGTTTATTGAGCCCAACACACAAGTGGATGCAAAAGAAGGGAGCTGCATCAGTCTTTTCTTTATACCTTTCCTTCCTTTTGGATCTATTTCTGGCTTTGGCTAAAAAAACTAATAGAGAGGGAGCCTGTAATGCTATCCAAACTTTATAAACGTTATTTATCCCGCAGGGTGAACACCGTAAGAAAGTAAAAATGTAATAAAAAGTAATCAAAAAGTCAATCGTACCCCAAAATGGTACCAATAAAAGCTCACCTCGCAAGAAAGCCCTCCAACAGCTTCATTGACTGAAAAATAAAAAAAGTGATTGTTCTCAGAATATGGCAACACAAAAAACTTTTGTTTTAACAAATTGTTCTTAGAATGTAAAAGCATTAAAACATAAAAAACAATAAAAATTTGGTATTGATGTAATCATATTGACCCACAGAAAAAGGATAACATGTCATTTTTATCGCACAGTGAACAATGCAAAAATAAAACCTAAAAAAACTATGATGGAATTGCATTTTTTTTTTTATCAATTTCACCGCACAAAATAATTTTTAAAAGTCTCTCAATACATTATATGATACATTAAATATTACCTTTAAAAAATACAACTCATCCTGTAGAGAAAAAAAAAAAGCTCTAATGTGGCAACAGAAAAATAAATTGGCTTAACCCCTTTAGGACACAGCCTGTTTTGGCCTTGTGGACACAGATGTTTTTTTTCAAATCTGACATGTGTAAATTTATATGGTAATAACGCCGGAATACTTTTGCCTATCCAAGCGATTCTGAGATTGTTTTCTCGTAAATTATTGTACTAAATTTGCATTTTTCTAAATTCAAATGTATTTGCTTGTAAAACAGATCGTAATACCACACAAAGTAGTTACTAGTTAACATCCCCCATATGTCTACTTTATGTTTGCATCATTTTTTTCACGTCATTTTATTTTTCTAGGACGTTACAAGGCTTAGAACTTTAGCAGCAATTTCTCATATTTTCAAGAAAATTTCAATAGGCTATTTTCTCAGGGACCAGTTCAGTTCTGAAGTGGCTTTGAGGGCCTTCTATATTAGAACGTCCCCATAAATCACCCCATTTTGAAAACTGCACCCCTCACCCTCAAGGTATTCAAAACCACATTCAGAAAGTATTTGAACCCTTTAGGCTTTTCACAGGAATTAAGGCAAAGTAGAGGTGAAATGTACAAATTTAAGGGTTTTTTTGCCGAAATTCATTGGTAATAAAAAAAAATCTGTAACACAGAAGGTTTTACCAGAGAAACGCAACTCAATATTTATTGCCCAGATTCTGCAGATTTTAGAAATATCCCACATGTGGCCCTAGTGTCCTAATGGACTGAAATACCGGCCTCAGAAGCAAAGGAGCACCTAGTGGATTTTGGGGCCTCCTTTTTTTAGGAATATATGTAATGACAGGGATAGGGAAACAGACAAGTGAGCCCTAATCTACCCGCCACTCAGTCCCTGCCTACTTGCAATGACCCGTCCTAGGCGACGGGGTACAACTGGGCGATGGTCCCTACACTCAATAAGTGCACGACAGACAACAGACAAGGAAACACAGAACAAAGGGAAACGGGGTAGTTGCCCACGGCAACACCGTGAGCAACAAGAGTAGTAAACGAGTCGAGTCAAACCAGGAGAATACGAGGTGCCAAACGTAGAGCAGGAGAGTAGTGAACAAGCCGGAGTCAATACGAAGCAGGGACAAGTAGTTCAAGAAGCTGCAGAAGGGCCAGGAAACCAAGAGAGAAGAATTACAAGCAAGGAGGAACAGGAAAGGCAGGTATAAATAGACAGAGGGCGGGAGCTAGCTCCGTCTGGCCAGGCTGTGATAGGCTCTCCCACTCCTAAGCCTGCCTTCCTGAGCGGTGGAAGATGGAGTCAGTCTCACAGACATAGAAGCAGGTGCAGACTGATTACCTATGGGCGTGGATACAGAAGCTGTGCCTGGCAGATCCTTAACAATATATTTTAGGCACCATGTCAGGTTTGAAGAGGTCTTGTGGTACCTAAACAGTCGAAACCCCCAAAAGTGACCCCATTTTGGAAACTACACCCCTCAAGGCATTTTTTTAGGGGTATAGTTAGCATTTTGACCCCACAGTTTTTTTTGCAGAATTTAGTGGAATTAGTCTGTGAAGAAGAAAATCACCTATTTTTCTGTGGAAACATAGAATTTTTTCATTTTTACAAGGAATAAAGGAGAAAAAGCCGCCCAGCATTTGTAAAGCAATTTCTCCTGATTACGGCAATACCCCATATGTGGTCTTAAACTGATGTTTGGACCCACAGCAGGGCTCAGGAGGGAGGGACCGCCTTTTGGATTGGTTTTCAGTGCCATGTTGGGTTTGCAACGCCCCAGAGGGACCAAAACAGTGGTTAAAAGTGACCCTATTCTGGAAACTGCACCCCTCAAGGAATTTTTCTAGGGGTATAGTGAGCATTTTTAACCCACAGGATCTTTTATAGAGCTAAGGTGACCAAAAAACAGCGATTTTGGCACTTTATATTTTTTATTTCTTACAGCGTTCATCGTGCGCAATAAATTACATTTTACTTTATTCTGCCGGTCGGTACGATTACGCCGATACCATATGTGTATCGTTTTTTTTTAACGTTTTGCAGCGTTTGCAAAATAAAATTACGTTTCTATAAAATAATTTATTTTCTGAGACACCATATTCTGAGCCGTAACTTTTTTATTTTTTCGTCAAAAAAGCAGTGGGAGGTATTGTTTTTTGCGGGACGGGTTGTAGTTTTTATTGGTACTATTTTGGGGTAAATGCAACTTTTTGATCACTTTTTATTCTATATCTTGGGAGGGGTGGTGACTAAAAAATAGCGATGCTGACTTAGTTTTCCGTTTATTTTGTTTGCGGCGTTCACCGTGAGGAAAAATTAACATTATAGTTTCATAGTTTGGGTCGTTACGAACTCGGTGATACCAAATATGTGTACTTTTTTTTAACGGTTTAATTTTTTCCCTATAATAAGAGACTTATCATAGGAAAAGAAAATCTTTTATTTTTACACTTTTGTAAAACATTTTTATTAACTTTTTTTTTATTTTTTTATTTACTTTTTACACTTTCTTTTTTTACCTGCAGCTCTGATCGCTGCTTGAATACATTACACTACCTATCGCAATCGAGCACCACATTTATCGGGTTAATTGCCAAAATCAACGGCGATGAGCCGCTGATCGGCAACACTGGAGTGTCAGCTGTCGGGGACAGCTGATCTCCCAGTTCCCGATGCACACCTTGTCACCGACAGTGTGCATTGGGAACAACACAGTGACTTCCTATCACTCTGACAGGAAGCCTATCAGGACCAGCCGAAGGTTGGTCCTGATGGGCTTCCGTCCATGGCAGACACGGAAGCCATTGTTTGGCTTCCGTTTGCCATACTAACTATCGGCAAACCCCTCGATTTCGGACCGGGGTCTGCCGATATGCTAGAAACCCCTAAAATTCGGCGATTGCAACCGATCGCCGATTTTAAGGGGTTAATTCACCGAAATCAGCAGCAAAGGACCGCTGGCCGGCAAGAGTGGAGTGTCAGCTTTCGGCGACAGCCAACCTTCCGGTTCCCGGTGCAAACTGTCGCCGACACTGTGCACCGGAAAAAACTCAGTAACTGTACGTCCTCGTGCGGGAAGTAACCTCCCGCAACGACGCACATTTACTTACTCGTGCGGGTAGGGGTTAAGGGGTTAAAGAGATATTTTTATTACACAAAGTGATGTCATGTAGCTAGGAGCTCCAATACATCTTAACGGTACAGGCTTATGTCAGAAAGTTGCATACAACTGTCACACCATGCATGAGCAACAAGGTTCTTTGCATCCTATCTATTTGTGAAGGTGTTTTTTGTTTTTTCTATTTGACCCGGACTGTTTTCTGAGTCTTAATTGGATCGTTGCCTGCCCTAAACTGTATTTGTATTGACTGAACTCTGCCGGCCATGACCTTGGATTTGTACGACCATGCTTTAGTTTATTGATTTTGTTCCCTCACTTCGGAAATACTATTTGCATAAAGTCTATAACACCACGAGGGGCGTTTGAAGGGGAAGACTGCAAAATCCCTTAGGCCCAGTTCACATTAAGTTTGTTGGCATGGTTTTTGACGCGGAAACCGTGCCAAAAAACGTCCGAAATTGCCTCCCATTGATTTCAATGGGAGGCAGAGGCATTTTTTTTATGCGAGCGGGAAAAAACGCTCGCCGGCATAAAAAGCGTCATGCTCTTTCTTCAGGCGTTTCCGTCTCCGACCTCCAGTTGACATCAATGGGAGGCAGAGAAAGCGGTTTTCGCTGCGTTTTTTGCCTGCGGCACTCAATAGCCGTGGCTGGAAAACGCCATGAACAGCGCCTCAAAAACAGAGAGAGTGCAGGCAGGTCAAAATCTTCCTGGAGGAATTTTGAGGCTGATTTTTCTGCTTGCAAAAAACTCTGTTTGAAGATACCCTTCCCCTGGTTTAGCCCTCCTCAAATCCAATAATGACACAGTGGTTCCGCGACCCTGTCCCAATGCCTGACTGTGGCAGCATACTGTATATTATAATACTTAGTCTGAAATAATGTAAAGTATAGATTGTCGAGTTGAAATTGGCATAAAATACAGAACTGTAAGCTGTTATAGAGCTGTGTTATAAATATTTGTAATTCTGCTAGTGTAAACCTTGAATGAAATGTAAATTATGTTAATTTATTCTGTTTATCATCATTAGTAGTTCGCTATGCAGGTATTAATGCTGTCTTAATAGAAAACTTTACTTTTTCATCGATTTCCCACATGAAAATGAAAATATACTCAGTGGTTCCTTAGCCGAAGACTACAAACTGCTTCTTTGGTAGTGCAGAAAATGGCAGTGTTATGTTGCTAAGGAGCAAATTGAATTATTGGAAAGCTCAGGCACGAAAACTCTAACTACTAAAAGGATTTGGATAAATTATTTCATTTCTTCAAAATCCAGCTTGGTGGATTTACTGGTATGTGTGCCATACTCAAAAGATTTCCACAGGGTCAACAGATAATCTAATGTTGATGGAGCCTGGCAAAAAGTCCCCGGATATCTGCTTTGAATGGAAACAAGTATGACACAGGATGGATTTTTAACCTGTTCAAGCATGTCTGTTAATGGAGTGAGTCAGGGATAATAGCTGTCAGCTGAACCATTGAATGTCTACGGATAGTTTCTACTTACAGTGGAGGAAATAAGTATTTGATCCCTTGCTGATTTTGTAAGTTTGCCCACTGTCAAAGTCATGAACAGTCTAGAAATTTTAGGCTAGGTTAATTTCACCAGTGAGAGATAGATTATATATATATATAAAAAAAATAAAATAATCACATTGTCAAAATTATATATATTTATTTGCATTGTGCACAGAGAAATAAGTATTTGATCCCCTACCAACCATTAAGAGTTCAGCCTCCTCCAGACCAGTTACACGCTCCAAATCAACTTGGTGCCTGCATTAAAGACAGCTGTCTTACATGGTCACCTGTATAAAAGACTCCTGTCCACAGACTCAATTAATCAGTCTGACTCTAACCTCTACAACATGGGCAAGACCAAAGAGCTTTCTAAGGATGTCAGGGACAAGATCATAGACCTGCACAAGGCTGGAATGGGCTACAAAACCATAAGTAAGGCGCTGGGTGAGAAGGAGACAACTGTTGGTGCAATAGTAAGAAAATGGAAGACATACAAAATAACTGTCAATCGACATCGATCTGGGGCTCCATGCAAAGCGACAGCCTCAAAATCTTAATGATTTACAGATGATCTGCAAAGAGGAGTGGGCCAAAATTCCATCTAACATGTGTGCAAACCTCATCATCAACTACTGAAAATGTCTGACTGCTGTGCTTGCCAACAAGGGTTTTGCCACCAAGTATTAAGTCTTGTTTGCCAAAGGGATCAAATACTTATTTCTCTGTGCACTATGCAAATAAATATATATAATTTTGACAATGTGATTTCTTTTTTTTTCTTTTTTTTATATAATCTACCTCTCACTGGTAAAATTAACCTAGCCTAAAAATTCTAGACTGTTCATGTCTTTGACAGTGGGCAAACTTACAAAATCAGCAAGGGATCAAATACTTATTTCCTTCACTGTAAATGACATAGATTACAAAAAATTTTCATCCTACTCAAGAAAGGCTATTTTGGTTATATTTGCAAGTTGAAGCAGATCTCAGATAAGACACTATTGAGAAGATTTATATGTATTTTATTATTAATAATAATAATAATAATCTTTATTTATATAGCGCCAACATATTATGTAGCACTTTACAATTTAGAGGGAACATAAACAAAAAATATCAGACATTACATAGTGACAAAGCTAATTTACAATTCAGACAGGAGGATTGAGGTCCCTGCTCGCAAGAGCTTACAATCTATCAGGAAATAAGGGAGACACAAAGTGTAAAAGTGTTTGTTCAGTACAATGACCCAGCCATCTTTTATACACATGGGGTGTTACACATAAAGCTGCATGAGCTGGTCACCAGCCAGTATCCGTGTATGACAGACATGAAATGCAGTACGGAGCAAGAAGTGTGAGGGAATCTTATTCTGATGACTAATGGGGCCAAGGAAAGGAGTCAGATTAGGGAATGTTATAGGCCTGTCTAAAAAGATGTGTTTTCAAGGCACGTTTAAAACTGTGGATATTGGGAATTATTCTGATTGTCTGTGGTAGCACATTCCAGAGGACTGGTGCAGCATGAGAAAAATCTTGGAGACGGGAGTAGGATGTTCGAATTATGGAGGATTTTAATCTGAGGTTGTTGGCAGAACGTAGAGCGTGAGTAGGCTAGTAGACAGAGATGAGGGAGGAGATGTAAGGAGGTGCAGCACTGTGGAGAACTTTGTGGGTGAGATTAATAAGTTTGAATTTAATTCTGAAGGGGATGGGCAACCAGTGCAGTGATTGGGACAGGGTAGAGGCGTAGGTGTAGCGGTTGGTCAGAAAGATGGGCCTGGCTGCTGAATTGAGGATAGATTGGAGAGGGGAGAGTTTAGTGAGGGGAAGACTGACTAATAATGAGTTACAGTAGTCAAGACGAGATTGAATCAGAGCAACAATAAGAGTTTTGGCTGTTTCCTCAGTAAGAAAAGGGCGAATTCTGAAGATGTTTTTTAGGTGAAAATGACAGGAGTGTGTAAGTGATTGAATGTGAGGAGTAAAGGTAAGATCGGAGTCAAAAATAACCCTGAGACAGTGGGCATGCTGCCTATGAGTTATGGTAGTGCCACACACTGAGATGGAGACATCAGGTTTAGGTAGGTTAGTAGATGGCTGGAAGACTTTGAGCTCAGTTTTTGAAAGATTCCGTTTCAGATAGAGAGAGGACATGATGTTAGAGACAGCGGACAGACAATCACTGGTGTTTTGTATTAGAGCAGGGGTGATGTCATGGGAAGAGGCATATAATTGGGTAGAGATGGTACTGGAAGCCAAATCTGCTGATAGTTTGTCCAATAGGCGCTGTGCAGAGAGAAAAGAGGATAGGACCTAGGACTGATACCTGAGGAGCCCCGATAGCAAGTGGAAGAGGAGAAGAAGTAGAACCAGCTAATGACACACTGAACGAGCGGTCAGAGAGATAGGAGGAAAACCAACTTTTATGAGAAACAGTTATTTACTGTAAAGCGTACCTCCAATTATAAAACAACTTTCCATAAATCAATAGTATAAGCGAATATAAGAAACGTTGTAAAAAAAATCTTAATGGGGAAAAATGCTTCTTTCTCCACTTTAAGACTCCATTCCTTCCCCCCTCCCCAGTTTTTTTTAACTGTTACCTCATTTAGAATTCAACCATAAAGGGAAAATGTATACACCAGTCTTAGTAGAAAGACAAGTTGGAGTAGGATGCAACACATTTATGTCGAACGCCTCTAAATAAATATGTTGCATCTTTCAGCCAGCCAGCGCTACAATAGTCATTAGTCAATAGCCATGTGCCATCCACCCCCTCCCCATTGGCCATAAAATTTTGAAAAACAAACACATACTTCACCACTCCTCTTCCCCTCTCTGGGTCCCCTCAGCATTCCAGCGTGGCTACAAGGTATGATCTGCAGTGAGATAATGTGTGTATCTTACTTTTTTGTACGAAAGCAACTACCAGCATATCCTTACCATTGTTCTGGCCATACTGGGAGCTGTAGTTTTCCACCATACATAATTATATGGCAGGGGTTAAACTCAATTTACAAATGATTTCTGTACTGAGCTGTATTCATGCTGGTATTACATATACTAGTCCTCCTCAATGAATTAGTATATCATCAAAAAGTAAATTTATTTCAGTAATTCAATTAAATTCTATTATATAGATTCATTACACAGGGTGATCTATTTCCATCATTTTTTCTTTCTTATAATGTTGAAGATTATGGCTAACAGTTAATGAAAACCCAAAATTTAGTCTTTCAGAAAATTAGAATATTGGCTAAAAATTTAAGATTGTAGACACATGGTGTCAGACTCTAATCAGCTAATCAACACAAAATACCTGCAAAGGTTTCCTAAGCCTTTAAATGGTCCAACAGTCTGGTTCAGTAGGCTACACAATCATGGGGAATACTGCGATCTTGACAGTTGTCCAGAACACAGTCATTGACAACCTCCACAGGGAGGGTAAGCCACATAAGGACATTGCTGAAGAAGCTGGCTGTTCATAGAGTGCTGTATCCAAGCATATTAACCCCTTCGCGCTCAGCGACGTAATAATCCGTCGCGCTAACTGTATCGTTAGCGCTCAGCGACGGATTATTACGTCGCGGGGATAACGGCCATTTCGGCCGTCCTCCCGACACATGCAGGAGCTGTGACAGCTGCTGTCTCGTACAGCAGCTGTCACAGCTCCTACAGCGGGGACCGATCGCTGTGTCCCCGCTGATTAACCCCTTAAAAGCCGTGTTCAATAGTGATCACGGCTTTTTAGGGGTTAAGCTACAATCGCCAGCCTGCTACGCGATAGCGGCTGGCGATGGTGGCTATGGCAACCGGACACCAAACAATGGCGTCCGGCTCTGCCATCGACGGAAGCCTAGTGGGTCCTGACAACGTCAGGACCCACTATGCTTGCTGTCAGTGAGTAGCTGACAGTTCTAATACACTGCACTACGCATGTAGTGCAGTGTATTAGAATAGCGATCAGGGCCTCCTGCCCTCAAGTCCCCTAATGGGACAAAGTAATAAAGTTAAAAAAAAGTTAAAAAAAGATGTGTAAAAATAAGAAAATAAAAGTTTTAAAAGTATTAAAAGTAAAAATCCCCCCTTTTCCCTTATCAGTCCTTTATTATTAATAAAAATATATAAACAAACAAATAAACTATACATAATTGGTATCGCCGCGTCCGTAACGGCCTGAACTACAAAATTATTTCGTTATTTATCCCGCGCGGTGAACGCCGTAAAAGAAAATAATAATAAACCGTACCACAATAACAATTGTTTGGTCACTTCACCTCCCAAAAAATGGAATAAAAAGAGATCAAAAAGTCGCATGTCCCTAAAAATGGTACTGTTCGAAACTACAGTTCGTTACGCAAAAAATAAGTCCTCGCACGGCTTTATTGATGGAAAAATAAAACCGTTCTGGCTCTTAGAATAAGGTAACACAAAAAGTGAATGATTGTTTACAAAACGTATTTTATTGTGTAAACGCCATAAGACATAAAAAAAACTATAAACATCTGGTATCGCCGTAATCGTATCGCCCCGCAGAATAAAGTGCATATGTCATTTATAGTGCACGGTGCACGCTGTAAAAAAAATAGATTAAAAAAACAATAGTAGGATTGCTGTTTTTTAGTCACCACGCCACCTAAAAATAGAATAAAAACTGATCAAAAAGCCGCATGCACCCCAAGAAAACTACAATGAATTCCTCAAGGGGTCTAGTTTTCAAAATGGGGTCACTTTTGGGGGGTTTCCACTGTTTTGGCACCACAAGACCTCTTCAAACCGGACATGGTGCCTAATAAAAAGGAGGTCTCATAATCCACTAGGTGCTCCTTTGCTTCGGAGGCCGGTGCTTCAGTCCATTACCACCCGAGGGCCACATGTGGGATATTTCTCAAAACTGCAGAATCTGGGCAATACGTATTAAGTTGTGTTTCTCTGGTAAAACCTTTTGTTTTATTAAAAAAAATGGTATAAAGAGGATTTTCTGACAAAAATTTTTTTTTTATTTCACCTCTACTTTGCTCTAAATTCCTGTGAAACACCTAAAGGGTTCATAAACTTTCTAAATGCTGTTGTGAATACTTTGAGGGGTCTAGTTTCTAAAATGGGGTGTTTGATAGGGGCTTCTAATATATGGGCCCCTCAAAGCAACTTCAGAACTGAACTGGAACCTAAAAAAAAATAAAAAATCAGGCAATACTTGGCTTCTTACATCATACTGATAATGAGCCGTGCCCACCCCGAGATGACCCCAGTTTTGACCGTTTGTATAAACGGAGACCCCTATTAGACCGTTTCAGTGCCCGGTTTTCCCAAGCATTCACCCCCAAGAAGTGTATTTCTATTGATGAGTCCTTGGTGGATTTTAAAGGGAGGGTTCAATTCCGCGAGTACCTGCCGGGTAAGAGGGCAAGGTATGGCGTGAAGATGTATGAGCTGTGCGAGAGTGCATCAGGGTATACATACAGGTTTAGGATATATGAAGGGAAGGACACCAGTGCTCAGCCCCCAGAATGCCCCCGCTTACTGGGAGTTAATGCAAAAATTGTGTGGGATTTGGTACACCCACTGCTGGACCAGGGTTACCACCTCTACCTGGATAATTTTTATACCGGCGTCCCACTCTTCAACTGCCTCGCTTCCAGTCCTGTGGCATGCGGCACTGCTAGAAGAAATCTGAGAGGCCTCCCTAAGACTCTGCAGGGCAAACAAGAAGGGGTGAGCGCAGGGCACATTCTAGCAGCAACCTATTGTGTGTCAAGTACAAGGACAAGAGAGATGTCGCAACAGTACCCATGTACCTGTACGAGGTACCAGTACAGCGACCCCTAAACCAGACTGCATCCTGTACTACAATAGGTACATGGGAGGGGTGGACTTGTCAGATCAAGTCCCGAAGCCCTACAGCGCCATGCGCTGTGGTATAAGAAGCTGGCCGGGCACATCATACAGATGGCATTGTACAATGTGTACGTGCTACGTCGATGTGCAGGCCAGAGGGGAACTTTCCTGGAATTTCAAGAGGTGATTATCAAGAACCTAATCTTTAGGGACCAGGAACGGGGGGGGGGGGCACCCAGTACTTCTGGAAGCGAGGCCACACGCATCGTACCAGGGCAACACTTTCCAGGAGAAGTTCCCCAAACTGGCAAGAAGGGAAAAAGTCAAAAGAGGTGCAAAGTCTGCTATAAGAGGGGTATAAGGGAGGACACAATATATCAATGTAACGCGTGTCCCGAAAAACCAGAGCTCTCTATGAAAAAGTGTTTTAACATTTATCATACATCCCTTGTTTTATAATTTACCCCAATTCTACTTACCCTGATGCACTCCGCACAGCTTATCCCCCCTTATCTTTCCCTTCTGAGCCCTGCTGTGTGCCCAAGCAGCTGATAACAACCACATTGAGGGTATTGCCATACCCGGGAGAACCCACATTACAGTTTATGGGGTGTAGGTCTCCGGTCAAAATGCTCACTACACCTCTAGATGAATGCCTTAAGGGTGTAGTTTTTAAAACGGGGTGACTTCTTGCGGGTTTAAACTGTACTGGGGCTTCTGCACACATGACTTTGCACGAGAAAATCCCCAGTAGGCCAAATGGTGGTCCTTTCGTTCTGAGCCCTCCCATGGGCCCAAACGGCAGTTTATCACCACAAATGGGGTATTGCTGCACTCAGGACAAATTGCGCAACAGAATGGGGTATTTTATTTCTTGTGAAAATAAGAAATTTTCAGCCAAAACTACATATTATTGGAAAAAATTAATTTTGTTTTAATTCCAAGCCCAATTCAAATAAGTTCTGTGAAAAAACTATGGGGTCAAAATGGTCACAACACCCATAAATGAATTCCTTGAGGGGTGTAGTTTCCAAAATGGGGTCACTTCTGGTGGGTTTCCATTGCTTTGATACCTATGGGGCTCTGCAAATGCGACATGGCACCCGAAAACCAAACCAGCAAAATCTGTACTCCAACAAACACATAGCGCTCCTTTCCTTCTGAGCCCTCCCATGGGCCCAAACAGCAGTTTATCGTCACAAATGGGGTATTGCCGCACTCAGGACAAATTGGGCAACAAAATGTAGTATTTTATTTATGGAGACAATAAGAATTTTTGAGCTAAAACGACATATTATTGGAAAAAATATATTTTTTTTTAATTCCCAACCCAATTCAAATAAGTTCTGTGAAGAAACTATGGGGTCTAAATGGTCACAACACCCATAAATGAATTCCTTGAGGGGTGTAGTTTCCAAAATGGGGTCAGTTATAGTGGGTTTCCATTGCTTTGATACCTCTGGGGCTCTGCAAATGCGAGATGGCACCCGAAAACCAAACCAGCAAAATCTGCACTCCAAAGAACACACAGCGCTACTTCACTTCTGAGGCCTCCCATGGGCCCAAACTGCAGTTTATCGCCACAAATGGGGTATTGCTGCACTCAGGAGAAATTGGGCAACAAAATGGGGTATTTTGTTCCCTGTGAAAATAAGAAATTTTGATAAAAAATGACATCTTATTGGAAAAAATTTAATTTTTTTAATTTCACAGCCCAATTCAAATAGGTGCTGTGAAAAAATTGTGCGGACAAAATTGTAACAACAACCATATTTGAATTCCTTGAGGGGTGTAGTTTCCAAAATGGGGTCACTTCTGTGGGTTTCCATTGCTTTGATACCTCTGGGGCTCTGCAAATGCAACATGGCACCCGAAAACCAATCCAGCAAAATCTGGACTCCAACAAACACATAGCGCTCCTTTCATTCTGAGCCCTCCCATGGGCCCAAACGGCAGTTTATCACGACAAATGGGGTATTGCCGCACTAAGGACAAATTGGGCAACAAAATGGGGTATTTTGTTCCCTGTGAAAATAATAAATTTTGATCACAAATGACATCTTATTGGAAAAAATGTCATTTTTTTAATTTCACAGCCCAATTCAAATAGGTGCTGTGAAAAAACTGTGCGGTCAAAATGGTAACAACAACCATAAATTAATTCCTTGAGGGGTGTAGTTTCCAAAATGGGGTCACTATTCGGGGATTCCTACTGTTTTGGCACCTCAACACCTCTTCAAACCTGGCATGCTGCCTAAAATATATTCTAATAAAAAAGAGGACTCAAAATGCACTAGGTGCTTCTTTGCTTCTAGGGCTTGTGTTTTAGTCCACGAGCGCAGTAGGGCCACATGTGGGACATTTCTAAAAACTGCAGAATCTGGACAATACATATTTAGTAGTGTTTCTCTGGTAAAACCTTCTGTGTTACAGAAAAAAAATGAATAAAATTGAAATTCAGCAAGAAAAATGAAATTTGCAAATTTCACCTCCACTTTGCTTTAATTCCTGTGAAATGCCTGAAGGGTTAAAAAACTTTCTAAATGCTGTTTTGAATACTTTAAGGGGTCTAGTTTTTAAAATGGGGTGTTTTATCAGGGTTTCTAATACATAGGCCCCTCAAATCCTCTTCAGAACTCAAGAGGTACCTTAAAAAAAAGGATTTTGAAATTTTCTTAAAAATATGAGAAATTGCTGTTTATGTTCTAAGCCTTGTAACGTCCAAGAAAAATAAAAGAATGTTCAAAAAACGATGCCAATCTAAAGTAGACATATGGGAAGTGTGAAATAGTAACTATTTTGGGTGGTATAACCGTCTGTTTTACAAGCAGATGCATTAAAATTCTGAAAAATGCTATTTTTTCCAAATTTTCACTAAATTTTGCAATTTTTCACCAATAAACACTGAATATATCGACCAAATTTTACCACGAACATGAAGCCCAATGTGTCACGAGAAAACAATCTCAGAATCGCTTGGATAGGTTTAAGCATTCCGACGTTATTACCACATAAAGTGAAATATGTCAGATTTGAAAAATGGGCTCTGAGCCTTAAGGCCAAAACTAGGCTGCGTCCTTAAGGGGTTAATGGAAAGTTGAGAGGAAGGAAAAAGTATGGTAGAAAAAGGTGCACAAGCAACAGGGATAACTGCAACCTTGAAGGATTGACAAGAAAAGGCCATTCAAGAATCTGGGGGAGATTCACAAGGAGTGGACTGTGGCTGGAGTCAGTGCTTCAAGAGCCAGCACACACAGACGTTTTAAGGACATGGGCTACAACTGTCGCATTCCTTGAGACAACGTCAGAATCATCTTACCTGGACTAATAAGAAAAAGGATTGGTCTTTTGTTCAGTGGTCCAAAGTCCTGTTTTCAGTTGAAAGTAAATTTTACATTTCATTTGGAAATCAAGGTCCCAGAGTCTGGAGGAAGAGTGGAGAGACGCTCATTCCAAGTTGCTCGCGGTCCAGTGTGAAGTTTCCACAGTCAGTGATGGTTTGGGGAGCCATTTCATCTGCTGGTGTTGGCCATATCAAGTTTTGAGTCAACGCAGTCGTCTACCAGGAAATTTTAGAGCACATAATGCTTTCCTCTGCTGACAAGCTTTATGGAGATGCTGATTTCATTTTCCAGCAGGACTTGGCACCTGCCCACACTGTCAAAAGTTTCAATACCTGGTTTATTAACCACAGTATCACTGTGCTTGATTGGCCAGAGACTAAATTTGGGGTTTTCATTGTAACGTCTATAGCCACGGTCTGTCGATCTAACTTACCCCTCGACGACCACGGCCATGGACGTCCAGTTGCTGTGCTGCGTCGTCCTCCTGTGAGGCGCCGGCACTCACTTCCGGGTATCGAGCCTGTCTCCCGGAGGGTGCGTGCACGCGCTCGTGCCCGCTCTTAAAGGGTCAGCGTGCGCACCTGAAAATCATCATCCTCAACTCATGAATTCCTGGACTATAAGAGGGTCACCGTCCTTCTTATCCTCACCTGAGCGTTGTTGTTGTTTCCCTTAGTCTGTCTTGCAAAGGGTCTCGTAAGTGTCTTCCAGCTTCCCAGTGTTCCCGACTCTAATCAGCTAATCAACACAAAACACCTGCAAAGGTTTCCTAAGAGTTTAAATGGTCCAACAGTCTGGTTCAGTAGGCTACACAATCACGGGGATGACTGCTAACTTGACAGTTGTCCAGAAGACAGTCATTGACAACCTCCACAGGGAGGGTAAGCCACATAAGGACATTGCTGAAGAAGCTGGCTGTTTACAGAGTGCTGTATCCAAGCATATTAATGGAAAGTTGAGAGGAAGGAAAAAGTGTGGTAGAAAAAGGGTCACAAGCAACAGGGATAACCGCAGCCTTGAAAGGTTTGTCAAGAAGAGGCCATTCAAGAATCTGGGGGAGATTCACAAGGAGTGGACTGCGGCTGGAGTCAGTGTCTTCCAGCTTCCCAGTGTTCCCCGTACCTGTATCCTGTTTCCCTTGCTATCAGTACCATCCTGGTTTACTGCCGTGCTGAGCTTTTGTCATGTTTTGCTGCATCTCCATGCCTGTTCTACTGTTTGGCTGACACTATGGCGCAGCAGCTAGGGGCGCTACCTGCTGCCATTCCTGCCTCTATACAAGCTCCTCCAACCGACCCTACTGCTATATCTCCTGGCGGTTCCGGTTCGGATTCCCAGTTCTTGCTGCCATTACCTTCTCGGTTCCATGGAGACGCAAGTACGTGCAGGGGATTTCTGAACCAAAGCTATATCCATTTTTCCCTGCACGCCCGAGCATTTCCATTAGACGGAACCAAGATCACCTTCATCATGTCTCTTCTTGCTGGCAAGGCCCTGGCGTGGGCAAACCCAATCTGGGAACGTCAGGGACCCGAGACTGGAGACTTCAAGGGGTTTGTGCGGTTGTTCGGTACTGTTTTTGAGGAGCCAGGACGTGTCTCGTCGGCAGCCACAGCTATCTTCAACCTTCGCAAAGAGGACACCTCCGTGGGCGAATACACCGTCCAGTTCTGGACTCTGGCAGGAGAGATGTCCTGGAACAATGAGGCCTTGGTGGCATCCTTCTGGCATGGTCTGTCACCCAGGATCAAGCATGAACTTGCTGCCCGTGCCCTTCCACTTGCCTTGGATGACCTGATTCTGCTGACTACTCGGGTAGATATAAGGCTCAGGGAGAGGTCTCATGAGGTGCAACAGGAGAGACGGCTTCCTAGATTGGGCCCAACTTCCAACAACCCCTCTTGCCTTCATCTACTGCTATGCCCGAGGTGTCGATGTTGGTGGATCGCCTAAAATTGTCTGTACAGCGCTGGCGCACCTTTTTCTGTATTGTGGCCTCGCTGGCCATGTCGTGCGTCTGTGCCCACAGAAACCAAAAAACCCCAATGCCTAGGTTCGGTTGGGGAGACAACCCTGGGTGCTACTGCATTTAATTGTGAACTCTCTTCCAAACTGTTTATTGCCGTGACCATCGTCGCTGGCGAGAGGCTCCATCCGGTTTCTGCCTACCTGGACTCTGGCTCTGCAGCTAATTTAATCTGTCAAGACCTTGTGGATCTTCTCCAGTTGCCCACTGTCCGCCTGGAAAGGCCGTTGATCGTTGCCTCGGTAGATGGACTGCCATTGCCTGACCCAGTTTTGTCCGTGACCAAGCCATTGAGACTTCAAGTGGGAGCTCTTCCCACTGAGCTCATCTCCCTGTTTGTTCTGCCCAAGGCCGTCAACCCCATGCTGCTGGGTTTGTCTTGGCTCCGTTTGCACGCCCCAGTCCTGGATTGGAACTCCGGAGAGGTTCTCCAGTGGGGTCCCAAGTGTCTCGATCGCTGTCTGGGTCATATTCATTCACCGCCTTCTCCGCATCAGTCATTGGCAGGGTTGCCTCATTGTTTCTCTCAGTTCGCTGATGTCTTTGACAAGAAAGAAGCAGAGATCTTGCTGCCTCATCGTGCATATGATTGTCTGATTGACTTGGTTCCTTACTCGTCCCCTCCTCGCGGAAGAGTGTACCCTCTCTCCCTGCCAGAGACTCAGTCTATGTCGACCTACATTATGGAGAATCTGGAGAGGGGCTTCATTCGTAAATCCTCATCCCCGTTAAGAAGAAGGATGGATCCCTCCGTCCCTGCATTGACTACCGAGGCCTAAATCGGATCACGGTGAATAACAGGTACCCTTTGCCTTTAATTTTGTAACTGTTCGATCGCATAAGGGGGCAAACATTTTTTCTAAACTGGACTTGCGGGGGGCCTACAACCTGATTCGGATTCGTCAGCGTGACGAGTGGAAGACCGCATTTAATACTCGTGATGGGCACTATGAATACCTAGTGATACCCTCCGGCCTGTGTAATGCCCCCGCAGTGTTTCAAGAATTTGTCAATAAAATTTTTCGTGATCTCGTCTATATCTGTGTTGTGGTGTTTCTCGATGACATTTTGATTTTTTCCCCAGATCCAGTAACTCATCAAAGTTATGTCTGCCAACTACTCAATTGGGAATCGGGCGTTACTGGCCATCAAATTGGCTCTGGAGGAGTGGACACCTCTACTAGAGGGCGCAGCTCATCCCATCCTAATTTTTACGGACCACAAGAATCTCATCTATCTCCAGACGGCCCAACGTCTGAATCCTCGTCAGGCCAGGTGGTCGCTGTTCTTTACCAGGTTCCAGTTTGAGCTCAATTATCGCCCGGCTGACAAGAAGAGAGCCGATGCCTTGTCCAGATCTTTCCAGAAAGAGGGCACCATCGAGATTCCACAGAATATTATTGACCCGTCTTGCATTGTTTCTGTCAATCCCCTGCAAGTTGGGGACATTCCTCCAGGGAGGACCTTTGTGCGCCTGGCTGACAGAAGGAGAATCCTCCACTGGGGACACTGCTCTAGACTACTGGCAGGTCACGCGGGGACCCGTAAAACCCGAGACCTGATTGCCCATCATTTCTGGTGGCCCACGCTGCCCAAAAACATTATGGACTTTGTTTCTTCCTGCTCAGTGTGTGCAGCTAACAAGGTCGCCCACTCCAGACCTGCTGGTCTGCTCCAGCCATTGCCTGTGCCCAAGGCTCCCTGGCAGCATATAGCTATGGACTTTGTTACGGACCTGCCTCCCTCTGTGGGATGCAGTACTGTCTGGGTGGTGGTGGACCGATTTTCGAAGATGGCCCACTTCGTTCCTCTGATCGGTATTCTGTCTGTACCTCAACTGACCAAACTTTTCATCCAACACATCTTCCGCCTGCACGGCTTGCCACGGCATATTGTGTCTGATCGGGGGGTTCAGTTCACTTCGAAGTTCTGGAGAGCCCTCTGCAGACTCCTCGGTGTGAAGTTGGACTTTTCCTCAGCCTACTATCCTCAGTCCAATGGTCAGGTCAAGAGGATCAATCAGATCTTGGAGAACTATCTATGCCACTTCATCTCCAAGCAGCATGATGACTGGGGGCAGCTGCTTCCATGGGCTGAGTTCTCATATAATAATCACACCAGCGAGTCCACAAGGAATACACCGTTCTTCATTGTCTACGGCCAACACCCACGAATTCCTCTCCTGGTGCCCGATATGTCCGAGGTACCAGCGGCTGACTATTCTTTTAGAGACTTCCTGCAGATCTGGCAGCAGACTCGATCCTCCATCCTACTGGCAGTCGACCGCATGAAAAGGAAGGCTGACACAAGGAGAAGAGAACCTCCTCAATTTCTCCCTGGCACAAAGGTCTGGCTGTCCCCAAGGAATATCCGACTAAGGGTGACATCATACAAATTTGCTCCCAGGTTCCTCGGACCCTTCGAGATCCTACAGAAGATCAACCCTGTCACCTACAAGCTTCGGCTGCCTCCAACCCTCAAGATCCCCAACTCTCTCCATGTCTCCCTCCTGAAGCGGGTGGTTCTGAACCGCTATACCAAGACTCCTAGCCCTGCAGTTGCCTCCAGTGGTCCTTCAGACACCTTTGAGTTTAAGGAGATCCTGGATGCTAAAAAAGTAAGAGGAAGAACCCTTTATTTAGTAGATTGGAAGGGGTTTGGTCTAGAAGACAGGTCCTGGGAGCCAGAAGAGAATCTCAATGCTCCTACCCTCATTAAGAGGTTTCTCTCTCGTTCTGGTCCCAAGGGGAGGGGGCGTAAGAGGGGGGATACTGTAACATCCGTGGTCGCTGACCACAAACTCCTTCCATTCAGTCGACGCCCTTCTCTCCAGAGATGTCTGCACATACGGCCGTCCTGTTCCACAGTGACCACTAGGGTGCTATAAGAAGGGATGTGTCCCTTCCTCCCATGCCTGAGCATTGTTGTCGTACCCAAAGTTTGTCTATACAAATGGTCTCCTAGTGTTTTCCAGTTCCCAATGTTCTCCGTACCTGTATCCTGTATCCTGTATCCTGTGCTATCCTAGTCAAGTGTCGTGCTCAGCTGTAGTCATGCTGTGCTGTATTCCACGCCTATCCCAGAAAAATGTTGCATGCAGCGATTTTCTTTCCAGCTATAGTCTGGCTACGAACGTCAAACCGGTGCAGAATGTGCACAAAAAGGTGATCAGTTGTGTCCGGCTCAGGCGAAAACGACTGCGCATCCAGCCTCTCTTATCTGTCATCTTCCATGCATTATTCTGGAGACAGTGTAGAAAAGTAAAGCACAATATGGTGGCATCCAGAGCCAGCGTCAGCACCCGGCTAACCTTGGCAATTGCCGGGGCCCACTACACTAGGGGGGGGGTCCACTTGGCCGCCAGGTGCTGACGCTGCCGTCATCACTTCATCACTGTCCATATATGGATAGTCATGTAAGGAGGAGAGAAGGAGTCCCAGGCAGAGCGCTTGCAGCTCTGCTCCGGGACTCCGTCTCTGTGGAAGCCCCTGACATCACTGTCCATCTATGGGGGTCGCAACGTTACAACTGCGACCGTATCCGCAAGCCTGGGGGGCCCATTGCCACACACTGCTGACCGCGCTGGTCCCGCTTCCAACTCAATCTGCCTTGCTCCAACATTCACTGTGCTGTGAGCAGCTCAGCGCAGGCAGGTGAAATGTAGTGACGTCATCTCGCCTGTCTGCGCCGAGTCACTCACAGCACAGTGCAGATGAGGAGAATAATCTCCTCCACCCGTCGTGGGAACGGGGATAGGTAAGCAATTATATTATTATTTTTCTATTAGGTACGTACATATGGGGGCATTATACTGGATATGGGAGGGGCGCTCATATGGCAGCTGCTGAGGGGGCATTATATTGTATGGGGGCACAATACTGTATGGGACAGCTAAGGGGGACATTATACTGTTTGGGAGGCATTATACTGTAGGGGACATGCAAAACTGGAAAAAAATGCTCCTTGGGGCAGCTATGGTGGGCATTATACTGTGTAGGGCATTATACTGTATGGGGCAGCTATGGGGGAATTATACTGTATGTGGCAGCAATGGAGGACATTATACTTTATGGGTGCATTATACTGTATCGGGCAGCTGTGGGGGACATTATACTGTATGGGGGCATTATACCGTATGGGGCAGCTATGGGTGTCATTATACTGTATGGGACATTATACTGTATGGGGCACCTAGGAGGGGCATTATACTGCATGGGGCAGCTATGGGGGGGCATTATACTGTGTGGGGCATTATACTGTATGGGGCAGCTATGGGGGCATTATACTGTATGTGGCAGAAATGGAGGGCATTATACTTTATGGGGGCATTATACTGTATGGGGCAGCTGTGGGCGACATTATACTGTATAGGGGCATTATACTTTATGGTGCAGCTATGGGGGCATTATACTGTATGGGTGCATTATACTGTATGGGGCACCTATGTGGGCTTCATACTGTGTGGGGGCATTATACTGTATGGGGCATTATAATGTATGGGGCAGCTATAGGGGGCATTATACTGTATGAGGCATTATACTGTATGGGGCAGCTATGGTGGCAATATACTGTGGGGGCAGCTATAGGGGCATTATACTGTGGGGGAAGCTATAGGGGCATTATACTGTGGGGGCAGCTATGGGGGGCATTATTCTGTGGTGGTGAGCTATGAGGGTGCATTATGCTGTGTGGGGGCAGCTATGGAGAGTATTATACTGTGGTGGTCGGCTATTGGGGTATTATACTGTGTGGGGCGCAGCTTTGGGGGGCATTCATGGGGTCTGTCGGGCAAGGTAGCTGGGCATAGGCGTGCGCAGGGGTCTGGTGGTATTGGGGAGGGGTAGGGGGCCCAAGCTGAATTCTTTCACCAGGGCCCATGAGCCTTTAGCTACGCCCCTGGTCCCAGATAGAGTGCTAGTAGTCCTCTACCCGGGACTATGGCTTTGCGGTTGCTCCTGACAACACTGTCCATATTTGGACAGTGAAGTCAGGGGCTTCTCCTGAAATGGAGTCCCGAGCCAGAGCGTCAGCAATGCTCTGGCTGGGGATTCCACTCCAAGAGGGAACCCCAAAGATTGCTACCTACTGTACAGGGAAGGTGGCTGTGTGGCACTACCATGGGGATGGCTGTGTGGCACTACCAGGGAGGGGGGCTGTGTGGCACGACCAGGGAGGGGGCATTGTGGCACTACCAGGGAGAGGGGTTGTGTGGCACTACCTGGGTGGCTGTTTAGCACTAACTGGGAGGAGGGGGTTGTGTGGCACTACCTGGGAGTGGGGGCTGTTTGGCAGTACCTGGGAGAGGGCTGTGTGGCACTATCTACAGAGGGCATTAAATTTATGAGGGTATAAACTGGGGGCCTAACTTCTATATGGGGGCATGAACAGGGCCTTACGTCTATATGGGGGCACAAAGTGATGTTTTCTGCCATTTTACTGCCGCCATGAGTTCCCCCGCAAAGGAGCCTACTAAATCTGTGTCGCCCAAGGGCCCACATAAACCTGGAGCCGGCCCTGGTGGCATCAATTTAATTTGAGAGTTTTCCACCATATAAAATTAGTATGGACATTTAGAGGCAAGAAAGCAATGCTAAATGTAGTACTTAAAAGAAAAAACAGAATCTGATATAGGTAAAGTGGTAGAGCTACACAGGTGAGTAAAATACCTTTTAGATAAAGAAAATTTGCATTAAATTTGCATTAAAATCTAGTTAGAAATCTGCAGCAAAAGCCGCATGATAATATGCAGTATCAATTCGCATGTTTAATCCACAAAAAAATCCACATGTAGTTTACAAATCTGCATGCAGATTTTAATGCAAATTTTAATGTGGACATTCATGCGGATTTATTGCAATAAGAATACTCGATGTATAAACTTGAGGAATGTTGTGCAAAGTAGCCATAGATGTCCGTGCAGCAAACGCTGTAGCTAGAAGAAGCCTTCATCATGGTTTGTGTAAAATGGACAATTGATGGACAAATAAGGGACATCAACCATAAATTATTTAATTTAATTTATGTGACTGCACCTCCTTTGTTTTAACCACACTTTATCTTAATCCCAATTGAAAAAATATGCACATCCACTTACACTTTAGTACAACAAATGTAGGATGAAAAGGCTTTATAATGTCCATGGAATTTGCATTAGAATAAGATGTTATATGAAAAGATAAAGATAATGGTCTCTTGTACTTTTTCTGACTGCACTCGATAAAAATAGCCAACCCTTTTAGATCGTTGTTTACTGATAATGCAATGCTTTACCATTTAAATTGGTAATGGATTATATTTATGAGTGGGTTTAGTGTACCATTAAACAATTCCTTACATATTAAGTATTGGAATTCTCCAAACAGCTGAAATCCACTGGAAGACCTGGTTGTATGTATTCATATGCAACATATTGTATAAGAAGATAAGGATAATTGTTGAGAATACATATGACTGAGGAAATATATACATTTAAAATTAAAGTGGAGCAACCCATGAAAATAATACCATCCTAAAAATGATTTTACATGGCAAAAGGCTTGTTACCTTTATGTGTTAATATTCATGCATCAAGATGTGTTATGTTAGTTTTATAAAAAGCTTGATAAACATTTGAGTAATAAATATTTGAACAAGATTAACTTATTTCTTATGGCAGGTGGCCAGACAACTGTTCAACCATTCTTGCCAACATTCTAGTGCTATAGAGAATTCACTGTTTTGTCTCCGATGAATAATGATACTTTCTTTAAAGTACATATGCATAATGATATTCTCTGTCATATGTATCAAAAAATAAGTAACTGAAAATAGGGGATGTTTTGCAAGCAGAGAGTTTAATCTTGTACGACATAATGAGGAATTTGTAGCGACTGACTGAGTTTGTCTTGCCAAGAGGAAACAATTCATAGGCCTATCATACACTTTACAAACAGCAAGAGGGATATCAATCAGTACGTTAGCAGCTTCACAAGATATTTGTCAGCATAAGTTTGAATGCATTGTCTCTAGTATAAAGAAATATGTAATTTAAATGTTAGAACACCACATATCCTATTTTGAAAAAAAAGTAGTGACAAAATGAGAGGTACAGAAGTCCCCATCCTTACCTTTGCTTGAATTTGGTTAAGGACTCCAATTTCTCATGAAACCAATTCAATACAATATCGCGACATGCTAACAAAACCCTTGACAGACTGCAACTTACATCACTACCACTGGGTGGCCACACTAAGACACATACAGTATAACATAGCCATCTTGTGACAAATTATTTTGAAATCATGCTTTGTTTCAAAGCTGGTCAACTCAAATTACATATCTCAGGATATTGTTTAGATAAGAGGAAAAGTAAGGACACATTTGTATTTACTGCTACCATTACTTTGTGTTTTGTACTACATGCTAACATGGAGTATGGATCCCCATCATGTCTTACACAGATATAGCCTCTTTCTAAGGCTTCATTCACATCTGCGTTCACATCTGCGTCAGGGTCACATTCTGACGTTCCATCGGAGCTTCCACTCAGAACAGGACCCTGACTGAAACAATCGGAAACCATAAGTTTCCGTTTGCATCACCATTTCAATGGTGACGGATCCGGTGCCAATGGTTTTCGTTTGTCTCAGTTGTGCAAGGGTTCCATCGATTTGACGGAATGAATAGCAGACAAACGGAAACCATTGCCACCGGATCAGTCACCATTGAAATAATTGGTGATGCAAAAGCAAACCTATGGTTTTCGTTTGTTTCAGTCAGGGTCCCGTTCTGACGGGAAGCTCCGACGAAACATCAGAAAAATTACAGTGGATCGCTGGGGGTCCCAGCAGCCGAACACTTTGTGATTAGTTTAATGCAAGGAACCCTTCTAATAAGTAGGGATTGACCAAAGTGGAGAACCCTTTTAAAAACAGTCATACAATGATACATCAATAGATTTTGCAATGAACATGGAGAGCAGAAAGGAGGTGAGTACAGAGTATAGTGCGATCAAACTTTGGTTACTTAAGGCCTATTTACATGAATAATCGTTAAGCGAGAATGCATCATGATCGCTTAAAGGGGTTATCCCACCAAAACAACTTATCACCTCTCCACAGGAGTGGAGAATTGTGTTAGTAGTTACTAATATGAATATCTGCTCGTGTAAATGAGCCTTTAGTCAATTCTCACAGGCTTAATGTCAAAATAGGAGCATTTAATACTATAATAAAATAATATTAAATTACAAAAAAACTAACTGAAATGTGTAAAATCAATGCTTTATACAGATGTGTCCTTCCTTACCTTTCCTCATATCTCAACATATCCTGAGATGTGTGGCGCGAGATGACCTGATTAAAAAACACATTATTTTTAGATACTTTTTTTTCACGAGATGTCTATGCTATATATGTCTGTATGGCAACATAGTGGATGTGCATTGCAACCTGTCAAGAGTTTTGATAGCATGTTGCGATATTGTATTGAATTTGTTTAATTGAGAAATTGGATTGCTCAACTGAATTCACGCAAGGTAAGTTTGGACACATCTGAAAAATCCGAGCAGCATAGTTAACCCTTTGGCGACATATCACGTTCTATTACGTTGCTGTCGCCAAGGTCTTAAGGCAAAGCAATAATACGGGATGATGATGGTGCGGGCTCAGAAGCTGAGCCCGCACCATTGCCAGCCGGTGTTAGCCCTATATTACAGCTGACACCCTGCTGCATGGCCAGGACCGGAGCTACCCTCCGATCCAGCTGATTAACCCCTTAAATGCAGCGCTCAAAAGCGTGCGCTGCATCTATGGGGTTTTACCAGCAGATCAGAACCCAACGATGTAATAGCGGGGTTCCGATAGCTACTTTGGCAGACCGGAGGCCTAACAATGGCCTCCTGTCCACCAAGTACGGAAGCCTGTAAGGTCCCGCTTGGAGGCGGGGCCTAAAAGGCTTCCGTCCCCAGAAACAAAATGGCGCAGGCTCAGAAGCTGAGCCTGCAACATCAGCCGCCGGTGTCAGCTGTATGTTACAGCTGACACCGTGCTGTAATGGCAGGAAATGGAGCTAGCTCCGAGTTCTGCCATTAACCCCTTAGATGCCGCAATAAAAATGCTGCATCTATGGGGTTTTACCAGCAGATCGGAACCCAGCGATGTAATAGCGGGGTTCCGATAGCTGCTTTGGCAGACCGGAGGCCTAACAATGGCCTCATGTCTGCCAAGTACGGAAGCCTGTTAGGTCCCACTCAGAGGCGGGGCCCACATGGCTTACGTTCCCAGAAACAAGATGGCGCAGGCTCAGAAGCTGAGCCTGCGACATCAGCCGCCGGTGTCAGCTGTATGTTACAGCTGACACCGTGCTGTAATGGCAGGGAATGGAGCTAGCTCCGAGTTCTGCCATAAACCCCTTAGATGCCGCTATCAAAAGCGGCATCTTAGTGGTTTTTAGCCGATTGGCAGCGCTGCAGTGCACAGCGTTGCCGATCAATGCTATGGCAACCGTAGGCCTAACATGGGTAGTGCAATGTATTAGAGTAAATATCAGAATTGCAGGCCTTCAAGTCCCGCAGTGGGACAAAAGAAAAAGTTAATAAAAAAGTTGACTAAGGCCCCATGCATACAAACGTAAAAATGCCCGTAATTACGGGCCGTAAAAAAAAACGTTAAAAAAAAGAAAAGTACACATATTTTGTATCACCGCGTCCATAATGATCCAAACTGTAAAACTATAATGTTATATTTCCTGCACTGTGAACAACGAAAAAAACAAACCGATGCCAGAATCGCTATTTTTTGGTCACCACCCCTCACAAAATATAGAAGAAACAGAAACAGTACCAATATAAACTACAAAACATCCCGCAAACGACAAGCCCTTACACAGCTTTTTTGACTGGAAAATACAAAAGTTATGGCTCTCAGAATATGATGACACAAAAAATGTATTCTTTTTTTAAAAAAGTTATTTTATTGTGCGAACACTGTAACACATAAGAAAACCCATATACATATGGTATCGTCGTAATCGTATTGACCCACAGAATAAAGTAAAATGTGATTTATAGCCCACGATGAACACTGTAAAAAAAAAAGAATAAAAAACTTGTCAGAATTGATGGTTTTTGGTCTCCTTGCTTGCCAAAAAATGGAATAAAAAGTGAGAAAAAAATTGCATGTACTCCAAAATGGTACCAATGAAAACTACAGATTGTAGTCGATTATCGCTCCCTCCTTCTGAAACCTACAGCGTGCTCAAACAGCAGTTTACATCCACATATATGGCATCGCCATACCCGGGAGAACCCGCTTAACATTTTATGAGGTATTTGTCTTCAGTGGCACAAACTGGACACAACATATTGTGCACTAAAATGGCATATCAATGGAAAATTTAAATTTTTACTTTGCACCATCCGCTACGCGGGTCAAAATGCTCACTACACCCCTTAATATGCTCTACGGGATGTAGGTTCCAAGATAGGGGTTACTATTTGTTTTTTTTTTTTTCTATTTGACCTCAGAGCCCTGCAATTGTGGACCAAAGCTGTGAAAATCACCAAAATAGGCCTCAAATGCGCATGGTGCTCTTCACTTCTGAGCCCTGTCATTTGTCCAGGCAATTGATAAATGCCTTGAGTGGTGTAGTTTCGGAAATGGGGTCACTTCTTCGGCGTTTGCAGGTAAGTCGATGTAGCTACTTACCTGCAAACGCTGATGCTGCTGCAGAATCAACTGTAGCCTCTGGTGCCGATGTGGCCGACACGATGCAGGACCTGTGAGTGACGTCACAGATCTGCACTGTCAGAAGCTGGGCGTTCTGAAGAGAAGTGGATGATACTTCTCTTCAGAGCGCCCAGCTAGTAAAAGTATTAAAAACGCCCCGATGTACGCACATAATACACGCCCACTTGGACTTTTACTTTTAAACACACCCACTTGGACTTTTGCAAGCCTCATTTGCATAAATACAAAAATGGTCATATCTTGGCCAAAAATGCTCGTTTTTAAAAAATAAAAACGTTACTGTAATCTACATTGCAGCGCCTATCTGCTGCAATAGCAGATAGGGGTTGCAAAATCTGGTGACAGAGCCTCTTTAAGGCTCAGAGCCCATTTTTCAAATCTGACATATTTCACTTTATGTGGTAATAACGTCGGAATGCTTAAACCTACCCCAGCGATTCTGAGATTGTTTTCTCGTGACACATTGGGCTTCATGTTCGTGGTAAAATTTGGTCGATATATTCAGTGTTTATTGGTGAAAAATAGCAAAATTTTGAGAAAATTTTGAAAAAATTGCATTTTTCAGAATTGAAATGCATCTGCTTGTAAAACAGACGGTTATACCACCCAAAATAGTTACTAGTTCACATTTCCCATATGTCTACTTTAGATTGGCATCGTTTTTTGATCATTCTTTTATTTTTCTTGGACGTTACAAGGCTTAGAACATAAACAGCAATTTCTCATATTTCTAAGAAAATTTCAAAAGCCTTTTTTTTAAGGTACCTCTTGAGTTCTGAAGTGGCTTTGTGGGGCCTATGTATTAGAAACCCCCATAAAACACCCCATTTTAAAAACTAGACCCCTCAAAGTATTCAAAACAGCATTTAGAAAGTTTTTTAACCCTTCAGGCATTTCACAGGAATTAAAGCAAAGTGGAGGTGAAATTTGCAAATTTCATTTTTCTTGCTGAATTTCAATTTTATTAATTTTTCTTTCTGTAACACAGAAGGTTTTACCAGAGACACACTACTAAATATGTATTGTTCAGATTCTGCAGTTTTTAGAAATGTCCCACATGTGGCCCTACTGCGCTCGTGGACTAAAACACAAGCCCTAGAAGCAAAGAAGCACCTAGTGCATTCTGAGGCCTCTTTTTTATTAGAATATATTTTAGTCAGCATGCCAGGTTTGAAGAGGTGTTGAGGCGCCAAAACAGTAGGAATCCCCCAATAGTGACCCCATTTTGGAAACTACACCCCTCAAGGAATTCATTTATGGTTGTTGTTAGCATTCTGAAAACACAGTTTTTTCACAGCACCTATTTCAATTGGGCTGTGACATTAAAAAAATAAGATGTAATTTTTTATCAAAATTTCTTATTTTCACAGGGAAAAAAATACTCCATTTTGTTGCCCAATTTCTCCTGAGTGCAGCAATACCCCATTTGTGGCGATAAACTGCCGTTTGGGCCCATGGGAGGCCTCAGAAGGGAAGGAGCACTGTGTGTTCTTTGGAGTGCAGATTTCGGGTGCCGTGTCGCATTTGCAGAGCCCCAGAGGTATCAAAGCAATGGAAGCCAACCACAAATGACCCCATTTTGGAAACTACACCCCTCAAGGAATTCATTTATGGGTGTTGTGACTATTTTGACCCCATAGTTTTTTCACAGAACTTATTTGAATTGGCCTGGGAATGAAAACTAAATTATTTTTTTCAAATAATATGTAGTTTTGGCTGAAAATTTCTTATTTTCACAAGAAACAAAATACCCCATTCTGTTGCGCAATTTGTTCTGAGTGCCGCAATACCCCATTTGTTGTGATAAACTGCCATTGGGGCCCATGGAAGGGCTCAGAAGGAAAGGACCACCATTTGGCCTACTGGGGATTTTCTAGTGCGAAGTCATATATGCAGAAGCCCCTGAGGTACCAGTACAGTTGAAGCCCGCAAGAAGTGACCCCGTTTTAAAAACGACACCCTTAAGGCATTCATCTAGAGGTGCAGTGAGGATTTTGACCGGAGACCTACACCCCATAAACTATAATGTGGGTTCTCCCGGGTATGGCAATACCCTACATGTGGCTGTTATCAGCTGCCTGGGCACACGGCAGGGCTCAGAAGGGAAAGATGAGTGGGATAAGCTGTGCGGAGTGCATCAGGGTAAGTAAAATTGGGGTAAATTATAAACCAAGGGATGTATGATAAATTTTAAAACACTCTTTCATACAGAACTCTGGTTATTCGGGACACGTGTCACATTGATATATTGTGTCATCCCTTATCGCCCTCTTATAGCAGACTTTGCACGTCTTTTGACTTTTTCCCTTCTTGCCAGTTTGGGGAACTTCTCCTGGAAAGTGTTGCCACCCTGGTACGATGCGTGTGGCCTCGCTTCCAGAAGTACTGGGTGCCCCCCCTTCTTGGTCCCTAAAGATTAGGTTCTTGATAATCACCTCTTGAAATTCCAGGAAAGTTCCCGTCTGGCCTGCACATCGACGTAGCACGTACGCATTGTACAAAGCCATCTGTATGATGTGCCCGGCCAGCTTCTTATACCACACCGCATGGCGCTGTAGGGCTTCAGGATTGGATCTTACAAGTCCACCCCTCCCATGTACCTATTGTAGTCCAGGATGCAGTCTGGTTTGGGGGTGGAGTTTCCTTCATATATCCTAAACCTGTAGGTATACCCTGATGCACTCTCGCACAGCTTATACATCTTCACGCCATACCTTGCCCTCTTACCCGGCAGGTACTTGCGGAATTGAACCCTCCCTTTAAAATGTACCAGGGACTCATGAATAGAAATACACTTCTCGGGGGTGTATGCTTGGGAAAACCGGGCACTGAAATGGTCTAATAGGGGTCTCCGTTTATACAAACGGTCAAAACTAGGGTCATCTCGGGGTGGGCACGGCTCATTATCAATATAATGTAAGAAGAGAAGTATTGCCTCATTTATTTATTTTTTTAGGTTCCAGTTCAGTTCTGAAGTTGCTTTGAGGGGCCCATATATTAGAAACCCCTATCAAACACCCAATTTTAGAAACTAGACCCCTCAAAGTATTCACAACAGCATTTAGAAAGTTTATGAACTCTTTAGGTGTTTCACAGGAATTTAGAGCAAAGTAGAGGTGAAATTGACATTTTTTTTTTGTCAGAAAATCCTCTTTATACCATTTTTTATATAAGACAAAAGGTTTTTTCAGAGAAACGCAACTTAATACGTATTGCCCAGATTCTGCAGTTTTGATAAATATCCCACATGTGGCCCTAGTGTGATAATGGACTGAAGCACCGGCCTCTGAAGCAAAGGAGCACCTAGTGGATTTTGAGGCCTGTTTTTTATTAGGCACCATGTCCGATTTGAAGAGGTCTTGTGGTGCCAAAACAGTGGAAACCCCCCAAAAGTGACCCCAATTTGGAAACTAGACCCCTTGAGGAATCCATTGTAGTTTTCTTGGGGTGCATGCGGCTTTTTGATCAGTTTTTATTCTATTTTTAGGTGGCGCGGTGACTAAAAAACAGCAATTCTACTATTGTTTTTTTCTTCTTTTTTTTGACAGCGTTCACCGTGCGCTATAAATGACATTCACTTTATTCTGCGGGGCGATACGATTACGGCGATACCAGATGTTTATAGTTTTTTTTAATGTCTTATGGCGTTTGCACAATAAAATATGTTTTGTAGTTCAGGCCGTTACGGACGCGGCGATACCAATTATGTATAGTTTATTTGTTTGTTTATATATTTTTATTAATAATAAAGGACTGATAAGGGAAAAGGGGGGATTTTTACTTTTAATACTTTTAAAACATTTATTTTCTTATATTTACACATCTTTTTTTAACTGTTTTTTTACTTTATTACTTTGTCCCACTAGGGGACTTGAGGGCAGGAGGCCCTGATCGCTAATCTAATACACTGCACTACATGCGTAGTGCAGTGTATTAGAACTGTCAGCTACTCACTGACAGCAAGCATAGTGGGTCCTGACGTTGTCAGGACCCACTAGGCTTCCGTCTATGGCATAGCCGGACGCCATTGTTTGGTGTCCGGTTGCCATAGTCACCATCGCCGGCCGCTATCGCGTAGCAGGCCGGCGATGGCAGCTTAACCCCTAAAAAGCCGCGATCTCTATAGAACGCGGCTTTTAAGGGGTTAATCAGCGGGGACACAGCGATCGGTCCCCGTTGTAGGAGCTGCGGCAGCCATTACTCCCGAGACGTACTATTAGGTCATGGAGCGCGAACGATACAGCTGCCATGACCTAATAGTACGTCCAGGAGCGGGAAGGGGTTAATGACCAGGCCATTTTGTGCGTTAATGACCAAGGATTATTTTTTGTTTTTTCACAGTCGCATTCCAAGAGTCGTAACTTTTTTTATTGTGTCGACATAGCCGTACAAGGGCTTGTTTTTTGCGGGACGAGTTGTATTTTGTAATTGTACCATTTTTAGATGCTTATAATATATTGATTAACTTTTATTAACTTTATTTTAGGAGAGAATTGAAAATAAGCAGCTATTCCAGCATTGATTTTCACGTTATAAATTTAAGCCTTTACTATGCAGCGTAAATAACATGTTAACTTTATTCTATGGGTCGGCACGATTACTGGGATACCAAATATGTAAAGGTTTTATATGTTTTCCTACGTTTGCACAATAAAAACTCTTTTAGAAAAAAATTACTTGTTTTTGCATTCCAAGAGCGATAACTTTTTTATTTTTCTGTCAATGTTGCCATATGTGGGCTTGATTTTTGCGGGCCAAAGTATAGTTTTCATTAGTACTATTTTGGGGTACATAGGACTTATAGATTAACTTTGTATTTTGCCGTTGTTTTTTTGCATTTTTTTTGGACGCCGTTCATCCGACTGTTTATTTAAAGTGTTCATTTTATTGTTCAAGTCGTTACAATCACGGGGATACCATATATGTGTATGTGTTATTTGTTTTTACACTTTTACTAAATAAAACCACAAGTTTTATTTTATTTTGACTGTAAAATGTATTTATTTTTTTTCACAAACTTTAGTTAACTGCTTTACATTTTTTTTTTTAGTCCCACCAAGGGACTTCACTATGCGATCTGCTGATCGCATATATAATGTTTGGTATACTTAGTATACCAAAGCATTATTGCATGTCAGTGTAAGGCTGGGTTCACACGTGGCGGAATTTCACTTAAATTCCGCTGTGGACACTCCGCAGCGTTAATCCGCAGCGGAGCCGTTTGTCCATTGACTTACACTTTAATTTAGCAGTGTTCGTTTAGACGAGGCGTAAAATTCCGCTGCGGATCATAGGCTGCGGAGCGGAATTTGGTGTCCGCAGCATGCTCTGTCTGTTGCGGAGCAGTGGCGGACTCATGGCGGAATTTCTCCATTGACTTCAATGGAGATTCTAATTTCCGCAATGAAGTCCGCAGCTGTCATGCACATGTTATGTGTGCTGCGGATCCGTCTTGCTTTTTTAACTTGACATTTCTTCATTCTGGCTGGACCTATGTATTTCTAGGTCTACAGCCAGACTGAGGAAGTCAATGGGGCTCCCGTAATGACGGGAGCGTTGCTAGGAGACGTCAGTAAATAGTCACTGTCCAGGGTGCTGAAAGAGTTAAGCGATCGGCAGTAACTGTTTCTGCACCCTGGACAGTGACTACCGATCCCAATATACAGCAACCTGTAAAAAAATATAAGTTCATACTTACCGAGAACTCCCTGCTTCTGTCTCCAGTCCGGCTTCCCAGGATGACGTTTCAGTCTAAGTGACGGCTGCAGCCAATCACAGGCCAATAACAGGCTGCAGCGGTCACATGGACTGCCGCGTCATCCAGGGAGGTCGGGCTGGATGCCGAAAGAGGGACGCGTCACCAAGACAACGGCCGGTAAGTATGAAATTCGTTTACTTTCACTAGGGAAAGTGCTGTCCCTTCTCTCTATCCTGCACTGATAGGGAGAAGGGAAGCACTTTTCCCGCAGTCCGCAGCAGCTAGTCCGCATCAATTTACTGCACATTTTGTGCAGATCCGCAGCAGAATCTGCAACGCAGATTCTGTGCGGCATTGATGCGGACAGTTGCGGAGGAAATCCGCCACGTGTGGTCATGCCCTAAAACTCCGGCATGGTCTAACAGGCATTTGCTGAAGGCAGAACTGGGGGCCTTTGTTAGGCCCCCGGCTGCCATGGAAACCCGATGGCGCCCCACGATTTCTTTGCGGGGGCGCCGATGGGGTTACAGAGGGAGCTCCCTCCTACTGTTAAACACATTAGATGTCGCTGTAGCTATTCACAGCGGCATTTAATTGGCTTAAACTGCTGGATTCGGAGTGCGCTTCGATTCCGGTAGTTGCGGCAGGAGCCAGGCTGTGTATAACAGCCGTGCTCCTGTCGCTGATCGCGTGGGTACACTGGCAGTACCCGCATGATCAGAGCACGGATATATCCGTCCTCCTGCATGAACTAGCAGCTGCAGAGGACAGATATATCCATCCTTCGGCATTAAGAGGTTAAAGGGAGTGTATCACCTATATATTTTTTACTACCGTATTTTTAAGACTATAAGATGCACCTGACCATAAGATGCACACAGGTTTAGACATCAGAAAATAGGGAAAAAATTATTTGTTAAAAAATAATTTATTCTGTTACACCACATTCTGAGAGCCATAACTTGTTTTATATTTTTTTCATCGATTGAGCGGTGTGAGGGCTTATTTTTTGCGGGACGAGCTGTAGTTTTATTAGCACCATTTTTTGGTACATACGATTTTTTTTGATCACTTTTTTTTTAATTTCATTTCTTAAGCCCTAAAGTGACCAAAAAACTATTTTGATGTTTTACATTTTTAAACTCACTGTGCGAGTTAAATAATGGTATAATGTAATAGATCAGACTTTTACGGACGCAGCGATACCAAATTATTTAGTTTTTGACATTGTGCTTGGGGAAAAATGGGAAAAGTTTTTTTTTTTTAACTTTTAATATTGTATTTTTTTTTACACTCGTGAAAATTTATTGTTTTACACATTTTATTAGTTCCCCTAGGCCACTTCGTTACATGTGGAGTTACTGAAACAGCGTAACTCGCAGAGCTATGCTGTTTCCCTAACTCCCATAGTAGTGAATGGCAATTACGGAAGCAGCGTAGCATGCGAGCTACGCTGTTTCCGTAACTACTGTTCAGTTCTATGGGAGTTAAGGAAACAGAATAGCTCAGCGAGTTACGCTGTTTCAGTAACTCCACATGCAATCAAATGGCCAGGAGAGCACAGAAAGCTAGAACAGGGTTTAGGGGGCCCGTTCTAGAGATAGGTGCGGGTCCCAGAGGTGGGACCCGCATCTATTTGACATTTATTACATATACTGTGTATATGTCATAAATGTCCTTCATAGAAAAACCCCTATAAATTCCGCGGTTGCTATTGACCGCGGCATTTAACTAGTTAAAGGTGTTTGCCATAAAACACATGTAGCCCCTATCCATAGGATAGGGGCTACATGTGAGATCGCTGGGGCTCCAACCACTGGGACCCCCAGCGATAAGGAGAACAGGGGACCGAAAGTCACCCAAAGCGCTACATGAGAAGCCTGGACTTCCGGGTTCTGTTCCGCAGCTCCATACAGATCAATGGAGAGCCACTCGCCCATGCGCAGAAGAATCCCATTGATCTCTATGATACTGCCGGATGCATAAAGCGGAAGTCACAGCTTCTCATACAGCGCTATTGGTAACTTTCGGTCCCTGTTCTACTTATCGATCACACATGTATTCCCTATCCTGTGGATAGGGGATACATATGTTTTATGGCACAACCCCTTTAAACAGCCCGGAACAGCAAAATTGCTGTTCCTGGCCGTTAGAGCAGCATGTCAAAAGCTGACGCCTGCAGTGTATGGAGCGGGCTCCACGCGTGTGCCCGCTCCATACATCATCCCCCCGCTCCATGATGTGCCGGCATATCATGGGTCGGGAAGGGGTTAAGTAATGAAGCGGCCATGGGGCCCGGCGATGCCGGGTCCCTTGACTGCGGACTATAAGATGCAGGGACTTTTTAGCAAGATTTATTCTTGCTAAAAACTGCGTCTTATCGTCCGAAAAATACGATATTTAAAACCAGATAGTAAAATGTTATTTTTTGTAATCTGTTTTTATTTTCTGACTGTAGATTTTTGTCATTGAAAATTCTGCATAAGATTATAGAGACATCTTGTCTGAGCCGCTGCTCTGCTTTGTTAACAGCATTTAGATATGCTTTACAGCAGCCACATGTACCATAGGAACCTGTAGACTGGTCATGACCCATTGACTTCTATGTTAAAAAAATATGCGTCACAAAAAAGTTGATTTAAACAAAAGGTAATTTTCTGATGACATTCCCTTTAATGAAGAGTTAGTCTCAATATTTCCTAAAAACGAAAATCTAAAAGTAAATAAATATTTTTATTTTTTTTTAAATAACAGAATTTGTGATATCACATTAGGAATTATGAAAATGTCAAGGATATTTTTGAAACCTGGCTTTCAGTTAATTTGTAGACAAAGAAAAAAGCAAAGTAAGGGCTCTAGCACACTACCATATTATAGCTCCATACAACCTCTAAGTTGTCAGAGCCATATTACATAGACATAGACTTCTATAAGGCCCTACTGTTCCTTCGTATGTCCCTGATTCATATGGAGGCATATTGAGGTTTTTCCTTTCAGTTTCCAAATAAATCAAATAAAGTAAAAAAGTCTTGCTATATTATGGAGATATTCTCTCCAGCAGCATTCCTTCTAGAGGAGAATATCTCTAATATTGTGTCATATGAAGGCACCATACAGAGGCACCTGGAGTACTTCTGGCTCATTAGGAAGGAACTGCAGGGAATTTGTGTCCCCACAGTGACTCTATGACAGGTGCTCTAGCCACATATTATTTTCTTCTAGCTACAATTTATACAGATCATATCACTGAACATAGAGGACTCCTATAGAGTGCATTCGGAAAGTCTTCAGACCCTTTCACTTTTTTCACTTTTTGTTATATTGAGGCTTTGTGCTAAAATAAAAAGTTTTTCACCATCATTTTGCACTTAATACCCCATAATAACAAAGTGAAAACAGAATGTTAGTAATCTTTGCTAATTTAATAAAAAGGAAAAACTAAAATATTGCATTGACATAATGATTCAGTCCCTTTGTCTTGTTGGAAGGTGAACCTTTGGCCCAGTCTGAGGTCCACAGCACCCTGTATCAGGTTTTCGTTAAGAATATCTCTTCCTTTTGCTCCATTCATCTTCCCCTCTGCCCCATCCAGTCTCCCTGTCCCAGCTGCTAAAAAAAAACACCCCCACAGCATTATGCTGCCACCAGCATGCTTCACTGTAGGGGTGGTACTGGGCAGGTGATGAGCAGCGCCTGGTTTCCTCCAGACATGACGCTTATTATTGAGGCCAAAAGGTTCAGTTTTCACCAGACCACAGAATCTTGTTTTTCACAGTCTGAATGCTTTTATGCGTCTTTTACTGAAGATAGGCTTCTTTCTGGCCACTCTGCCATAAAGCCCAGATTGGTGGAGTGCTGCAGTGATGGTTGACCTTCTGGAAGTTTCTCCCATCTGCACACAGGATCTTTGGAGCTCAGCCAAACTACCTATTGGGTTCTTGGTCACCTCTCTTACCAAGGCCCTTCTCCCCGGATTACTTAGTTTGTTAGGGCGGCCAGCTCAAGGAAGAGACCTGGTTGTTCCAAACTTCTTCCATTTTTTCTCTTTGACATTGAGTGCAGAATGATGGGGAAAAACTTGCAAATTCACTGTAAATTGAAAGAATTAAAAAGTTGTAGAGATGAGCAAATTTTTTCTCATATTTTGCCAGACATAGAGTACAATGAGAAAAACTCTGCACATTATTCTACTAAATTCACCAAAATCTCAAACATAGCAAGTTGATTTGACCAATAAATCCTAATGGCTGGTGAATCATGAACCAATTGGCCAATCAATATGCCTGATCCTTTGTAGTGCTGGGAAGAAAGCTGCTGTCCGAAGTGTCTAACATCTGGTTGTCTCAAAAAATGTGCACACTTGGCTGAGGCAAGTGTGCATGTTTATGGGGAGGTGGAGGGCGATAGCTGTCAGCTAAACAAGCAGTCGGCCAAAAGCAGTCTAAGCCCTGTTGACAATATGTTTGGACAATTAATTTGATGTACATGTTTGAAGATGTTTACAACCTTTAGCCTATACAGTTTAACCCCTTAACGACTGCCCACTGTCTTTTGACGTCGGGCGGTGCAGGTACTCAGTCTACAGCGACGCCTTTTGACGTCGCTGTAGTAGAGTGGGTTTAACGGCACCCTGGTCAAGACTGCACTAAAAACCGGCTGTAAGTAACAAGTCCGGTTCTTAGTGCAGCCATCAGGACCTGCCGATTTCGTCGTAACAGCACGTGACCGCTGTGACAGCCAATCACAGCGGTCACATGCTGTTACTGCGTACAGAGCCGCCGGGAGTGTCTAAATGACAGCTCCTGCTCTAAGAACGAGCTGTTGCTAGCAGCTTTGTTCTTAGAGCAGTGATCAGGAGCCAATAGTATTGGTTCCTGATCTTTTGTGATCACTATGAGATCCAATCATAGTGATCACTACAGTAAAATAAAAGTAAACACATGTATCTGTTTCTCCTCACTGTTCTAGCTGTGGAGAGAAACAGATACAAGTGTGTCAGTGTCCCCACACAAAATCACTTGTCCCTTACACAGTTTATTAAAAAAAAAAAAAAAAAATTTTTCAGTATTTTATAGTATATAGTATATACATATATATATAAATATAAATATATTTACTGTATATACTAAGAATCGTACTATAAACTACTTTCTTTTTAGGGTACGCTGTTAAACGGCGTGTACGCTGTTAGGCCTCATGCACACGACCGTAGCTGTGTGCACGGCCGTGATTTTCGGGTCGGCCGGATGCGGACTGTCAGCCGCAGGCCGCCCGCAAATCGCGGGACATGCACATGGCCGCCACCATTGTTTTAAATGAGCCCGGACCGCAGAACAGGGCCGTAATAAGACATGCCCGTTCTTTCTGCGGTCCGGGCTCCCGGGCTGTGCAAGGACCGCAAAAACTACGGTCGTGTGCATGGCCCCATAGAAAAGAATGGGGCCGCAATTCTCCCGTGAATTTTCGGGGGAATTGCGGCCGCAAAAACACGTTCGTGTGCATGGGGCCTTAGACGGCGTAGGGTGCTGTTCTGGGCTTGGGTTTACGGTTTGTGTTAGGCGTAGGGTTTAGGTTTAGGTTTGAAAAAAAAAAAACTTAAAAAAAAACAATAAAAAAAAAAAAAAAAGTTTCATTCTTTTAGTGTTCTTAGTTGATTAGGCTTCATGCACACGACCTGTGCTCATAATTACGACTCGTAATTACGAGCACGGCCGGCCGCGGGCAGCCGGCCGCTTTTGCGAGCCGTGCTGTCATTATAAAGTATAGCAGCACGGCCCGTAAAATAGAAAAATAGAACATGTTCTATTTTTTTAACGGCACGGGCACCTTCCAGTGAGAAAACGGGAAGGTACCCGTGGGTAACAGAAGTCTATGAACCCGTTATTGCGGGTCATAATTGCGACACGGGTCGTTTTTTACGGTCGTGTGCATGAGGCCTTAGTTGATTAAAAAAAAATTGAAACCGCTAGTTCCATTTATTATTTGCGGTTTAGACTGTATTATCATTATGGCTGCCAGAAGATACAGCGTTGAGGAAGCCTATCAGATGCTATGCTCAGATACGGATTCTGCATCTGAAGTTGAGCTTTTAGGGTATGTGCACACGTAGTGACCAAAAACGTCTGAAAATACGGAGCGGTTTTCAAGGGAAAACAGACCCTGATTTTCAGACGTTTTTTGACACTCACGGTTTTCGCTGCGTTTTCGCTGCGTTTTTTACGTCCGTTTTTGGAGCTGTTTTCATTGGAGTCTATGAGAAAACGGCTCCAAAACCGTCCAAAGAAGTGTCCTGCACTTCTTTTGACGAGGCTGTATTTTTACGCGTTGTCGTTTGACAGCTGTCAAATGACGACGCGTAAATGACAGGTTGTCTGCACAGTACGTCGGCAAACCCATTCAAACCCATCCTCAGGCCAGAGGAAGATACTGGTTCAGTGTTGAAACGCGTAGTCCTTCATGTGTTCAATAAATATCTATTTATATATTTCCTACCACTGTTGACTATTTACTCCAGCCACGCAGTAGCGCCCAATAGGATCCTTCTCTTTTTTTTCATTTTCCCCATGTGTTCTAATTAGCGGTGACCGGTTGTTTCACCGGCTCGGATCCTGGCAGCAGCACTAGTGGATTTACCTATTGCCTTTACCAACCTCCACGTGGTGAGCATACTAACTACGTTCTCTACTCTTTTTTTAGTCCTGCTGACCTGCACTATGTGGCGCCGTGCTTTTTGCTTCTTTATTTATATATCAGAGCGGGTTGATATACATAATGTCTATGGACTGACATGATTTCAGGACAGCTGCTTTCTTAGCACAACATAGTCATAGGGTGTATAAACTGTTAGGGACATCTATTTCTCAATCTAGAAAAGTAGAATCCTCCCATTTTCAAAGCAAAATGTGTGTCCTGAAAGCCTCCGGGTGCTCCCTTCCTTTTGGGTCCTGCCGTGTGTCCAGGAAACACATTAGGGCCACAATGGGGATATTTTTGAACACAGGAGAAACAGGGTGATACATTTTCTGGTGCATTTCCTTATTCTCATGTCCTCTGTACAAGAAATCTGACCTTAAAATGACACATTTGTGAAAAAAAGTGAAGTAAAATTTTCTTTCCACCTGCTTTGCATTAATTCCTGCGAAAACTGTGGAGTCAAAATACTTAGTACACACCTAGATGAATACCTTAAGCGGTCTAGTTTTCAAAATGGGGTCATTTATGGGGAGTTTCTATCTTTTTGGCAGCTCAGTGCCTCTATAAATGTGTAATGGGACCTGAAACATTTTCAAGCAAAATGTGTGTCCTGAAAGTCTTCGGGTGCTACCTCCCTTTTGGGCCCTGCCGTGTGTCCAGGCAACGCATTAGGGTCACAATGGGGGCATTTTTGAAAACAGGAGAAACAGGGTGATAGATTTTGGGGTGTGTTTCTTCATTCTGATGGTCGCTTTACAAAGAAATCGGTCTTCAAAGTGATACTTTTATATAAAAAGTGTTTGTTTTTTTTATTTCACCTGCTATGCATTCAATTTAGCAAAAAACTGTGGGGTCAAAATACTTACTACAGCCCTAGATAAATGCCTTAAGGGGTCTAGTTTTCTAAATGGGGTCGTTTATGGGGAGTTTCTCTTGTTCTGGTAGTTCAAAACCTCTCCAAATTTACAGTGGGGCCTAAAACATTTTCAAGCAAAATATGAGACCTGAATGCCTCCGGTTGCTCCCTTCCTTTGGGGCCCTGCCGTGTGTCCAGGCAACGCATTAGGGTCACAATGTGGGCATTTTTTAAAACAGGAGAAACAGGGTGATAGATTTTGGGGTGTGTTTCTTCATTCTGATGGTCGCTTTACAAAGAAATCGGTCTTCAAATTGATACTTTTATATAAAAAGTGTTTGTTTTTTTAATTTCACCTGCTATGCATTAAATTTAGCAAAAAACTGTGGGGTCAAAATACTCACTACACCCCTAGATAAATACCTTAAGGTGTCTAGCTTTCTAAATGGGGTCGTTTATGGGGAGTTTCTATCGTTCTGGCAGTTCAAAACCTCTCCAAATGTACAGTGGGGCCTAAAACATTTTCAAGCAAAAATGAGACCTGAATGCCTCCGGTTGCTCCCTTCCTTTTGGGCCCTGCCGTGTGTCCAGGCAACGCATTAGGGTCACAATGGGGGCATTTTTGAAAACAGGAGAAACAGGGTGATAGATTTTGGGGTGTGTTTCTTCATTCTGATGGTCGCTTTACAAAGAAATCGGTCTTCAAAGTGATACTTTTATATAAAAAGTGTTTTGTTTTTTTATTTCACCTGCTATGCATTAAATTTAGCAAAAAACTGTGGGGTCAAAATACTCACTACAGCCCTAGATAAATACCTTAAGGGGTCTAGTTTTCTAAATGGGGTCGTTTATGGGGAGTTTCTATCGTTCTGGTAGTTCAAAACCTCTCCAAATTTACAGTGGGGCCTAAAACATTTTCAAGCAAAATATGAGACCTGAATGCCTCCGGTTGCTCCCTTCCTTTGGGGCCCTGCCGTGTGTCAAGGCAACGCATTAGGGTCACAATGTGGGCATTTTTGAAAACAGGAGAAACAGAGTGATAGATTTTGGGGTGTGTTTCTTCATTCTGATGGTCGCTTTACAAAGAAATCGGTCTTCAAAGTGATACTTTTATATAAAAAGTGTTTGTTTTTTTAATTTCACCTGCTATGCATTAAATTTAGCAAAAAACTGTGGGGTCAAAATACTCACTACACCCCTAGATAAATACCTTAAGGTGTCTAGTTTTCTAAATGGGGTCGTTTATGGGGAGTTTCTATCGTTCTGGCAGTTCAAAACCTCTCCAAATGTACAGTGGGGCCTAAAACATTTTCAAGCAAAAATGAGACCTGAATGCCTCCGGTTGCTCCCTTCCTTTCGGGCCCTGCCGTGTGTCCAGGCAACGCATTAGGGTCACAATGTGGGCATTTTTGAAAACAGGAGAAACAGGGTGATAGATTTTGGGGTGCATTTCTTCATTCTCATGGTCGCTTTACAAAGAAATCGGTCTTCAAAGTGATACTTTTATGAAAAAAGTGAAATTATATTTTTTTACGCCTGCTTTGCATGAATTCTTACAAAAAAACTGTGGGGTCAAAATACTTACAACACCCCTTAATAAATACCTTAAGGGGTGTAGTTTTCAAAATGGTGTCACTTGTGGGGGTTTCCACCATTCTGACACCTATGAGCCTCTGAAAACCTGGCTTGGTGCAGAAAAACAAAATGTACTTCAAAAGTTATAAAATCATTACTAAACTTGTAAGTCTTCTAAATTTCTCCAAAAAAAAATGTTTTTTTTCAAAAGTGCTGCCAAAATAGAGTAAAGCGATGGAAATATATATTTAATAAAAAAAATTGTACAGTATGTATGTACATATGTGGCATATTGCAGTTAAAAATAGGGAAAAATGATAATTTTTACAAAATTTCTTCAATTTTTCTATTTTTTCATTCATTTCCGCAAATCTTATCAGTCTACTTTTACCACTAAAATAAAGTACAACATGTGACGAAAAAACAATGTCAGAATTACTTGGATATTCAAAACTTTCGCAGAGTTATTCTCTGATAAAGTCAGACATACCAGATTTAACAAATCTGGCTTGGTCATTAACGTCTTTTCAGGCCCGGTCATTAAGGGGTTAATGTGTCTGCTATTGACTCTCATTGTAGTGAACAGTATTATTTTTTTGCATGATCGATATGTTTTGCATACGGTTGACAAAAAAGGTATACCAACGAAAGTATACCAAAATGACACCCTTGGCATATTTCTGGCCAGTAGAGCTCTATGGGCACGATAGAGGTATACATGTAGAGTTTTTCTTGATGTATATGTTACATTTATAGCTCAGACTTGGTGTAAACAGAATCTTAGGTGTATGACCAACTTTAGACAAATGTATTCAGGTCTGCAATGGAGCTCTGGTATACAAAAAATATTCGATAAAATATATATGGCTTATACATGAACAATACATTGTGAATTCCTCAAGTTTAGTTTGTCAAATGGAGTCACTTTTGGGGGATTTCTACTTTACTGGTACCTTAGGGTCTTTGCAAAAGCGACATGGTGTCGAGAAACCAATCCAGCAAAATCTGCACTCCAAAAGCGAAAATGTGCTCCTTCCTTTCTGAACCCTGCCGTGTGCCAAAACAACAGTTTATGATCACTAATGGGGTTTTTCCCTACTCTGGAGAAGTTGCTTTACAAATGTTGGGGTGCTTTTTCTTCTTTATTTGTTGAGAAAATGAAAAATTTCGAGCTAAAGCTACGTCTTAATGGGGAATTTAAAAAAAAATGTCACTACCATATTCTAATAAAATCTATGGAACACACCCCTAGATGAATTTCTTGTGGGGTGTAGTTTCCAAAATGGGGTCTTTTTTTAGGTGTTTTTTGTTTTGGTACCACAAGACCTCTTCTAACCTGACAAGGTTTCTGCAAAAAAAAAAATGTAATTAGTAAATTTCACCTCCACTTTGCTTTAATTCCTGTGAAGCGTCTAAGGGGTTAAGAAATGTTCTAAATGCTGTTTTTAATATTTTGAGGGGTGCAGTTTTTAAAATGGAAATGGACATTTTCTTGAAAATGTGAGATATTGCTACTAAACTTATAAGCTTTGTAATGTCCTAGAAAAATTAAAGGACGTTCAAAAAACAATGCCAACTTAAAGTAGACATATGGGAAATGTTAATTAGTAACTATCTTGTGTGGTATTACTATCTGTCTTACAAATTTAGAAAAATGCACATTTTTGAATGTTTTCTCTAGATTTTGGGTTTTTTAAAAAATAAGCAATACATTTATCAACTGAATTTCACCCCTGAAATGAAGTACAATTTGTAATGAGAAAACAATCTCAGAATTGCTTGGATAGGTGAAAACATTCCAAAGTTATTATCAGATGAATGACACATATCAGATTTGAAAAATGGGGCTCTGTCAGAAAGTGCAAAAGCGACTGCAGCAGGAAGGGGTTAATAGATACTGGTATGAAAAATTAAAAACCACCCAAAATTATAAGAACTTGATTTATACAATAGGTAATTTCCTGACGTTACATTCCCTTTAAAAAGGAGTCCTATGCATTCATTATGTATAGCTTTGTGTTTTGTATTGTATTTTTGCTATTACAGTGAACATCAGAAAGAGTTTTTCTAATAAAGAATAGCTAACTGAATGGTCGCTGAGTTGTGTTGGGCCTTGAATTTGGTACAGGATATCAGGCTGAAGTATACTACAAACCAGGGGTTGGTAACCCGTCGATCATCACCCTCCTAGACCACAACCCCCTTCAGGCTTGCGGTATATAAAGCAGCGCGTCACCAGCATAGGAATACATGAAGACGTCAATTTGCCTGCCTGCTCCATGTTGCATACCGCTCAGACTAAAGCCCAGAAAAGGCCTGTGATCTGCACCACTGTGTGTGATGTGGGAACGGGTTAGGTGAGTATTGTTTTGGTTTTTTTAATACGTAGTTAGGCATGTAAACTGGGGTTAAAATAATAAGTTCCAAGGTACATAAATTATTTATTTTACTCAACAGGCTCCATCACTACATTTGATTGCAACAGAGATAACATGGATCAACTGACGAATAAATATACTGTTTTACTTATAGTTGATAGATATTTTCTTTGATAATATTTTACTGGTATTGTAAATATATATATTCTTTGTAGTAACACAGAAATGGCTGATTTAGATCAATTACAATAGTTTTCTTAACTGCAGTCATGATCATCACAGTGAGGAGAGCAATGGCTGACGGGTGTTATCTCCCAATGTACCTTTCATAAAATTCCCTCTTAGATTTATTATTTCCTGAGGAATATGGTATAACCTTTGTCTAATCCAATGTGTATATAGTATATCTGATGTTTTACCTCACAGGTATCTGTACCTTTCTGGGTAATCAGAGAAATCCTATTTTTGTCAGCAGATATGTCTTGTCTCTCTTTAGTATTTATAGCTCTCATCTGAACACCTTATTTTCTCTTATTCCTCTCTAGTACATACAGTGAAGGAAATAAGTATTTGATCCCTTGCTGATTTTGTAAGTTTGCCCACTGTCAAAGACATGAACAGTCTAGAATTTTTAGGCTAGGTTAATTTTACCAGTGAGAGATAGATTATATTTTAAAAAAAACAGAAAATCACATAGTCAAAATTATATATATTTATTTGCATTGTGCACAGAGAAATAAGTATTTGATCCCCTACCAACCATTAAAAGTTCAGCCTCCTCCAGACCAGTTACACGCTCCAAATCAACTTGGTGCCTGCATTAAAGACAGCTGTCTTAAATGGTCACCTGTATAAAAGACTCCTGTCCACAGACTCAATTAATCAGTCTGACTCTAACCTCTACAACATGGGCAAGACCAAAGAGCTTTCTAAGGATGTCAGGGACAAGATCATAGACCTGCAGAAGGCTGGAATGGGCTACAAAACCATAAGTAAGACGCTGGGTGAGAAGGAGACAACTGTTGGTGCAATAGTAAGAAAATGGAAGACATACAAAATGACTGTCAATCGACATCGATCTGGGGCTCCATGCAAAATCTCACCTCGTGGGGTATCCTTGATCCTGAGGAAGGTGAGAGCTCAGCCGAAAACTACACGGGGGGGAACTTGTTAATGGTCTCAAGGCAGCTGGGACCACAGTCACCAAGAAAACCATTGGTAACACATTACGCCGTAATGGATTAAAATCCTGCAGTGTCCGCAAGGTCCCCCTGCTCAAGAAGGCACATGTACAGGCCCGTCTGAAGTTTGCAAATGAACATCTGGATGATTCTGAGAGTGATTGGGAGAAGGTGCTGTGGTCAGATGAGACTAAAATTGAGCTCTTTGGCATTAACTCAACTCGCCGTGTTTGGAGGAAGAGAAATGCTGCCTATGACCCAAAGAACACCGTCCCCACTGTCAAGCATGGAGGTGGAAACATTATGTTTTGGGGGTGTTTCTCTGCTAAGGGCACAGGACTACTTCACCGCATCAATGGGAGAATGGATGGAGCCATGTACCGTCAAATCCTGAGTGACAACCTCCTTCCCTCCACCAGGACATTAAAAATGGCTCGTGGCTGGGTCTTCCAGCACGACAATGACCCGAAACATACAGCCAAGGCAACAAAGGAGTGGCTCAAAAAGAAGCACATTAAGGTCATGGAGTGGCCTAGCCAGTCTCCAGACCTTAATTCCATCGAAAACTTATGGAGGGAGCTGAAGATCCGAGTTGCCAAGCGACAGCCTCGAAATCTTAATGATTTACAGATGATCTGCAAAGAGGAGTGGGCCAAAATTCCTTCTAACATGTGTGAAAACCTCATCATCAAAGTCTGACTGCTGTGCTTGCCAAAAAGGGTTTTGCCACCAAGTATTAAAGAGGCTCTGTCACCAGATTTTGCAACCCCTATCTGCTATTGCAGCAGATAGGCGCTGCAATGTAGATTACAGTAACGTTTTTATTTTTAAAAAACGAGCATTTTTGGCCAAGTTATGGCCATTTTTGTATTTATGCAAATGAGGCTTGCAAAAGTACAACTGGGCGTGTTGAAAAGTAAAAGTACAACTGGGCGTGTATTATGTGCGTACATCGGGGCGTGTTTACTACTTTTACTAGCTGGGCGTTCTGATGAGAAGTATCATCCACTTCTCTTCAGAACGCCCGGCTTCTGGCAGTGCAGATCTGTGACGTCACTCACAGGTCCTGCATCGTGTCGGCCACATCGGCACCAGTTGATTCTGCAGCAGCATCAGCGTTTGCAGGTAAGTAACTACATCGATTTACCTGCAAACGCTGATGCTGCTGCAGAATCATCTGTAGCCTCTGGTGCCGGCTCGTCTGACACGATGCAGGACCTGTGAGTGACGTCACAGATCTGCACTGCCAGAAGCTGGGCGTTCTGAAGAGAAGTGGATGATACTTCTCGTCAGAAAGCCCAGCTAGTAAAAGTAGTAAACACGCCCCGATGTACGCACATAATACACGCCCAGTTGTACTTTTACTTTTCAACACGCCCAGTTGTTTTTTTCAAGCCTCATTTGCATAAATACAAAAATGGCCATAACTTGGCCAAAAATGCTCGTTTTTTAAAAATAAAAACGTTGCTGTAATCTACATTGCAGCGCCTATCTGCTGCAATAGCAGATAGGGGTTGCAAAATCTGGTTGACTGAGCCTCTTTAAGTCTTGTTTGCCAAAGGGATCAAATACTTATTTCTCTGTGCACAATGCAAATAAATATATATAATTTTGACAATGTGATTTTCAGTTTTTTTTTAATATAATCTATCTCTCACTGGTAAAATTAACCTAGCCTAAAAATTCTAGACTGTTCATGTCTTTGACAGTGGGCAAACTTACAAAATCAGCAAGGGATCAAATACTTATTTCCTTCACTGTACATCTCCCTTCTCTCTCTTGTCTTAGGCTTCTTCTCTTGTTATGTTCACTGATTTTTACCTCAGAATCGTACCGCTTCTCTCTCCTTCTCTAACTGCCTCAGACCAGAATCTCTTCCCGCCTCTCACTCCCTCTGCTCCCTCTGTGATGTCATTAACCCCTTCCCGACATTTGCCGTATGGGTACGTCATGGAAAGCATTGACTTCCCGCATTTTGACGTACCCATACGCCAAATGCAGAAGGAGTTACCGTGTCAAAAATAAAAGTTTTAAAGTAAAGATGGCTGCTGTTCATAACAGCAGGCCATCTGTACATGATGCCCAGGGGGGTGTCGCCTCCCCCCCGCATCGGCGGTCGCCGCCATTGGCTGGTCAATTCAGACCGGCCAATTGCGGCTGTTTGCGGCTTTTGCCAATCACTGTGCCACAGGGCACAGTGATATGGTGGTGATTGGTGCTCTCTAGGGCAGCACCAATGACTACCATGTTCCATGTAAAAAATGGCGGTGATGCCAGCCCCCCGATCGCTACGGTTGGTCGGTCAGCACCGACAGACCAATCGCAGCCATGGCGGGTGTTTGAAATACCCTCCACCACCCTCCCCCAGCAGCACTTGTTTTTTCCTAAACTTCTTATCCCTTTACCTCCCCCCCATCCCCCCTCCCCCTCTTTCCCTTTTTACGTCCTGCGTCCGCTGAGTGCGGATCAGTGACCGCCATCACTGACCGCCAATTTTTGGCACAGGATTTTCTTTTTTTTTGTATTTTTGCACCTCCCTGTGTGCGCCCTGAGGCCACTGAGTGCTGATCAGTGACCGCCATCACTGATCAGCATTCGTGGTAATTTTTTTTCCCGCAAATTTTTTTATTTTTTGGCCTTTTTTATTACTGCACCTTTTTTTTCCGTGCGCCCTGCGGCTACTGAGTGCTGAGTCTAATAATCAGCCTCAGTGGTAATTTGTTTATGCAGGTTTGTTTTGGCCTTTTTTTCTTGATTTTATAAAACTGTAAAAAAAAAAGAGTAGCATTAGAGTAGCGGACGTTTACTAACGTCCGTTTTGTAAAAAAGATACATAGCAGAAGTTATAGCTATATATTTTTTTATACAGTTTGAATACATTTATTTCATATAGTTAGCGTCCATTTAGTGATGGACATTTAGTTCGTTCACTAAATTTTTTATAGCGTAGCGACAGTTTTAGTATAAATTTATAACGTTATAGTCAGCGTCCGTTTAGTGACGGACATTCAGTTTTTTTTTAACTGAAGTTCATTCAATAAATTTTTGATAGCGTAGCGACAGTTAGTATAAATTTATAGCGTTATAGTCAGCGTCCGTTTAGTGACGGACATTCAGTTTTTTTTTAACTGAAGTTTATTCACAAAATTTTTGATAGCGTAGCGACAGTTAGTATAAATTTATAGCGTTATAGTCAGCGTCCGTTTAGTGACATACATTCAGTTTTTTTAACTGAAATTTGTTCACTACATTTTTGATAGCATAGCGACACAGTTGTAGCTCAATTTTGTTTACAGTTCTATATTGAACGTTCAATAAATTTCTTTCTCCTACATTTTTCTTATTCTTTTCTTCTTTTTCTTCTTTTTTTTTTTCCTATAAATTTCATATTACACGTGTAAAAGCACAACATACACAACCACCTCTATAAAGAGTATTACACGTGTTGAAGCACTACATACCCCCCTAATAAAAATGGCCCAATCATCTCAAAGGCTCTACTCCGCTGAAGAGGCATACGCCATCCTGGCCTCTGACACTGAATCGGCCAGCGAGGGAGAAGAGGAAATTGCCCCAATCATCTTGACCTCATCATCCTCATCCAGTGAGGAGGAACCCCCGCAAAGACGCCCCAGGACATCAGCTGAGGCAACCCCCCAAATGAGTGATACCCTGTGGAACCCACCCACTAATAATTATGAGCCTCACATTCCAGATTTCACAGGGAGCTCAGGAATTCGATTTGAGACTGTAGGCCTCACAGAAATTCACTATTTCAAGCTCTTTTTCACTGAGGATTTTGTTAATGTAATGGCGGCCCAAACAAATTTATATGCCCAACAATTTTTAGCCCAAAACCCCACGTCATCATTTGCTAGGTGGACCCCCATAGAGGCAGCGGAGATGATGACATTTTGGGGCCTTGCCCTACATATGGGCCTAGTAAAAAAAACAGAGATTAGGCAATACTGGAGTGCAGACATTTTATACAGCACCCCATTATACCGCATGGCAATGACCCAGGCACGATTTGAAATTATTCTGAAATTTTTGCATTATAATGATAATGCACAGTGCCCGCCCCGTGATGACCCCACATATGACCGCCTATTCAAAATCATGCCAATGATTGATTATTTCTGCACCAAATTTCAGGAAGTGTACACCCCCGAAAAGAACATAGCAATAGACGAGTCCCTTGTACATTTTAAGGGGAGACTAAAATTCCGCAAATACCTGACAAGCAACAGGGCGAGGTATGGAATTAAAATGTACAAGCTATGCGAGAGCAGCTCAGGGTACACCTACAGTTTTCGGGTTGAAGGGAAGGACACCAGGATAGAACCTCCAGAATGCCCCCTGTCCTGGGAGTTAGTGGAAAAATAGTGTGGGACTTGATGCACCCACTGCTGGACCAGGGTTATCACCTTTATGTGGATAACTTCTATACCAGCATCCCACTATTTAAATGCCTCTCCACCAGAAGTACTGTAGCATGCGGCACCATGCGCAAAAATCAGAGAGGCCTCCATAAAAATCTGATTGGGCAACCCCTAAGAAAAGGAGAAAGCAGGGCACTACACAGCGATAACTTGTTGCTGGTCAAGTATAAGGACAAGAGGGACGTCCTTATGTTGACCACAATACACGGTAGTGGCAGCACCCCTGTCCCTGTCCGAGGTAGCACCACAATGACCCCCAAGCCAGACTGGATCCTCGGCTACAATAAGTACATGGGAGGTGTTGATCTCTCTGATCAAGTACTGAAGCCGTACAGTGCCATGCGTAAAACAAAGGCGTGGTACAAAAAGCTGGCCGTGCACATGGTACAGATGGCATTGTATAACGCTTACGTGCTATACCAATGTGCAGGCCGGACAGGGACATTCCTTCAGTTTCAAGAAGCGGTTATCAAGGCCCTTGTATTTGGGAACCAGGAAGGGGAGGGCCCCAGTACTTCTAGATGCGATGGTCCACGTATTGTACATGGGCAACACTTTCCTGGCGAAATCCCCTCCACTTGTAAAAAGAGAAGGAGCCAAAAAAGGTTTAAAGTGTGTTACAAAAGAGGGAGAAGACGAGACACAACTTATCATTGTGAAACCTGTCCCGACAAACCTGGCCTGTGCATAAAAGAGTGCTTCAAAGTTTATCACACAGACATGGATTTTAATTGAAACATTTTTTTAAATGCTCACTATACCCCTAGATAAATTCCTTGAGGGGTGTAGTTTCCCACATGGAGTCACTCTTGGGGGGTTTCCACTGTTTTGACCACTCAGGGGCTTTGCAAATGTGACATGGCCACCGCAAACCATTCCAGTTACATTTGAACTCCAAATGGTGTTCTTTCCTTTCTGAGACCTGCCATGTATCCAAACAGCCGTTTCTGACCACATGTGGGGTACTGTTTTACTCGGGAGAAACTGCTCTACAAATGTTGTGGTGCTTTTTCTCCTTTAGTCCTTGTGGGAATGAAAAAAAAAATTCGATAAACCTACGTTTTATTGGTTAAAATTTAAATTTTCATTTTCACGGCCTACTTCCAATAAATTCAGCAAAAAGCCTGTGGGGTCAAAATGCTCACTATACCCCTAGATAAATTCCTTGAGGGGTGTAGTTCCCCACATGGAGTCACTCTTGGGGGGTTTTCACTGTTTTGACCACTCAGGGGCTTTGCAAATGTGACATGGCCACAGCAAACCATTCCAGTTACATTTGAACTCCAAATGGTGTTCTTTCCCTTCTGAGACCTGCCATGTGTCCAAACAGCCGTTTCTGACCACATGTGGGGTACTGTTTTACTCAGGAGAAACTGCTCTACAAATGTTGTGGTGCTTTTTCTGCTTTAGTCCTTGTGGGAATGAAAAAAAATTAGCTAAACCTACGTTTTATTGGGAAAAAAGTAGATTTTCATTTTCACATCCTAATTTCAATAATTTCTGCAAAAAACCTGTGGGGTCAAAATGCTCACTATACCCCTAGCTAATTTCCTCAAGGGGTTTAGTTTCCAAAATGGGGTCACTTGTGGGGAGTTTCCACTGTTTTGACCCCTCAGGGGCTTTGCAAATGCGACATGGCCTCCGCAAAAAATTCCTGCTAAATTTGAGCTCCAAAAGCCAAATGGCGTTCCTTCCCTTCTAAGCCCTGCCGGGTGTCCAAACAGCAGTCTATGACCACATGTGGGGTACTGTTTTACTCGACACAAACTGCTCTAAAAATTTTGTGGTGCTTTTTCTCTTTTAGTCCTTGTGGGAATGAAAAAAAATTAGGTAAACCTACGTTTTATTGGGAAAAATTTAGATTTTCATTTTCACATCCTACTTCCAATAATTTCTGCAAAAAACCTGTGGGGTCAAAATCCTCACTATACCCCTAGATAATTTCCTCAAGGGGGTGTAGTTTCCAAAATGGGGTCACTTGTTTTGACCCCTCAGGGGCTTTGCAAATGCGACATGGCCTCCGCAAACCATTCCTGCTAAATTTGAGCTCCAAAAGCCAAATGGCGTTCCATCCCTTCTAAACCCTGCCGTGTGTCCAAACAGCAGTCTATGACCACATGTGGGGTACTGTTTTACTCGGGACAAACTGCTTTAAACATTTTGTGGTGCTTTTTCTCTTTTAGTCCTTGTGGGAATGAAAAACAATTAGCTAACCCTACGTTTTATTGGGAAAAATGTAGATTTTCATTTTCACATCCTACTTCCAATAATTTCTGCAAAAAACCTGTGGGGTCAAAATGCTCACTATACCCCTAGATAATTTCCTCAAGGGGTGTAGTTTCCAAAATGGGGTCACTTGTGGGGGTTTCCACTGTTTTGACCCCTCAGGGGCTTTGCAAATGTGACATGGCCTCCGCAAACCATTCCTGCTAAATTTGATCTCCAAAAGCCAAATGGCATTCCTTCCCTTCTAAGCCCTGCCGTGTGTCCAAACAGCAGTCTATGACCACATGTGGGGTACTGTTTTACTCGAGACAAACTGCTCTAAAAATTTTGTGGTGCTTTTTCTCTTTTAATCCTTGTGGGATTGAAAAAAAATTTGCTAAACCTACGTTTTATTGGGAAAAATTTAGATTTTCATTTTCACATCCTACTTACAATAATTTCTGCAAAAAACCTGTGGGGTTAAAATGCTCACTATACCCCTAGATAATTTCCTCAAGGGGTATAGTTTCCAAAATGGGGTCACTTGTGGGGGGTTTCCACTGTTTTGGCACCGCAAGAGTCCTTCAAACCTGATATGGTGCCTAAAATATATTGTAATAAAAACAAGGCCCCAAAATCCTCTGGGTGCTCCTTTGCTTCTGAGGCCGGTGCTTCAGTCCATAAGCACGCTAGGGCCACATGTGGGATATTTCTAAAAACTGTAGAATCTGGGAAACTTTCTGTGTTACACAAAAAATGGATTCAAAATGAATTTCTGCAAAAAAAAACGACATTTGTAAATTTCACCTCTACATTGCTTTAATTCCTGTGAAACGTCTAAAGGGTTAAAACACTTTCTGAATGCTGTTTTGAATACTTTGAGGGGTACAGTTTTTAAAATGGGGTGACTTTTTGGGGGTTTCTAATATATAAGGCCCTCAAAGCCACTTCAGAACTGAACTGCCCCCTGTATAAATAGCCTTTTGAAATTTTCTTGAAAATGTGAGAAATTGCTGCTAAAGTTCTAAGCCTTGTAACGTCCTAGAAAAATAAAAGGATGTTCAAAAGACGATGCCAAACTAAAGTAGACATATGGTGGATGTTAATTAGCAACAATTTTGTGTGTTATAACTGCCTGTCTTACAAGCAGATACATTTAAATTGATAAAAATGCTATTTTTTGCAATTTTTCACTATATTTTGGTGTTTTTCACAATTAAATACTGAATGTATCGACCAAATTTTACCACTATCTTAAAGTCCAATGTGTCACAAGAAAACAATCTCAGAATTGCTTGGATAGGTACAAGCATTCCGACGTTATTACCACATAAAGTGAAACATGTCAGATTTGAAAAATGAGGCTCGGTCAGGAAGGTCAAAAATGGCTAAAGAGGGAAGGGGTTAAGCCCCGCTCCAACACTTCCTGACTGCATCCACAAAACAAGCGCTGTGTTAGAGCATTTGTAAAGAGGAAGAGATGAATCAACTCTCCTCCTTCACCGCTACCCACCCGCAGGACACATCCCAATTACTAGTCTCATCCTACAAACCCGAATTCTTGCTATATACCAGCTATTTGGGAATAAATGCCACATAGCAACATGAGAACATAGTTACCTTATACCAGTGATCAATCTTCCCATACATCAGGTAAGTCAATAAAGATGGTTTGCCCTCTATAATTATGTGGCTCTGTACTTCTTAAATTTACACTTGTATACACATGTCAACTATAGTAAACTATTACTGTTGGAGTCACTATGTGAGCACTAAATTTTAAGAACACGGTTCTGGGCACTATAAAAGTTCTAATTGATACAATTATTTTGTGGGCACTATTTGGCAACTTTTACTTATTGAGGGCAATATCTGCTGGCCATAAATATTTTTGGGTTGACACCCTATATTTTTTGATTTCTGAAAGGGGCACTAATATTATTGGGGGCATTAATACTGTCGGGGCACTATCTGGTTGGCACCATTGATGTTGAGTGCACTATATGTATCACTAATTACTGTCAGGAACACTATCTGTACTCAATTATTTTCTGGGGTGGTATTTGGGACAGTAAGTTAGTCCATATTAAAAATAAAGTAAATCTTAACCCTGAAGTTGCTGCACTTGTTTGTTCACACTTACTTAGGGGCCACTATGTGTGTGGCACTATTATTTTTGGGGCACAATCTATATAGCAATATTATTTTATGGTTGACTATAGTTATGTCACTATTTTCACTGTATTATCTGCATCTCTATATTATCAGTACTAGATTTGGGGAAACTGGGCATCCCAGCAGGTACAGAATTAGGGGTAGAGGATGATGGAAAAGTGAGAAACCTAAGATGTTTGGGGAGAAAATTTTGCAGAGACAACCAGTGGCTGGAAAAAGCATCATAGCAGTCTTGGCTGGATGGAGAAGATGAGGAAAAATAATTACTCTAATCAGAGAAGATATCACTTGTAATTCACTGAATGTAATGGTTGTGTATTTTTCCTGTATTTGCATCTGATCAGTGCTGTTTTCTCCTGTATGTTCTGTAGCGTTGAATTTAATTTAAGAAGTAATATCCATCTATATACCATGTATTTAAAGACCCTAGCAATGCCTCTAATAACTTACACACTAGTCCCGTCCCCCCCCATGGTACTGTCATAACTCAGTACCATGTAGATATCCTCCCAAGTTACAAGAGTAGATCTTCACCTCTGTAAGGTTTCTTACCACTTCAATAAACTATCCTGCATTTTATAGTAGTGGCAAGGATTACCATTATATTTTGCATTATTCATCAGGGAGATTTGCATCCTAGGTAATATATGTATCCTGTAAAATAAATAAAGTGGCATATTCCATATTGAATATCAGACTCAGATATTAATCTAATAATGATATACTGTATTGAGACATTTAAAATTAAAATATGAAAAAAAGAGCACAATACAATAAAATACAAAATACATGAGAATTAGCACCAATTTATTGCATACTGCAACATTTTCTTCAGTTAAATGTCCTTATATAGGGTAGCTCACATACTTCACTGCATTTATAAATGTCAACAGTTTCCAAGCTAATAATTTGTTTTGACAGCACAAGGTGTTCTAATGTAACCAGCTGAGAAGTGCTGCCGCTTGCAAATATTATTGGTATAATTCAAGAAACCGTATATGTCAGCATCAGTGTGATTATTTGTGTTGACGATGGCCGCTTGCACAACACATCCGACTAAGACAATTTCAAATAAATTATACTCTGTCCTTGGCAACCAGTGTGTGCTATAAAAAAAAAGTACATGTTAATATCATTAACAACAAATGGTACAAGAAAGGGCAATTAACTGCAATACTTCTATAAAACAGTAATGGTAATGTAAGACTACAGCTTTATAACCATTGCTAAAGTTTGCAGACAAATAGAATAAAATGCTTTTTTGGTCCAACACAAAGACAACATTATGCTCCAAGTAAAAAAAAAAACAGAGAATGTGATTTAATTACCACTCAGTAATGTTGTGCTGCATATAATCATCTCGGATGCTTAGTCTATAAGTGGTATTTGTAATTTCCTATCTCATACATTAGGCATACCTCCCAACTTTTAAGAATGGTAAAGAGGGACAACCGTTGCAGTGCCGCAGTAAATTTTTTCCCTTTTAATCCACGCCTCTAATCCCGCTCAATTATGCTCCCATAGTGCCTCCCACACAGTATAATGCCAAATAGCTGCCCCCACACAGTATAATGCCCTCATAGCTGCCATCAAACAGTATAATACCCCTATACCTGCCCCCATACAGTATAATGCCACATAGATGCACCTATACACTATAATGCCCCATAGATGCACCCATACAGTATAATTCCCCATAGCTACCCCATATAGTATAATACCCCATAGCTGCCCCCATACAGCTTAATGCCCCAATTGCTGACACATACAGTATAATTCCCCCATAGCTGCCCACATACAATATAATGCCCCATAGATGCTCTTATACAGTATAATTCCCCATAGCTTCCCCAGTGCAGTATAATGCTCCCACAGCTGCCCCATACAGTATAATGCCCCTATAGATTCCCCCATACAGTATAATGCCCCAATAGCTACCACCATACACTATAATGCCCCCTTAGCTGCCACCATACACTATAATGCCCCCACAGCTGCCCCATACAGTATAATGCCCCTATAGCTTCCCTTATACAGTATAATGCCCCCACCAGCCAGAGTGTCGGTAATGCCGTGGCCAGGGATTGCGCTCCAGGAGGAGCCACTGATGTCACTTTCCATATATGGACAGTGACATCAGGGATCCCCCTAGGAGCGGAATCCCTGGCCATAGCGTCGGCAATGCCATGGCCGAGGATTGCGCTCCAGGAGGAGCCACTGACGTCACTTTCCATATATGGACAGTGACGTCAGGGATCCCCTCTAGGAGTGGAATTCCCAGCCATAATGTCGGCAACAATCTGGCTGGGGATTCCGCTACAGGAGGAGCCACTAACGTCACTGTCCATATATGGACAGTGACTTCAGGATCTCCCCCTAGGAGTGGAATCTCCGGCCATAGCGTTGGCAACGCCATGGCCGGGGATTCTGCTCCAGGAGGATCCACGGACGTCACTGTCCATATATGGACATGACGTCAGGAATTCCCTCTAGGAGCGGAATTATTGGCCAGAGAGTCGGCAACGCTCTGGCAGAGGATTCCGCTATAGAGGAGCCACTGATGTCACTGTCCATATATGGACAGTGACATCAAGTGCATCCCTGGGCTTGGCGCTTAAAGTAGCGCTGTGCCTGGAGAGTCCTTTGTACTAATGCTGAAGCAGGGAGCTGACGGTTCCCTGCTTCAGCATTGGGTTCGACTATATCTGCATCCTAAGGCCTCATTTACACGAGCGTAATATACGCGCGTGCGACGCGCGTGCTTTTCACGCGTGTCGTACGCACCTATATTACTCTATGGGGCAGTGCAGACGATGCGTGAATCTTGCGCAGCGCGAGTGCGTTGCGTAAAACTCACGACATGTTCTATAATCGTGCGTTTTTCGCGCATCACGCACCCATTGAAGTCAATGGGTGCGTGAAAACCACGAAGGTCGCACGGAAGCACTTCCGTGCGAACTGCGTGATTCGCGCAAGAGCTGTCAAACTGAATGTAAACAGAAAAGCACCACGTGCTTTTCTGTTTACAAACATCCGAACGGAGTGTCTTAGACATGAGCGAACCGAACTTTACCGGGTTCGGCCGAACTCGTTTTGACCGAACCCGGCAGGAGACAGTCACTGTGCAGGGTGCTGAAAGAGTTTAAACTGGTTCAGCACCCTGGACAGTGACTTCCGATTCCAATATACGTGAACGTGTAAAAAAAAAAAAAAGTTCTGACTTACCGATAACTCCCAACTTCTTCCTCCAGTCTGACCTCCCGGGATGACAATTCAGTCCAAGTGACAGCTGCAGCCAATCACAAGCCAAGCACAGGCTGCAGCGGTCACATGGACTGCCGCGTCATCCAAGGAGGTGGGGCCAGATGTCAAGAGAGGCGCGTCACCAAGGACTCGTCATCAAGGACGCGTCACCAAGGCAACGGCCGGGAAGTTCTCGGTAAGTACGAACCTCTTTTTTTTTAAACAGGTTACTCAATATGGTGATCGGAATTCACTGTCGAGGGTGCTGAAAGAGTTACTGCCGATCAGTTAACTCTTTCAGCACCATGGACAGTGACTGACGTCCACTAGCCTCATCTCTATGATGGCGGCTGCGCCAAAATCACGCAGCCGCGCATCATACACGGATAACACACGGAGCTGTCAAGTGCCTTTTGCGCACGCAAAACGCTGCGTTTTTTGCGCGCGCAAAACGCACACGCTAGTGTAAATGAGGCCTAAGGACGCAGATACAGTTGATGCCGGATGTCCGGGACATACCGCCGGCTGCCTGGGACAGCGGGACACCGCCCAAAATCCGGGACTGTCCCACTGAATCCAACACGGTTGGGAGGTATGCATTAGGGCCAATTTCATAGAAAGTCAAAAAACCTATCAGTGTGTATTTAGAATGTTGGAGTAAGGCCTCATACCCATGACCTTATTACAGAAACATGTGATATGGATCCGTAATTCAGAGCCCATAGCCTGTTATGGGCACATAGTGTACCTCCGTGTGCCTCTGGTTTTACATTGGCCCACTGAAGTTTTTATCTCACAAATTCCATAAGAATGCACATGAAAATATTGTGGCTCTATGACATGGAATATTATGGAGATACTCTCCACTAAAAGCCTTGCTTCTAGGGGAGTGCCTACGGTTCAGTAATATAGGGTCTGTCCATGTGGCAATGTTAAAACTGAAGTATCCATGAGAAACATGCAAATATACAAGCTCCATGTCGATGTTGTCACAGTAAGATTCAAAGTAAGGACTTCAGAGTTACATAGAAACAGTGAAAATACTTTGACATCCACGAGTAGGTATCTAAACGGCACAGGTGTCGCTGTCTAGTTGCACTGGAACTTGTAGTTCTGAACAATCTTAGAAAGGTTTATACAAACTCACAAAGTTAAAATGTTTAGTAAGCATATCTAGAAACAAGAAGCAGACGGCACGCCAAGTATTGAGCCCTTGGTTTAGAACTGCTCCCACAAAGTTGGAAACAGACAATTGTCCAAAATGTATTGGTATGCTGAAACATTAAGATTTCCCTTCACTGGATCTAAGTGGCCTAGGCCAAGCCCTGAAAAACAACCCCATAGCATTATCCCTCCTCCAACAAACTTTACAGGGGGCACAATGAGGTCAGGCAGGTAAGTTATTTTGGCATGGCCAAACCCAGACTCATCCATCAGACTGTCAGATATAGAAGCGCGATTCGTCACTCTACAGAACACATTTCCATTGCTCCAGAGTCCAGTGGTGTCGTTCTTTACACCACTCACCACACTTGGTGATGTAAGACCTGCATGCTGCTTCTCAACCATGGAAACTCATAACATGAAGCACCCGGCTCACAGTTTTTGCGCAGATGTTAATGCCAGACGAGGTTTGGAACTTAAAGTTATTGAGTCAGCAGAGCGTTGGCGACTTTTATGCACTATGCGTCTCAGCACTCCGCGACCCTGCTCTGTAACTTTACGTGGTCTACCACTTCGTAACTTGATGACTTGAGTTGAGGTGGTTCCTTAACGCTTTAACTTTGCAATACTACCATTCACAGTTGATCGTGGAATATCTAGAGGGAAAGAAATTTTGCATACTGACTTGCAATTGTGTTATTCTATACAGTACCACGTTCAAATTCAGTGAGCTCTTTGGCATGACCCAATCTTTCACAAAGTTTGTAAAGGCAGACTGCATGGTTAGGTGCTTGTTTTTATACATCTGTAGCAATAAGACTGAATGAAACATCTGAATTCAATGATTAAGAGGTGTGTCCCAATACTTTTATCCATAGTTAAATAACATCCAGCAGCAGCTATTGGATGACACGGCGATGTGACAATATGTCACTATGGGCGATACATAATTGATATTATTTCAAGTACCTTGTACAATTTAATAGTCAGTGCCTCATATATCAGATATCCAGTGGCGGATTAAATGTACCATAGACAATGGGATGCTGACACAATTTACCCCCCGTAAAATCTATAGTTAGTAGCAAAAAATTTCTGCGCAAACACATTATGTTTTCTAGTGAAACTGTTATGTACTACTATTCATTGGATCCTGCAGGGAAAATATATTGCCAGATGTGGCTCTACTAATGAACACAGAAGTCAAACCTGCAAAAATCAGCTGATTGTATGACTAGCTTCTACTTCCAAAGACATCCCCTTTAACTTTCTCTGCCATTTAAAATAACCATGAATATAACATAGGGAACTACTATATTTTGTAATGACACCAGCTGGACAGCAGAAATCCCAGGACCACAGTAGGGCCGACTTTTGAATCAACTAGACAGTTGTATGGAAAAGGAAATATTTAGCATGTATCACAATACGGACAGGAAACAGGAGCACAAGAATCAGGAACACACCGATTAAAAACAGGGATGGAACAAGTTGATTATGTCAGATGATGATGGGATCAAACGGATGATGAGTGATGATAACAGTCAGATGATGAAAACCAAATGGATGATGGTAGATGATAACAAGCTAACCCTAACTAGCTCTTTCTATATCTACCCCTGTTTCTACTGACCCTAAAACCACACCATTAACCCTTACTGTCTCAAAAACTATCCCTAATGGAGTCCATAATATGCAGACACTGTCCCTAACTCAGCCCCAGAAAAACACTAGTATTAGGGACAATAAAAAGAACACAAACCAATCGAAACCTCAGGTAAACCAAGCAAGCAGAAAATAAAACAATAAAACAGGATGAAACTAAACAATCAACAGGACTAAACACAGAAGCAGATATGGACTGAAGAAATACTTAGGCCAACTGCTTCGAGCTCTGAACATTGCATACTGTGCAATAACATACAGTTCCCACAGGCAGCCAGAGCAGCTGATCAGTGCAGGGTTCGGGTGTCGCACCCCAACAGATCATATACTGATGACCTATCCGGTGGATATGTCATCAGTTGTCCGGTAGTGTTACAACCCCTCTTATATTAAATTTAATGTTATTTTTAGAATGGCAGACTGCAAGAAAAAAGGTGGAATGCATCATATTTAACATAATTGTCAAACTATCTTTATTGTACATATTATTATGAGTTTGGGGATACCTAATATATATTTTCAACTATTTAATTTCTTTTTCCCAATAAATCATGTTTCCTGTATTTTTTTTGTCGCTATTTCATTTTCATTACCAATAACTTTATTTTCACCTTGTTTTTCTAGTCTCACTAGGAAACCTTAAGGCCCTGTTCATACTGAGTTTTTTTTTGCAGGCATAAAAAATCTGCCTAAGAATTCCTTTAGGAATTTTTTTCCATGGTATTCACAGTGTTTTTCCCCGCATTTTTCACAGTGTTTTTTCCCGTAAGCAGCCATCGAAGCTAATGCATCGCGTCCTGGCTGGAGGCAATGTCTATTCACTCTCAAGACACTTCGGTAAAGTTAATGTGGGAGTATATGACAGTACAGCGTGATCTCGCAAGATCACGCTGTGTTGCGAGTACTGATAAAAATGAATGAAGAGAAGTGTATGACGCTGATTGGTCAGCGTCATACACTTCTCTTTACAACACCCAGTTGGTAAAAAATGTAAAAACACACCCAGTTGTCCATTAAGAAAGTTATTAGCATAAATCTAAAATTGTGCATATCTTGCTCAAAATGTATCGTTTTTCAAAATAAAAACCACTGCTGTTATCTACATTACAGCACCGATTAGATTATGTAGGAGATAGGGCACTTATCATCTCTTTTGAAGATTATATTTATTCCAGTATATGCAGTGGGTAATAAATGTGAAACAGAAATGGAAATGTTACAATGATTCCATCCTTCCAGACCTTTGTAAGTGTATCTATAATAAAACTGAGCCAAAAACTGCATCAAAGCTCAGTGTGTGACCCCTTGCCTAACAGTTAATAAGATATAAGTAGGTACATTTATGTCATGACAAGGTAGTCTGAACTACACTGACTCGTGCTTTTTAGATGTAGGAAGGATTACATATTGCAGAACACAAATGTCATGAGCTTTTCATATAAACAGTCCATTGGATCTTGGCTTATTCCAGTCCCTTCCATGGTCAACTATTTTTAGGATAAGAATGTAGGTAAGAATAGGATAAATAACAAGTGTCCTTGACCTGATGGCACATAATGACAAAGTTTAAATAATGAGAATGAATCTATCTGTCTACTGAAAATATTTTATTTTAAAAGAAATATAGTACATAGAAGTTTTAAAGTAGCCAATTTCTCAGAGGTAACAAGGCATGTCCTATTTGTACAACACTGAATTAACAGATTTCCCCTTTACATCACCACACAAATTGACTCTAGATCATTCCAATGTGTGTATTTCATGTGGACAGTGTATACAGCAGAATAGATGCTCTGTACAGTACAGAGCAAAAGGTATTTGTGAGTAGAGTTCAAGCAAGTAACACAAGCACACTAGGTGATTTAGTTTTCTAAAAGCTTTTCTTTTACAGATGTGCTTTAAATGTCAGTGCTGGTTTTTATTGGATTTAGGACTTTAAGTACCTGCCAAAGTCAATACGATTCTAAGACAAATATTCTCTGTCCTAAAGATACTATGTGGAGTGAGTAAAAGGGCAACTGGTGTGTCAAACAGTGAATAGGGGATATGCGGGCATGCAGCTATGTAAGTTATTCCGCCAGTGCAAACATAAGCCTCAGTTCATTTTCTGATTTCACACATTGAACTTTAAGTGACCCAATTCATACTCTCTGCTGTGTCAATGATAGACAAGGTGGGGCTGTGTTAACAAATTTAGGTATGATGTTCCAGTTAAAGGCTGGGAACACCAGTCACTTTATAATGTTTTTTTGCTGTGAACCGTGGCAAAATATCACGCCATTTTACCTTGGTACGCAAAAAAAAAGTGCGTTTCGACTGCAACGTGTGAACCCAGCCTAAGGGCTTATACACGTGACACGGATAATCGGCCATGTGACAGCCATTTTTTTTTTACAGCCGTCACACGGCTGCATTAAAATCAATGCACGTATATGGAGCTATTCACATGGCCGTTTTCTTAACGGACCATGTGAACGGCCCATGAAAAAATAGGACATGTTTGCCCGGATCCCTCAATAGACACTATAATGGATGCGTGAAAACGGGTCCCACATGGATGCAGGTTGGCCGTGATAAACGATTTGACACATGTTTGTGTGAATACGGCCTAACACTTGAGATTTTATTAGACAACATTGGACAAAATTAACTTCTTGTTTTCCATGGTAGTAGAGGAGCATGAAAAAAAAAATGCTAAAACTAACTGTAGCAAGCTAGGCCTATATGACATATGGAATTTTCGCCTATTAAGTGTATTACGTGACTATGAGGATAATACTGTCTTCTTTACATATCATATTATTGCTTACAGGTCATAAGGGGATTACCTGCTTAGACCAATTTCCTGTGCTTGCAGGTGCTAGCCTGCTTATGCAGATTAATGTATGCAATAGGCAGTTATGATTCCTGTATATACAGCATAATATAGATTATAAATTGATCTGGCAAGTGGATCCTGATACTTTGTCTAGGATATATGTTGGTCAACTTAAAAGGACATAACTGTATATCGTAGTGTCGTTTGGTCCACGTACATCTATACCATTGTTGTACATGTATAAATATTGTGTTCTGAGCCATATCTGGCAGAGCTCAATCAGAGGACTCAGTGTGGCAGGCCACTCGAGGCATGGGGACCCAGTGTGGTAGGTCGCCACTAGAGGTATATAGACTATTAACCAAAGAGGCCGTTGACCATTCCAACAATGAGCTGTACCATTGTTTGTGTGTGCTAAAGCCTTCCAGGAGGTTAAGTATTATTTCTTTGCCTTAAATTTAAAAAAAATTACCATTGTAATTATGTGTGTTTCCTTTAACTCCTGTAATTTCTGTAGCCCACTGTATTACTAGCGCATATATAAGAAAAATAAAAACTGGTCCTACCTGCCCATTTGCTTCATGCCTCTTCTATATAGAATACATAGTAAGTGTAGAACAATGATAACAGCCCAGTTCTCTCTTCAGCAGCATTTATTTAACCAATAACATCCGGGAATGCATTTAAGGCCATAAAAGGACAGCAAATGCCACCTACTTTTAAAATAGTTATCACTCAAACCCACCTCTCTTGTATGTCATGCATTTAGGGAGTGAAATTAGTATGGGCATATTAGTATTAGATCTTGTAGTTACACCGATGGCTGTACCCAGATCTGTGACCAAAATTCCCTGCGGAAAATGTTCTTGTCAACAAACTGGATTGAATGTCACATGTGACAGCATTAATCTCGCAGGTGTGTTTGACCCTGAAAAATCGTCACTGTGTGAGCTGGAGGAGATGGGCCTAAATACTGAGCTGCTACAGAGTGGAAGTGCCTCATTGCCGCTGTAACAGGCTGTAAAAGATTTTGGTTTAATGAACTGTGCACATTATAGATTTTCTCTGAGGGTCCTTAAAATGATTTCACCATGTGCTATGTAGTGATGTTATGTAGCATCATCACATGGCAGGACGTCAACTGTAAATTGGGCCCCTGGTGTAGAAAAAGAGATCTGCAGCCATTTTAAAATCAGAAGATGTAGCCTGGACTTGTTAACCTGTAAGGTGCAGGTGGATGCGCAACAAATGACCAGGCAGTTGTTGCGATTATCTCTTTCTTTACTAAAGTGAATGTAGCAAACAAACTTTAACAGTGCAGCAGTGACAACTTTAATATATAATAATATATAAACTATAATTTATCTAGTCAATCCGTCACTCCTAGCAACAGTGACAACCAGGATACTGCTATGCTTTGGAAAGTTCCCTAATAGTCTATCTCAATTAAACTGAAGATAATATCAGAATAGTCCAACAAGACAACTCAGGTGTCAAAATATAGTTTGCGAGTCTGTTCTCTTAACCTTCCTTTGTATTATGCTCTCCAGACACGAGGTACTCTTTCCTGTATGGATGGCCACTTCTGGACGTTCTGTGATGCAGATGCTGTATTCTGGAGAACTCACCCTTGTACTGACCCCTGCTCAGAGCCCCGGTGTCTGGCTGCTTTGTTTCTTCAGCTTCGGTTCCACTCAGGGTACTCACTGGCCTGTTCCTCTGCACACAGCTTCTCTATAGACAGCTTACACATGCCACCTCTGGAGCAGTTCTCCCCACACGTGCACTGATTGGAAACACTTCACACACCCACTTCCTGTCTGAGCCGAATCTCTGTCCTGGTAAACACTCTCTCTAATTATAGTGACTTCTTCTGTAGGTTACAGATGAACAGTTATTTGTCCCCCCCCTCGTGGTGACTATGGGTTTCAATCCTCCCAATTGTTAACAGTGGAGATCAAACTCTCTGATTTTCTGATAGTTTGTTTCTTTAGACTTCCCCCTAAGACCAGTGGCGTAACTATCACTGTAGCAGCCGTAGCGGTGCCTGCCGACACGGCCCCCCATGCCCAGTGGCATCGCTAGCAGCATTTATGGTTGCTACAGCGGTAGTGATGCCACTACGGGGCCCGCGCCGCCCGGCTCCTAACATTTAGGGGCCGGGCGACACGTGCCCCCTCATGCCTGGTGGCATCGCTAGCACTGGAGGGGGCCCCGGTGCTAGCGACAGCCACATTCACTTGTATCTGCGTCCTCAGGCCGGCATGATGACGTCACTGCATCACGTTGGTCTGCGCATGTGTCCCGACCAGAGCATGTGCAGTGCTCCGTCCATCGCATGAACGGGGCAAGGTAAGTACAATATTTTTTTGGGGGGGGGAACTGTGTGGCACTATATATAAGGGGAGGAGCAGGGTGGCACTATATACAAGGGGGAGCAGGGTGGCACTACATACAAGGGGGGGCAGGGTGGCAATATATACAAGGGAGGGAGCAGGGTGGCACTATATACAATGGGGGAACCAGGGTTGCAATATATACTAGGGGGCTGTGTGGCACTATATACAAGGGGGGCTGTGTGGCACTATACACAAGAGGGAGCTGTGTGGCACTATACACAATGGGGAGCTGTGTGGCACTATATACAAGGGCCTGTGTGGCACCACTAAGGGGGGCTGTGTGGCACTATCTACTAGGGGGGCTGCCTGGCACTATTTACAAGAGGGAGGGCTGTGTGGTGCAATCTACAGGGGTCTGTGTCTGGCAGTATCTACATGGGAACTGTGTGTGGCACTATCTACAGGGGCTGTGTGGAACTATCTACAAAGGAGGGGGGCTGTGTAGCACTATATACAAGGGGAGGGCTGTGGGGCACTATATACTAGGGGGGCTGTGTGGCACTATATACAAGGGGGGGCTGTGTGGCACTATACAGGGGGGCTGGGTGCCACTATACACAAGGGGGGGCTGTGTGGCACTATACAGGGGGGCTGGGTGCCACTATACACAAGGGGGGAGCTGTGTAACACTATATACAAGGGGCTGTGTGGCATTACTAAGGGGGGCTGTGTGGCACTATCTACTAGGGGGGCTGTATGGCACTATTTACAAGGGGGAGGGCTGTGGCGCTATCTACAAGGAGCTGTGTGTGGCACAATCTACAGGGGGGCTGTGTGTGGCACATGGGGGGCCCAGTCAAAAGTTTGCTATGGGCCCCAGTCTTTCATAGTTATGCCCCTGCCTTAGACACCAGAGGGTGTTGTTCCTGTGCCTTAGAAATTTGCAGTCGTGTTGTGTCATCGGTCACGCCTGCTGTGTTATACCACGCCTGTTGTCTGCTGCCAAGGTCCCATCTGAGCCTAGCCGTTACTACTGTCTGAACTGAACTGCTACAGGTACCCTTGTGCTTGGACTATATAGACATTGACTTGGTACACTATTTGTCCAGCTGCCATCCCGCTATGGCGGTACGGCCCAGTGGGTCCACATACCCACAGACCGTGACAATAGGTTTATGATGGGTAATTCTTTAAAAGGTGTCAAACAAACTTTTTTCTCCCATTGAATTAAACTGAAATTCATTGTGATTACAGTTATTTAAAACATATTTATGTAAAGAGCAAAGTGTTACTAAGCAACCTCTCCACGTGGTGTTTTTTTATTATATTATATTTCATTTATTTTGGATTATGTTAATGTGGTAATCAGATGAGCCATGTTTTCAAAGAAATTAGCCGTGTCCTGCTGATCCAACAGTTATTATAATGACAAAACATTTATGCAGTAGACAAAAGTTACTCCTAATTTACTAATGGCATAAGACCTTATGGCACATGGAGACCATTTATTTTCCACATTCGGCTTAAACAATATAAAAGTTTGGCAGACTAATAGAACACTAGTATTTTTCCATACGTAGCTTATAATTAAAAGTTGCTTTAACTAATCTCTGCAGACAGTCCTGGCAATTGAAATAGAGCCAGCTCAAATTAGGTATTTCCAGCAAATGGACTCAAATAGGAGAAAACAAATTACCGGTATTGTCTTTGGAAAGTAAAATTTAGAGAGAAAAAAGTAAGTGCATCTGCCCTTGTGACATTGTTTCCTTAACAGCCCATGTCATATTGATGTTACATCCAGAAATAAGTTATGGTCTGGACTCCGCAGTGTTTTGAAAGCTATTAGGCATAAATTTTGATGAAAACAGGTACTAAAGAAGAAATAGTGACATACAAGCTAACTTTCAATACCAACTTAATTAATTCAGATGCAAAGCTGATAATGACCCTAATTTTGTGTACCTTGCATGAAACATAATGGCTTGCAAATATGTTTGGAGATGTTCCAGAGCTAAATAGAAGCAAATTGTTTCACTTTTCCCTCCGAGTGCTTTTGATCAATATTCAGAGATAATGGATTCCGTCATAGACTTAGATGACAAAATCAAACCTGAGCTCGATCAATATAAACTCATTACTGGTAACCAGGGAGAACAAGCTAGTTTTTTTTCCTCTTTTTCTTTGTACTTTACTTTGCTGATAAACATTTTTTTCTACTCACTGAATCCCAGTGAGCTTTATTTTTCCTCTCAGGTATATAATACCCCGTAGAAATTTAGACTTCCATGAACTGGAAAGATAATTCAGCAGAATTAATGTGTCACTGGAAGTGCCTTTATGATTTATATATGACGTTATAGTCCTGGACAAAAGGATTATTCATCTATAATAATATTTAATACAATCTAAGGGAAAACAATTTTATAGATTTAATGTTACTCAATATGTCCACAAAATTAATGTGCCGGGGTATATTTAGGGATTGCTGTTTCTCTTCTGAGTTATGTAGCGTGGATATCGTTTTGTTTTTTTTTTATAGTTTTTATCAGACCACACTGGTGACTGGAAAAGATAAATTAAGAAAAGAAGCTGGGAGATTAGGCTGTATATTAGGCCTTATTCACACGAACGTGTATTACGTCCGTGCTACGCGCGTGGAAATCACTCGCGTCGTACAGACTTATGTAAGTCAATGGGGCCGTTCTGACAGGTCGTGATTTTCACGCAGCGTAAAACTCACGACATGTCCTATACTTGCCCGTGTTTTGAAGTCAATGGGTGCATGCAAATCGCGCGCGGCACACGGAAGCACTTCCGGGTGACGCGCGTGATTCGCGCTATAGTTGTTAAAGAAGTGACGGGAAACATAAAAGCCCCTCCTTTTTTTACTGTTTCGTAAAATAAAAAACAGAGTGTCATAATGATGATGGCTGGGCGAAAATCACGCAGCCGCGAACCATATACAGATGCCACACTGATCTTTTGCTTGTTCAAGATGCAGTTGTTTTTTGCGCGCGCAAAACGGACACGTTCGTATGAATAAGGCCTTAAAGGTATGTGAGCATTTTCTGCAATAAAAACGCATGCTTATTTGCGCTATTTTTAATGAACATGCGTTTTCAATGTGTTTTCTTGGCGCATTGTTTTGTGCTGACTTTTTTTAAACACTGTCTCTTTTGGGGTGTGTTTCAAAATGTACTGGCCTAAAAATCTTCATACAAAAACACTAAAAATAGCAAGCAAGCATTTTTAAAGCCTCCTATTGACTTCAATAGCGTTTTTGGTGCGAAAAATGCACCGAGTTTTTACATTATTTTTTTATTTAGCCTCATAAAAAAATGTGTCGTGTGCACTAATGGCATGTATTTCCATGGCCGAATGGTGTCTCTTAATGTATTAATGCAAACTGTAACTGTGAGATCAAATATGTTTGGGGCTGAGTGAAATAAAAGAGGCTGTCTTAACTGGACTTTTACCGTACACCTGGCCAGACAGTTAACCCCCATTGATCAGCTGATGTTACCGGGGAAGATGCAAGCAGCCACACAACGTAGTATTATATGTCTCCTATTCAAATTAGTTGGCATTGGCATGTAATAAACAAACATTGTACGTAATGCATGCCAATGTTGAATCCTCCAGAGCAAGAGCTGCTCTTTTGGTGTTTCTCTACATAGGCACACAGAGGGGAGCCTTTTAAGATATCTACATGCCCTAATAGATCATATGGATGGGGTTTTCCTAATGGGACAATGCCTTTTAGGTGATACTTTGGGCAATAGCTCAACATTCATAATATGTTTTATTATAGTCACCGGGGGAAGATGCAAGCAGCCACACAAAATAGTATTATATGTCTCCTATTCAAATAAATTGGCATTGGCACGTAATAAATAAACATTGGCATGTAATACATGCCAATGTTGAATCCTCCAGAGCTGGAGCTGCTCTTTTGGGTGTTACTCTGCATGGGCACACAGAGGCGAGCCTTTTAAGATATCTACATGCCCTAATAAATCATATGAATGGGATTGTACTAATAGGACAATCCCTTTTAGGTGATACTTTGGGCAATAGCTCAAATATGTTTTGTTATAGAATAAATATATGGATAACTGGGGTAAAAAAAGAGTGGGTATGTGGAAGTAAACAGTACATAGTTTTATTGTGTTACATGAGAACGTGATAGGTTTAGAATGGGAAACAGTATTAACCCCTTCCCGATGCACCCATTTTTCGTTCTTTCATTTTCTTTTCTTCCTCCCCACATTCCAAGTGTTATAACTTTTGTATTTTTCTTATCGATATAGCCGTCTGAGGTCTTATTTTTTGCAGGACGAGTTCTAGGTTCAAATGGCAGTATTTATTTTATCATGAAATGTATTGAAAAACTTAAAACAAATTATTTGTGGGGTAAAGTGGAAAACAATAGCAATTTCTCCATAGCTTTTTGGGATTTGCTGTTATGGCATTCACTAAACCGTAAAAATTACATTTTAACTTTATTCTGTGGGTCAATATGATTATGGTGATGCCAAGTCTATATATTTTTTTAGGTTTTATCACTTTTACATAATAAAAAACATTTGTTTAAAAAAAAAAATGTTATGTCGCCATATTCTGAGACCTATAAATACATACACACATTCTTGTGGTAAAAACAAAATAGAACACAGTCTATATATTAAAATAATCTACAGTGATATCATCAAACTAGAGAAAAGCATATACATGTATATACACAAACTTTGTCACATCATCACAGTAAAATGAGAGAATGAGAAACAATTGAGGAAACACTCCCAGCCAAAAAAAAATTGTACTTCCTCCGATAGTATTGTAGATGAAATAAACAGTAGTGCTGTAAGTTTTCCTACTGAGCGCTTAATTCGTGAGTTATCCACTCCATTTTGATAGTTATCTTGTTCCACGTGACTGTGCTCAGAAGCCTACAGCCTGGACCAGAAGACTGGAAGACATGCATCTCTCTATGCATGTCTATAAGATACTCTATGTGGTTCTCATAGGAATGCCTAGAGAAACTGACTTCCGATCCACAAGTAAGAGAGTAAGGGTATGTTCACATGGCAGCCTCCATTACGGCTGAAATTACGAAGCTGTTTTCAGGAGAAAACAGCTCCGGCATTTCAGACGTAATGGCAAGTGCAGGCACTTTTCGCTGCGTCCATTACGGACGTAACTGGAGCTGTTTTTCCATGGTGTCAATGGAAAACGGCTCCAATTACGTCTCAAGAAGTGACAGGCACTTCTTTGACGCGGGCGTCTTTTTTACGCGCCGTCTTTTGACAGCAGCGCGTAAAAAAAATGACCATCGGCACAGAACATCGTAAAGCCCATTCAAATGAATGGGCAGATGTTTGCCGACGCTTTGGAGCCCGAATTACATCCGAAATAGGGTGTGTGAACCCAGCCTAAGATTTACAATGAGAGACATTTATGATATATCCACAGGATATGTCATAAATGTCAGATAGATGCAGGTCCCCCCTCTGCGACCAGCACCTATCTCTAGAACGGGGTCCCCTAATCTCCGTTCTAGCTTCTTGTGCTCACGCCACCTCCCGGCCACTTACTGATTACATGGTCGGGACTTACAGAAACAACGTTTTTTTTTTTACACATTTTATTAGTTTCCCTAGGCCACTTGGCTACATGTGGAGTTACAGAAACAGCATAACTCGCTGAGCTACGCTGTTTCCGTAACTCCCATAGTAGTGAATAGCAGTTACGAACGCAGTGTGGCATGCGAGTTACACTGTTTCCGTAAATACTATTCAGTTGTATGGGAGTTACGGAAACAGCGTAGCTTAGCGAGTTACGCTGTTTCCGTAACCCCCGACAATGTCCCGCCCATGTAATCAGGAAGTGGCCGGCAGTCAGCGTGAGCACAAAAGCTAGAACGGGGTTTAGGGGACCCTGTTTAAGAGATAGGTGGGATCCGCATCTATCTGACATTTATGACATTTCCTGTGGCTATGTCATAAATGTCCCTCATGGGAAAACCCCTTCACAGCCTCTCACAGGCATTTTTCGGATTTTAATTTTTTTCTCCTCACCTTCCAAAAGCCATAACTTTTTATTTTTTCGTTGATATAGACCTACGAGAGCTTGAGGTTTGTGGGATGCATTGTAGTTGTTCATGGCACCATTTATGGCACCATATGAAATATTTGGAAACGGGAAAAACTAGTTGTAAAAAAATATATATATTTTGTGTCGCCAATTTCTGAGAGCCATAAATGTTTTATTTTTACGTCAATTGAGCGGTAGGAGGGCTTATTTTTTTGTGGGACGAGCTGTAGTTTTTAATGTTACCATTTTGGGGTACATGCACGTTTTTTTCACTTTTTATTCTATTTTGTGTGGGAGATGAGGTGACCAAAACAGTGATTCTGGCGTTTTTTTGTTTTTTTTTTACGGTGTTCACGTGTGTTAAATAATGTTATATTGTAATAGTTCAGACATTTACGGACACGGCGATACCAATTTTACAATGCTTTAGGGAAAAATGGGAAAAGGTTGTTTTTTTTTACTTGAACCAGTGATTGTTGGATCACTTGCACTATATGCTGCAATCCTAATGTGTTGCAATATATCATGTTTCTGACAGCCTTCTATTAAGCCCTGCCAGAGGCAATTTTTAACAGGAGTGCAATATGGCAGACTTGGGGGCCTTCATTAGGCCCCCAGCCTGCCATGCCAACCATTGGGGCTAATGGACTGTGGTTGCCCCCTCTTTCTAACTCTTTAGATGCCACAGTCACTACTGACGTATCATTTAAGGGGTTAAAGGAGCGTGATCCCGCTCGTTACAGTGAAGTGTCGACAGCTGACACCCACATTGTATGGAGTGGGCTCAACCCCTGGGCCTGCTCCATACTTCCCCTACTCGGCTATTACATAAGTATACGTCATTTGTCTGGAAGGGATTAAAAAGGGATGAAGATTTGTTTTTGCAACATATGTTTATGTGTACTGCTTCTCTAAAAGTAGTGCTAACCTGTTTTCTCTCAGGTGCTGAGGAAGACATGTTCCTGTTTTGTGTTTATGCCACCTACTGATGTGTTTATAGGACATTAGTTGTGATACTGTATTTTTTTCCAATGTATTTTATGGTGCAGGACCTGTGGTCATGTGATCATACTGTGTAGGTCCTCAAGTACATGACATGCTGTTGTTGTTACGCATTGATGGTTGGCTTGCTGTGGGATCTAAGTTGGAGGGTGTCATGCGAAATAGCCCAAATCCCATCTTAATAGAGATAACTGTGTCCTATAACAGGATGGAGGATATTCTCAGCGTGGCTATGCTGCCTCCTTATGCCACTTAGTGCAATTTAGCGCTCAGTCTGTGGGCAAAGCCCTTAGAGCAGCAAGTGCCAGTGAGACATGTGACTCCTCATGTGTACAAGTATGGAGAGCTAAGTCCGGCAGACAGGCAGGAGCCACCCCACGTGTGACAGTGTGACAGTTTACTGTTTGCCGTGGCCATTTTGAAAAAGATACTGGCCTGAATAAAGACGTTGTTTTTTCCCCCTTCCTGGTTTCAATTTTATCTCTTCCACTACACACCTGCATTGCGCCCTTACACTACCACCACCTGGGGACTACACCTTTCAACTTGGCGTAGCTGGCAGCATGTCGCGGCTTAGGAGCAAGGTGGCGGACTGCTGGCCAGCCACCATTGGTATGGCGTGATGTTGAAGAGAAGCTGGAGGAGTTGCTGAAATTGGGGCTAGACAAGAGAGAACATCCTAGAAGAAGGGGCAGTGATCATGCTTTGCAGTGTGCCCTGAAACAGGCCTGCTTACTACTGGAGAAGGTAGGCCTAAGTGATGCTATAAAAGTGACCCAGTGTGGGACTGCTAAATTGGGCCTGAACATGGCCATGCAGCAAGGCCTGAACTCAGTTGTGCAACTGCTACCTTGTCAGTTGGTGAGAAAATCAGCAGGGGCAATATTTAGGCCGCAGAGATTTACAGAGCATCTTAACCATCTGCGGGTGCACGAGGCACATCGGAATTTGAAAGAGCAGCATCTGAGAAAAAGAATATTGCTGCTGGGTTATCTGTGAGGAGGTCTTCATTCAGAGAAAGACTGTGTTTTGATTCGGGACGACCCGCCGTAGTCTATGGGGATGGTGTGCTTATGGATTGCTAGTTCAATGTGCTGGTCCATGTGGCCATGCCGGTCAATGCCCAGCTTTTCTTCTACACTGGATCCTATTTGTCAGAGCAGAGGCCCCAATAGAGTGAAGTGTTTTTCTGATTTGTTTCTGTGTTCCTGAACTGTTCCTATGTTCTTGAAGTACAGAGAGACTCTTTAGCGTTCAAGTTTTGGCTGTCCAACCTAGTTTCAAATTGTTCTGATGCTGAGGATGGCATCAATTAAAACCAGGGTGAGTTGCAAGAATTGTGGAATAAATTCCCATTACTTAAAAAGGTTGTATTTTTGCAACATATGTGTACATAAGTGTGCAGTTTCTTTTGTAACAAAGCTGCTGGTGTGTGAAGCTGTTGTGTAGAAGATGCTGTGTAGTGTCGAGCTGGCACAAGTGTTAAAGGGAACCTGTCACCAGCATTTCACCTATTGAACTTTACTTATCCCTCACTGGCCGCTGCTATCAAAAGTTCATTGCCGTTATCCCCTCTGTTAAACTGATCCTCCGAGTGTAAATAACGGTCTGCAAACATTTTGCGCCTTTTATCGTAATAATCCGGTGTCCCTTTGTGCGCACACACCAGAAGAGGACATCATTGCAGAAGCGCAGGATTTTGTGTGCTGGCGAAGGCGAGGAGCTGTCAATCAAAAGTAATGAGGAGGGGTAAACTCAGAAAGACTTGAGGAATGAAGATCTGACTCTTTTCAAATGAAGATATGACTCTTTTATGCTCATTTGCATACGGTGTGGGAACACTAAAAAACTGAATACTAAAGCTACAGAGCCGACTAAGACGACAATTATAGGTTATATAGAAATTATTTTTTCACCCGCTACCACCAGGTATTGCTGGTCTAACAGGTGAAATGCTGGTGACAGGTTCCCTTTAAGCCTAAGTCTGTGCGGTCCAGGAGCTGCTTGCGGATGATGGGCTGGAGCCTCCCCGCAGGGTCGGTGACCTGAAGTCTGCAGCATGAGTATTTGGCAGGAGCCTACTGATATGTACAAGTGTGCATAGCTGAGAGTCGTTGGGTGACAGGCAGTGGCCACCCTACATGTAACAATGGGACTGGAGCAACAAGGAAGAAGCAAGGAAGCATTAGAGGCCCTGTGCAAGGCTTGAGGAATTAGGGAGGACGTACCCCTGTATCAGGAAGGGATGCCCTTGACTCTGTACTTAAAGGGAACCTGTCACCAGCATTTCACCTATTAAACCGACTATACCTGGTGGTAGTGGGTGAAAAATCATTTCTATATAACCTATAATTATCTTCTTAGTCGGCTCTGTAGCTTTAGTATTTAGCTTTTTAGTGTTCCCACACCGTATGCTAATGAGCATAAAAGAGTCATATCTTCATTTGAAAAGAGTCAAATCTTCGTTTGGAAAGAGTCATATCTTCATTCCTCAAGTCTTTCCAAGTTTACTTTGCCTCCTTACTATTGATTGACAGCTCCTCGCCTTCCCCCAGCACACAAAATCCTGCGCTTGTGCATTGATGTCCTCCTCTGGGGTGTGCGCACAAAGGGACACCGCATAATTACGATAAAAGGCGCAAAACGTTTGCAGACCGATATTTACAGTCAGAAGAGGAGTTTAGGAGCGTGGATAACGGCAATGAACTTTTTATAGCAGCGGCCAGTGAGGGAGAAGTAAAGTTCAATAGGTGAAATGCTGGTGACAGGTTCCCTTTAAGAAGTGACCCAGCCAACCATCATACGCTTGCCTGAACTGTGTTTAAGAACTGTGTCTCTCAAGTGTTAGACGTGTAAAAAGTAAGGAGGTTGTTTTTGACACTAGTACTCGTCTCCAATCCATCTCACTTACACTACCACCACCTAGGGACCACACCTTACTCACATATAAGATGGCATATGATTCTGAGAGCATGTTCACGTGGGATAATAGAAAGACACAAATTAAGTGGTCGGTAGGAAAACTAGCTACACTACCGTTTACCTCATCTACATTACTATTGAAAACATTTTTGCTTGGAGTGCTTTTTTAAGTTTATGGAGGTCTTCTCCAAGGCTGCAGAAATCCCTCGAACTCCTTCTCTGTGGGAGGGAAGAGGTTAATTAACATTGTCAATCCCCCAGTGTCCTCTCATTATAAAACCTCCATAATTACAAATATTTCCCTGTATGATATCTGCAGTATCCTGAATATGTGTTTATGAGGAATCACAGTTTATCATTTTCTGCTGAGAATGTTGGGCTTGTTGGCTGCATTTAAAGTGAATACAAAGAAGAACCAGCCACTCTGTAATTTAAACAGCAAAATTATTCATATGCAGAGATGAATACATATGTTGCGATCTGCATCTGAATGAATAGCGCTTGCTTCTTGAAAGAATACAGACTTGCTGTCATTTCTCCATATTCATGTTGATGCTAATTCTGAATTTTGGGTATTGAATTACCAACATTTGGCGAGTACCAGCTCTTTTCTTGTGGTTTTGTCATCATATTTTTTTTTTATTATACAACTACAACTACAACATAAAACTGATGATTTGCTTTTTAATAAATGTTATACTTTAGTGGCTGCTTAGAGCAGCAAGTCATCCATTGGTTTTGAGCTAATCTGCATCTATTTAAAATATGCAGCATATCTTTGGTTTTATGCACACTTAATTTTCTGGCTATTTTTGATGCTGTTGCTCAGAAAAACTGTATGTACACTATATGCCCACAGATTTGTGGAAATCAGTTATCTGTGTTTTTTTCATACAAAACCCATGGACAATAATATGGAGATAGTTGTTCTTTGTTGCAACAACAACCCCTATTCTTCTATTAAGTCCTAGATTTTGAAACTTGGATGTGGGGATTCATGCCGCAAAAGTATTAGGGGGTAAGGCAATAATGTTGTAATGGTTATCACTTTATGCTTTGAAATACTGTCATACTGAAACAAGATCAAGCTTTGTAAAATTGGTGCCACAAATTTGGAAGCACTTCTCTAGAATGGCATTGCTTATTCTGACATTATTGGGGTTGTTCAATGTGTGCAATCCCTTTTTTGCTAGAAGAGTTTTCTCAATGATAAGCTATTTACAAGGTGTGCCGCTGCCGATACTCTCAGCGATCAGCTGTAATCTTTATTCCTCTGCAGTAACACCTCAGGGGAAAGAGGGCATTACACGTCACTCATTGAAATTAATGGGTTGTCTGTTTATCGCGCGGATGTGCTGTGTCCTGCAGAAAGAGAGGTGCTCTTTGTAGCCACTTTCCACTCTATTAGCTACTGAATTCCATAATAGGGTATTTGACAACCCCTTTAGAGGGTACCTAAACGTTCAATAAACTTCTGACATGTCATAGTGACATTTCAGAAGTTTTGATTGGTGGGGGGGGGGTCCGAGCAGTGAGACCCCCACGATCACTAAAACGAAGTGTCAGAAGCGCTCGGGTGAGTGCTGAGCCGCTTCGTTCCTGAGCGGCTTTTCTCATAAAGCCGATGTAACGGTGTACAGACTTAATATAAGTCTATGGGCCCGTACACTGTTACATCGGTTTTCCAAAAAACAGCAGATCAGAACTGAAGCAGCTCACCCGGGCTCTTCTGCAGCTACATTCTAGCGATTGGTGGGGCTCTCAGTGCTCGGACCCTCCAACGATTAAAACTTCTGACATTTCACTATGACATGTCAGAAGTTTGTTGAAAGTTTAGTTGCACTAACATTTCCCTTCATTTAAGATAATCCAAACCTTGAGAGACGGGTCAATGGGTCATCATTTTTTTCTCCCCCACCAAGGATTTTCAGTTTGCATTGTGAATTTGGACAGAAAGCATATATGTGAAACTCAGATTTGTCTATAAGACCACTATTATGCAACACGCTAGAGGAGGGGTGCACAAACTTTTTTGGGTCCGAGGGCTACATTGTCAGGTTATACCACTCCCAAGGGCTGAAATAAAGCTTAAAATGGTATTCCCATTTGAGACATTTTTTTTGCATAGCATATAAGCTATGCATGTCTAATAGGAGAGGGTCCCATTTCTATTTGGAGGTACGGATCTCCTGCACTCCAAAGAAGAGACAAGGGATGAAGCAACTGAGCATTTCACAACTCCCATAAACAACATGGATAGATCCGCATGCATGCCCAGCAACCTCTTCACCTTGTATCCTCCTCTTTGGAGTGCCAAATCTATTAAACATTTATGGTATTTGGATAGCCCATAAATGTGTCAGCTGATGTTCATGTTCTGCACAAGGCCTAACACGGTAACAGTTTTGCCTGTATTGCTCCTTTATGTTGCTATAATAGAACTCCTACAACCCCACAGTTCCCCAGAACAGTGCCAGCCACTCAGTTTTGTACCTCCTGTCAGCAGAATGTGGCTGTCAAAAGACAGCTGTGTCTTTCTGAACTATAAGGACATAGAGAGGCATGGCTGTGAGCTAAAGACAGGGGACCGTACAGAACGGGATAGGGGGCTGCCTGCTCTAGACATTATCATTTCATTGTCCTGGAGTCTATTGCTGGTGTTTTCCAGCCCATGCTTGCCAATGCACATGGTGATCTCAAACTGGTCCGTGCTGCTTGGCCATTGAAACACAATCCATTAAGTTTCAAATTGACAGTTATTGTGTTGATGTTGCTTTCAGGGATCGTTTGGAACATGGAAGGGCAGATTATTTTTTTCACATATTACTCCCTTCAGTATACTCAGTAAGCACACTTAGCCAACTGCCATATTACATTGCACAAAAGAAACAGTTAAATAACAAATTCAGCTCTGCTGCATTTGTATCCAATGAAAAGTTAAAATAAAAAAAACCCCACTGTATATCTATTCCAATTAAATTAAACTATGTATTGTTGTTATTATTATTACTAACAGATACATGATCATTTTATATATTGTAATATAGTTTGTTTTACTGCTCCTATTTAGAAATATGCAATGTAAAAATGATGTCCATATATGTTTTGTAGTGCTTCATAATATTTTTATCATAGAATGTAAAATCTCATAACCTTATATGTGTTGAACTACAAGAACACATTAAATCCATTTGCATACATATGGGCTTCAGTTATGGATTGTTATCTATATGTTCCCAAATTAGCAGATGTTTTTTTTCTGGATAGTTGAAGAAACGCAATGCCAGCAGATGGCATTTTGTGTTGTAAAGACTCATTAACTCCAATTGTTTTACTTCATCCCTTCTCAGCAGGGAAACACAAGTCCCTTTTTCAAGCCAGCAATTTATTTACATTTTTGCTACTGCAACATAATTAACTCCTTGTCATGCAGAAAAGAGGAATGTTATCTAATCGGAGTGGCTAAGAAATATCACGAAGCCATATAAGGGTTTATTCATACGGTGTGGTCAAATCACGTTTTTTTGACGCATTTACGGTGAAATTTTAGCATTATGCAACAGTTTTGCAAAATCGCTGCATTTAGCTGTGATTTCGTGCCAATCGCAGCAATAATATATTGCCGCAATTTCACAGCACCATTTGAATAGACCCTTATAGTAGCCAATTTACTACATCACATGCCATTCGAGCGATATCGAAAGAGCACAGTTCAAAAGTATCAAAGCAGCGGGGAAATTCTTTAAATTCTTTAACCCCTTCCCGACATTTGATGTATCCATACGCCAAAGTCGGGTAGGAGAAGTATGGAACGGGGTCACGGAGTGAACCCGCTCCATACGATGCCCGTGTCAGCTGTATGTTACAGCCGGCACTTCAGAGTAATGAGCGGGATCGCGCTCAAGCGCGATTTTGCTCGTTTAACTCATTAAATAGCGACTACGGCATTTAAATAGTTAGAAAGTGGGGGGTACCCCTTCTAACAGCTCATCACGCCCCCGCAATGTAATCGCGGGGTGGCGATGGTTGCTATGGCTGTCTGGGGGCCTAATGAAGGCCCCCAGGTCCGCAATCTTTGTGCTTCTATTAAGCCCTGCCTCTGGCAGGGCTAAATAGAAGCCTGTCAGAATCACTATATACTGCAATACATTAGTATTGCAGTATATAGTGCAAGCGATCTAACGATCGCTGGTTGAAGTCCCCTAGGGCGACTAATAAAAAAAAGTAATTATTAGTAAAATAAAGTTTTATTTTATGTAAAAAAAAAAATATTTAATTAAAAGTTAAAAAAAAAAAACTTTTCCCATTTTCCCCCTAGAGCATAGTAAACAAATAAGTCTGAACTATTACAATATATCAGTATTTAATCCGCACGGTGAACGGCGTAAAAAAAAAAATTAGTAAACACCAGAATCTCAATTTTTTGGTCACCTCATCTCCTACAAAAAATGAAATAAAAAATAATAAAAATCTTGCATGTACCCCAAAAGGGTATCATTAAAAACTACAGCTTATTCCGCAAAAAATAAGCCCTCATACCACTTAATCGAAGGAAAAATAAAAAAGTTATGGCGACACAAATTAAATTTTATTTTTTACAATTAGGTTTTTACTTGTAAAAGTAGTAAAATATAGAAAAAACTACAAATATTTGGTATCGCCGTAATCGTATTGACCCACAGGAAAAAGTTAACATGTTGTTTTAATTGCACAGTGAATTCAGTAAAAACAAAGCGCAAAAAACAATGGAGGAATCGCTGTTTTTTTTCATTTTCTACCCCACAAATATTTTTTTTTTCCATCTCCTAGTACATTATATGGCACAATAAATGGTGCTATGAAAAACTACAACTCGTCCTGCAAAAATCAAGCCCTCATAGGACTATATCCACGGAAAAATAAAAAAGTTATGGCTTTTGGAAAGTAGGGAGGAGAAAATGAAAATCTGAAAAATGGCTGCGGCAGGAAGGGGTTAAAGGGAATGTGCATTCAGAAAATGACCTATGGTTTAAAACAATTTTAATGTTAAACATATTTTTTTGAGAATTATTGGTGATTTTTTTTTCCCATGTCACTATTAATATTATTTACAAAAATCCTAAAATCTTCCAATAACACACATTTCTAAATCATGTTTACATCAGCACAGGCAAGATGGCCGCCCCCAAAATTATATACAGAAAATAGAATAAAAAAATTTATGATCAGAGAATAAATATATACTACAAAAAAAGAATATGTATTAGTATCTGGTTAAAGGGAATGTATCATCTATAATTTTGGTTCTTGTTAATTAAAACCAGATACTAATACATATTCTTTTTTTGTAGTATGTATTTATTCTCTAATCATAGATTTTTTATTCTATTTTCTGTACATGATTTTGGAGGGATTATCTACAGGGGACTCTACAGGAGACTCTACAGAGAGCCCTATCTACAGGGGACCCTATCTACAAGGGATGCTATGGGGGGCACTATCTACAGGGGACTCTACAGGGGCCTATCTACAGGGCACTCTATGGGGGACCTTATCTACAGGGGACTCTACATGAAGCCCCATCTACAGGGGGCCCTGTCTACAGGGGACTCCATAGGGGGTCCTATCTACAGGGGGCCCTACCTACAGAGGACTCTACAGGGGGCACTATCTACAGGGGGCACTATATACAGAGGGCCGTAGCTACAGGGGACCCTATAGGGGAGCTATCTACAAGGGGCTCTACAGCAGACACTACATACTGGGGACTCAACAGGGGACTTTATAGGGGGCACCATTTGCAGCATGTAGAGTATAGAGGGCACTATATACAGGAGACACTATCTACAGGGGGCACTGTGTGTGTGTGTGTGTGTGTGTGTGTGTGTGTGTGTGTGTGTGTGTGTGTGTGTGTGTGTGTGTGTGTGGTGCTTCACTTGACAGTGTTTAACACAATTTTATTCATGGGCACAGTGTATGGTACTAGTATATTCAGGGGCCCAGTGTATAGTGTCAGGGATCATTACCATGTATATTGTTTGAAAAATATTATCCTTATATATATATATATATATATATATATATATATATATATATATATATATATTCAGTATATTACACAAAGAGATTGGATTCATGGAGCACAAAGAGCCTGCATAACACGCCTATGGAAGACACCGCCCCCTGGAATGCAAAGAGGAGTGTGCAGAAGAATGTACAGGAAAACTTGCAACAGAGGAGCCAATGGGACTTAAGCAAGTCACACATCTCGAGGGAGGGGCATGTGTCTCCTCTGTCTGTTTCTTTGTTCTGAATAAAGTTCAGTTCTCCTCTTTTCTGATGAAGGGAAAGTGTGTAGCGAACATTTCTGACTCGTTCACTTCTTTCCAGGCATGCCTTCAGCTTTCAATTTACAGAGGTGGTTATTCGGTGTGAAATGACAGGGAGAAAGGAGCTTCCCTGATATACGGACCTGACAATAGCACCATTATATTCAGGGGCACAGTGTATGATACTATTATATACAGGGGCATATGGTGTGGCACCATGAGAATTTTATCTTCGTTTATATGTGCGGAAATGTTGGTAAAGTGCACAGCCAAAGATATCTGAGCGGCAAACTCTACAGAAATGGGTCGTTTCCAGGAAGTGTCGTCATGGAGGCCTAGACTGGATCTAAAAGAAAAATGAAAAAAGAACAACTCAAATCTGAGAATATGTCACCTGTGAGTTACTAAATGTAAATGTTTATTCTCCCTGTGACTAATCAGTACTGTATTCACTTTATGATCTGCAGCGAGATGATGGGTGTATCGTTCTCTTTTGTGAAACAACAACTCCCAGCATATCTTTACCATTGTTCAGGCCATACTGGAAGCTGTAGTTTTATGTCGTACAAACTTATATGGCAGGGGTTAAACTGAATTTGCAAATGATCTCCGTACTGAACAGTATTTGTGCTTATGCTGTATATATTTGCAGAGCTTGGTTTCGTGTGCTGTATATATGTACTGAGCTTGGTTCTGATGCTGTATTTATGTACTGAGCTTGGTTCTTTTTTTTATTTATGGACTGAGCTTGGTTCTGGTGCTGTACATATTTCCTGGGCATGGTTCTGGTGTAGTATATATCTCCTGAGCTTGGTTCTGGTGCTGTACATACTAGTCCTTCTCAATGAATTAGAATATCACCAAAGAGTTAATTTAGTTCAGTAATTCAATTCAAAAAGTGAAACTCATATTATATAGATTCATTACACAGAGTGATCAATTTCCAGCATTTTTTTTCTGTTAATGTGGATGATTATGGCTAACAGTTAATGAAAACCCAAAATTTAGTGTCTCAGAAAATGTGAATATTATATAAGCCCAATTTCAAAAATGATTTTTAATACCGAAATGTTGACCTACTGAAAAGTATGTACAGCATATGCACTGGCAAGGTGTTATGGAAGCCCAGGTTGCTTTGATAGCAGCCTTCTGCTCGTCTGCATTGTTGGGTCTGGTGTCTCTTATCTCCTCTTGACATTACCCCATAGATTCTCTATAGGGTTTAGGTCAGGCGAGTTTGCTGGCCAATCAAGTACAGTGATACTGTGGTTCTTAAACCAGGTATTGGTACTTTTGGCAGTGTGGGCAGGGGCCAAGTCCTGCTGGAGCATGAAATCAGCATCTCCACAAAGCTTGTCAGCAGAGGGAAGCCTGAAGTGCTCGAAAATTTCCAAGTAGACGGCTGCGCTGACCGTGACTGGATATAACACAGTGGACCAACACCAGCAGATGACATGGCTGCCCAAACCAACAATAACTGTGGAAACTTCATTCTGGACCGCAAGCAACTTGGATTAAGTGTCTCGCTACTCTTCCTCCAGACTCTTTGACCTTGATTTCCAAATTAAATGCAAAATGTACTTTTATCTGATAACAGCACTTTGGACCACTGAGTAGCAGTGTTGGTCCCCTGTGCTATGTCAAGTCCAGAGTCAACGCAGCCGTCTACAAGGACATTTTAGAGCACTTCATGCTTCCATAACACCTCAGCAGTGCCACAGGCTGATCGCTTCCATGCCACGCCGCATTGATGCAGTAATTCATGCAAAAGGTTCCCCGACCAAGTATTGGATCATATACTGTACATACGTTTCAGTAGGCCAACATTTCCATATTAAAAATAATTTTTGAAATTGGGCATATATAATATTCGAATTTTCTGAGACACAAAATTTTGCATTTTCGTTAACTGTTAGCCATAATCATCAACATTAAATGGAAAAAATGCTGGAAATAGATCACTCTGTGTGTAATGAATCTATATAATATATGTTTCACTTTTTGAATTGAATTACTGAAAGTAAATTAACTTTTTGATGATATTAATTCATTGAGAAGGACTAGTATATACTGATCTTTGTTCTGGTGCAGTATTTATGTACTGAGCTTGCTTCTGGTGCTGTATATATGTACAGAGCTTTGTTCTGGTGTTGTATTTATGAACTGAGCTTGGTTCTGGTACTGTATATATGTCCTGAGCTTGGTTCTGGTGCTGTATTTATGTACTGAGCTTTGTTCTGGTGTTGTATATATATCGAGCTTGGTTCTGGGGCTGTATTTATGTACTGAGCTTGGTTCTAGAGCTGTATTTATGTAGTGATCTTGGTACTGGTGTTGTATTTATGTACTGAGCTTGGTTCTGGTGCTGCATATACGTACAGAGTGTCGCTGCAGAATTTACTTTTTCCGTTAACTTTGGACATTATCTGCATTTGTCTATGAGTTCCAAATTAGTTATAGCTCTCTCACTGGTGGATCTGAGGGAGGGAGGCCGGCCGGCCGGAGAGAGACCATGACAGGCAGTGTTCAAACAATCTCTGCGCTACGAGGCGGATCTATCTTTATTTATAGGAAAATGAGAGTAGGCGTTACCCTTAAAACTTGCATACATAAACATTCTACATATGGTAACATACAGAATTCCAATCTCATGTTTGGTATGTATCTTTAGCCCAAAAGAAATACAATGTCATCAAGTTTTGTCACGTCCTCCTTTGTAACAGCTGAATGCAAAGTCATAAACCAGAAGAATAGTCATCCCCCCTGTAGGCTGTTGTTTCAGCAGTTCTGTGAGCTCCAGTGACACCTGTCCATTGCAGTAGATAGTACATAGCACTTTTAGCTTCATACATATAAAGATATTTAAAAAAAATTGACAATTCCCTTCTTTTGAACATAAATTTGCTTAGCCATGTATTAGAATACTTATAAAAGGCTACCATCTGATCAGCTAACCTGAATCAGGGCATCTTGTGCCATTCACCTTTGGATGGGTACTCCGTATACGTGTCTAGCAATAGGTGCGTGTACAGCGTTACATACTGTACACACCTGAAGATTTAGGGCAATACAGGTTTCACAATTCGGGCAATACCATCCTCCTTGGTGTTGTGCTACGTCTTGACAGATAACTTTATCAGGTATGGAAGCATTCAGTGTCACGTAAACAGGTGGCTCTCAATGTTTCCTTACTCCTCGGTTCATTGGGTGGTGGGTAGTCTGATCCACATGTACTTTAATATCCTGTGCTGTATTCTTAACTGCTGATACTTTTGCAATCAAACATGTTACAAGTTTAAACATAATATATCTCTATCTAAGTAGCTGATTGTAGTCTGGCTAGGTACATACTCCTGGTCTCCTGGGTGGCAACTACTTGTATGCTTTAGGCCTCATTTACACGAGCGTGTGCGTTTTGCGCGCGCAAAAAAACGCTGCGTTTTGCGTGCGCAAAAGGCAATTGACAGCTCCGTGTGTCATCCGTGTATGATGCGCGGCTGCGTGATTTTCGCGCAGCCGGCATCATAGAGATGAGGTAGTCGACGCCCGTCACTGTCCAAGGTGCTGAAAGAGCTAACTGATCGGCAGTAACTCTTTCAGCACCCTCGACAGTGAATGCCGATCACAATATACACCAACCTGTGAATAAAAAAAGACGTTCACACTTACCATGAACTGCCTGCTTCCTCCAGTCCGGTCTCCCGGCCGTTGCCTTGGTGACGCGTCCCTCTCTTGTCATCCGGCCCCACCTCCCAGGATGACGCGGCAGGCCATGAGACCGCTGCAGCCTGTGATTGGCTGCAGCCTGTGCTTGGCCTGTGATTGGCTGCAGCTGTCACTTGGCCTGAATTGTCATCCCGGGAGGTCGGACTGGAGGAAGGAGCCGGGACTTATCGGTAAGTCAGAACTTCTGTTTTTTTTTACACGTATATGTATATTGTGATCGAAAGTCACTGTCCATGGTGCTGAAACAGTTTAAGTCTTTGAGCACCGTGGGCAGTGACTGTCTCCTGACGTCGCGTACCCGAACATTTTTTGCCGGGTTCGGTTAAAACGAGTTCGGCCGAACCCGGTGAAGTTCGGTGCGCTCATCTCTAATTTGACACTCCGTTTGGATGTTTGTAACCAGAAAAGCACGTGGTGCTTTTCTGTTTACATTCATCCTTTTGACAGCTCTTGCGTGATTTTCGCGCATGCAACGCAGGACCGTCAGTGTGGCATGCGTTGTTTTCACGCACCCATTGAAGTCAATGGGTGCGTGTTGCGTGAAAAACGCAAGAATATAGAACATGTCGTGAGTTTTACGCAACGCACTCACGCAGCGCAAAATTCACGCATCGTCTAAACAGCCCCATAGACTATTATAGGTGCGTACGACACGCGTGAAAAGCACGCGCGTCGCACGCGCGTATAATACGCTCGTGTAAATGAGGCCTTAAACCCACATATATGAAGTATATGTTGGGTTGAAGCACATCCCCTGGAGTGATTAAACACTCCTGCAATTCAGGAGAACAAGATTATATCCCGTCTGGTGGCATTCATCGATGCCACCTCTTTATTAGTTGAATTACCTATTTTGCACTTTCTAGGCCCTATCATCCATTTTCTAGCTGCCTCGGTGCACTGGGAGCTGCCAGTTGCTCTTATCCCCACACAAGATACATATTCCGTGTTTTCTTTCCCTCACAGTCGGTGAGGTTTACAGCATCAAACTAAATGTCATTTTTATTGACCTGACTTATGTTTACACATCACACAGTTTTATTGGGGTATCATCTAATCATGGACTGCAGTATTCCTGGCGTGAGATCTATTTTCCACAGCGCTTCCATTTTTAAATGTCTTACACGGTTAAATAGCCAGGGATCTAATGACCATGCTGCTATTACAGGAGGGACAACTCCAGGAGAGTTACAGGAGGGACAACTCCAGGAGAGTTAGGGTTATGCGCTAGGGAAAAGAGATGGGACTGCAAGGCTAAGTCAATAGCTTCATCTATCTTCAGATATGGCATAGTTTTTGAAGAAAGAGGGTAATGGATACATATACAGCAGTCGAGCAATATATTCAATACTGATATCACTTGATGTTTGATAAACTTGTTCTTAACCCCTTCCCTCTTTAGCCACTTTTGACCTTCCTGACCGAGCCTCATTTTTCAAATCTGACATGTGTCACTTTATGTGGTAATAACTCCGGAATGCTTTCACCTATCCAAGCGATTCTGAGATTGTTTTCTCGTGACACATTGGACTTTAAGTTACTGGCAAAATTTGCTCGATATGTTCAGTATTTAATTGTGAAAAACACCAAAATTTAGCGAAAAATTTCAAAAATTAACATTTTTCTCAATTTAAATGTATCTGCTTGTAAGACAGGCAGATATACCACACAAAATTGTTGCTAATTAACATCCCCCATATGTCTACTTTAGATTGGCATCGTTTTTTGAACATCCTTTTATTTTTCTAGGACGTTACAAGGCTTAGAACTTTAGCAGCAATTTCTCACATTTTCAAGAAAATTTCAAAAGGCTATTTTTACAGGGGCCAGTTCAGTTGTGAAGTGCCTTTGAGGGCCTTATATATTAGAAACCCCCAAAAAGTCACCCCATTTTAAAAACTTCACCCCTCAAAGTATTCAAAACAACATTTAGAAAATGTCTTAACCCTTTACACATGTCACAGGAATTAAAGCAAAGTAGAGGTGAAATTTACAAATTTCATATTTTTTTGCAGAAATAAATTTTTAGTACAATTTTTTTTATAACACAGAAGGTTTTACCAGAGAAATGCAACTCAATATTTGTTGCCCAGTTTCTGCAGTTTTAGGAAATATCCCACATGTGGCCGTAGCGTGCTACTGGACTGAAGCACCGGCCTCACAAGCAAAAGAGCACCTAGAGGATTTTGGGGCCTTATTTTTGTTAGAATATATTTTAGGCACCATGTCAGGTTTGAAGGGCTCTTGCGGTGCCAAAACAGTCAAAATCCCCCAAAAGTGACCCCATTTGGGAAACGACACACTTCAAGGAAATTATCTAGGGGTATAGTGAGCATTTTGACCGCACAGGTTTTTTACAGAAATTATTGGAAGTAGGCCGTGAAAATTGAAATCAACATTTCTTCATAGAAAATGTAGGTTTAGCGATTTTTTTTCTCATTTCCACAAGGACTAAAGGAGAAAAAGCACCGTAAAATTTGTAAAGCAATTTCTCCCGAGTAAAACAATACCCCACATGTGGTAATAAACGGTTGTTTGGAGACACAGCAGGGCTGAGAAGGGAAAGAGCGCCATTTGGCTTTTGGAGCTCAAGTTTAGCAGGAATGGTTTGCGGAGGCCATGTCACATTTACGAAGTCCCTGAGGGGACAAAACAGTGGAAACCCCCCACAAGTGACCCCATTTTGGAAACTACACCCATTGAGGAAATTATGTAGGGGTATAGTGAGCGTTTTGACCCAACAGGTTTTTTGCATAAATTATTGGAAATAAGCCCTGAAAATGACTATCTAAATTTTTTCAAAGAAAATGTAGGTTTAGCTAATTTTTTCTCATTTCCACAAGGACTGAAGGAGAAAAAGCACCGTAAAATTTGTAAACCAATCTCTCCCGAGTAAAACAATACCCCACATGTGGTAATAAATGGTTGTTTGGAGACACGGCAGGGCTGAGAAGGGAAAGAGCGCCATTTGGCTTTTGGAGCTCAAGTTTAGCAGGAATGGTTTGCGGAGGCCATGTCACATTTACGAAGTCCCTGAGGGGACAAAACAGTGGAAACCCCCCACAAGTGACCCCATTTTGGAAACTACACCCATTGAGGAAATTATCTAGGGGTATAGTGAGCGTTTTGACACAACAGGTTTTTTGCATAAATTATTGGAAATAGGCCCTGAAAATGACAATCTAAATTTTTTCAAAGAAAATGTAGGTTTAGCTAATTTTTTCTCATTTCCACAAGGACTGAAGGAGAAAAAGCACCGTAAAATTTGTAAACCAATCTCTCCCAAGTAAAACAATACCCCACATGTGGTAATAAATGGCTGTTTGGACACACGGCAGGGCTTAGAAGGGAAAGAGCGCTATTTGGCTTTTGGAGCTCAAGTTTAGCAGGAATGGTTTGCGGAGGCCATGTCACATTTACGAAGTCCCTGAGGAGACAAAACAGTGGAAACCCCCCACAAGTGACCCCATTTTGGAGACTACACCCATTGAGGAAATTATCTAGGGGTATAGTGAGCGATTTGACCCCACAGGTTTTTTGCAGAAATTATTGGAAGTAGGCCCTGAAAATAAAAATCAACATTTTTTCAAAGAAAATGTAGGTTTAGCTTATTTTTACTCATTTCCACAAGGACTGAAGGAGAAAAAGCACCACAAAATTTGTAAAGCAATTTCTCCCGAGTAAAACAATGCCCCACATGTGGTAATAAATGGTTGTTTGGAGACACGGCTTGGCTTAGAAGGGAAAGAGCGCTATTTGGCTTTTGGAGATCACATTGAGCAGGAATGGTTTGCGGCGGCCATATCACATTTGCAAAGCCCCTGAGGGGAAAAAACAATGAAAACGCCCAAAAAGTGACACCATTTAGGAAACTACACCTCTTGAGGAATTCATCTAGGGGCGTAGTGAGCATTTTGACCCCACAGATGTTTCATAGAATTAATTAGAATTGGGCAGTGAAAATAAAAACAATCCTTTTTCTTCAATAAGACGTAGCTTTAGCGCAAATTTTTTCATTTTTGCAACAAATAAAGGAAAAAAAAGAACCCAACATTTGTAAAGCAATTTCTACCGAGTACGGCAATACCCCATATGTGGTCATAAACTGCTGTTTGGGCACACGGCAGGGCTCAGAAGGGAAGGACCGCCATTTGGAGTGCAGATGTTGCTGGATTGGTTTCTGGGCGCCTGTGGGCCCAAAACTGTGGAAACTCCCCAGAAGTGAACCAATTTTGGAAACTACACCCCTCAATGCATTTACCTAGGGGTGTAGTGAGCATGTTAACCCTGCAGGTGTTTTGTAGAAATTAGTGTGAACTCGATGTTGCAGAGTGAAAATGGGATTTTTTCCACAGATATGTGGACAATATGTGGTGCCCGGCTTGTGTCACCATAACAAGACAGCCCTCTAATTATTATGCTGGGTTTCCTGGTTTTAGAAACACCCTACATGTGGCCCTAATCTCTTGCCTGGACAGTCGACCAGGCTCAGGAGTGAAAGCGTACCATGTAAAATTGAGGCCTAATTTGGCGATTTACAAAGTATTGGTTCACAACTGCAGAGGCTCAGATGTGAAATAATAAAAATAAACCCCTGGGAAGTGACCCCATTTTGGAAACTGCACCCCTCAAGGCATTTATTAAGGGGTGTAGTGAGCATTTTCACCCCACAGGTCTTTTCCATAAATGAATGCGCTGTGGATGGTGCAAATTAAAAATTTATATTTTTCCCTAGATATGCCATTCAGTGGCAAATATGTCGTGCCCAGCTTATGCCACTGGAGACACACACCCCAAAAATTGCTAAAAGTGTTCTCCCGGGTATGACGGTGCCATATATGTGGAAGGAAACTGCTGTTTGGGGACGCTGTAGGGTTCAGATGGGAGGAAATGCCATTTGGCTTTTGGAGCATGGATTTTGCTTGGTAGTAGTTTTGTTTGGAGTCTTACTGGTGTTTCCGTTTATAATGTAGGGCATATGTAAGCCGGGCGGAGTATATAAGGGGCATAGTCAGGTGGTATAATAATGGGGTAAAAAAAAACAATAAAATAATCCATAGATGTGTGTTACGCTGTGAAGCAATCCTTTCTGCACAGGCCGGTGTCGCACTGATATATGGCGTCCTTTATTATCCCCCTTTTGATCCACACTCCGCGCCTTTGTAGTTTGGGGAATTTTGCTAGGAAGTGTTCTCCTGGTATAATACGGGCACCGTCGCTTCCAGCGGATATGTTTGGGCCCTCCCTTTCCTGGTTCCCTAATTTTAGGTCCTTGATAAATCGCCTCTTCAAACAGAAGAAATGTTCCCCTCGGGCACAACTGCATATTTTTTTATTTCCTGACTTATTGGAGCCATAACTAATTTTATTTTTCATAAACGTAGCGGTATGAGGGCTGGTTTGTTGCGGGACGAGCTGTAGTTATTATTGGTACCATTTTGGGGTACATGTGACTTTTTGATCACCTTTTATCCTATTTTTTGGGATGCCAGGTAAACAAAAAAACGCAATTCTGGCACAGCTTTTTTCGTTTTTTTTATACAGCGTTCACCATGCGTTATAAATTACATGTTAACTTTATTCTGTGGGTCAGTACGATTCTGGCGATACCTAATTTATAGCACTTTTTCATGTTTTACAACTTTTTGCACAATAAAATTACTTTTGTAAAAAGAATGTATTTTTTCTGTCGCCAAGTTGTGAGAACCATAACTTTTTAATTTTTTTGTCGACGGAGTTGTATGAGGGCTTGTTTTTTGCGGGACGAGCTATAGTTTTTATAGGTACCATTTTTGGATACGTGCGACTTTTTGATCACTTTTTATTCTAATATTTGTAGGGCAAAGTGACCAAAAAACAGAAACTCTGGTAACGTTTTTGACGTTTTTTTTTACGCTGTTCACCGCGTGCAATAAATAATATAATATTTTGATACCTCCGGTCGTTACGGTCGTGGCGATACCAAATACATATGGTTTATTATTATTTTTCAATAATAAAGGACTTGATAAGAGTAAAAGGGGGATTGTGTTTTATTTGATTACTTGAAACTTTTACTGTTTTCAAACTTTTATTTTTTGCACTTTTTTTTACACTTTTTTATACTTTTTTTACACTTTTCTTCAAGTCCCACTAGGGGACTTGAAGGTCCAACGGTCAGATTTTTTTTTTTCTAATACATTGCACTACCTATGTAGTGCAATGTATTAGATCTGTACAGCAAGCCGATTAGGCTTCGCCTCCCGGCGGTGCCTAAATCGGCTTCCGTAATGGCAGAGCAGGAGACCATTGTGTCTCCTATTGCCATAACAGCAGTCGCCAGTCCCGATTGCCTGTCAGGGCTGGCGATCTGCTAGTAACCGCTACGATGCAGCAATCGCTTTCGATTGCTGCATCGAAGGGGTTAATGGCAGGGATCGGAGCTAGCTCCGGTTCCTGCCATTACAGGTGGATGTCAGCTGTACAGTACAGCTGACTTCCACCGCTGATGACGCCGGATCAGCTCCTGACCCGGCGCCATCTTGCCGGCAGCTACGGAAGCCGATCAGGCTCCGCCGCCCGGCGGATCTTGACCGGCTTCGGTGCTAGGCAGACCGGGAGGCCAGTATTAGGCCTCCGGTTGCCATTGCAGCCACCGGAACCCCGGCAATTTCATTACTGGGGTTCCGATGAGCTGCAAACACCTTAAGTGCAGCGATCGCGTTTGAGCGCTGCACTTAAGGGGTTAATGGCGGGGATCGAAGCTAATTTCGGTCCCCGCCGTTACAGCCGGATGTCAGCTGTAAGATACAGCTGAGATCCGGTAATGATGGCACCGGCTCAGCTTCTGAGCCGGTCCCAAACATTCGGCGTACATGTACGGCAAGATGCGGGAAGTCAATGCTTTCCATGACGTACATGTACGGCAAATGTCGGGAAGGGGTTAAACTCTGCTTCTAGGTCATCATTTAGACAATAGGTAATGTAGTGATGACAAAAAAGATGATGGTCAGCTGGAGCTTGACGAGACCCACAGTGCAGCATCGTGACTGAGGACCTTTTAGAAGTGAATGGCGTGTATCCGAGTTGTCGTTCCTTCCAATTTAACGGATGTGGGAGTTGTGAGTTGGACTTGGTACGGACAGTTACAGTGCGGCTCTAGAGTTTTACAGTGTCTCTTTAAACACGCCCAGTCCCCTGGCTGTAAACAATGTCCTCCTTTAACCCCTTAATGACCGGGCCTGTTTGTACCTTAATGACCAAGCCAGATTTGTCAAACTTCTGTCTGACTTTATCAGAGAATAACTCTGTGAAAGTTTTGAATATCCAAGTAATTCTGACATTGTTTTTTCGTCACATGTTGTACTTTATTTTAGTGGTAAAAGTAGACTGATACGATTTGCGGAAATTGATTAAAAAATAGAGAAATTGAAGAAATTTTGTAAAAATTATCATTTTTCCCTATTTTTAACTGCAATATGTCACATATGTACACACATACTGCACAATTTTTTTAATTAAATATATATTTCCATCTCTTTACTCTATTTTGGCAGCACTTTTGAATTTTTTTTTATTTTTTTGAGCAATTTGGAAGACTTACAAATTTAGTAATCATTTTATACATTTTGAAGTACATTTTGTTTTCCTGCACCAAGCCAGGTTTTCAGAGGCTCATAGGTGTCAGAATGGTGGAAACCCCCACAAGTGACCCCATTTTGAAAACGACACCCCTTAAGGTATTTATTAAGGGGTGTTGTAAGTATTTTGACCTCACTGTTTTTTTGTAAGAATTCATGCAAAGCAGGCGTAAAAAAATATAATTTCACTTTTTTCATAAAAGTATCACTTTGAAGACCGATTTCTTTGTAAAGCGACCATGAGAATGAAGAAACACACCCCAAAATCTATCACCCTGTTTCTCCTGTTTTCAAAAATGCCCCAATTGTGACCCTAATGCATTGCTTGGACACACGACAGGGCCCGAAAGGGAGGGAGCACCCGGAGGCTTTCAGGACTCATATTTTGCTTAAAAATATTTTAGGCCCCACTGTACATTTGGAGAGGTTTTGAGCTACCAGAGCGATAGAATCTCCCCATAAATGACCCCATTTAGAAAACTAGACCCCTTAAGGTATTTATCTAGGGGTGTAGTGCGTACTTTGACCCCACAGTTTTTTGCTAAATTTAATGCATAGCAGGTGAAAAAAAAACAAAAAACACTTTTTTCATAAAAGTATCACTTTGAAGACCGATTTCTGTGTAAAGCGACCATGAGAATGAAGAAACACACCCCAAAATATATCACCCTGTTTCTCCTGTTTTCAAAAATGCCCCCATTGTGACCTTAATGCATTGCTTGGACACACGACAGGGCCCGAAAGGGAGGGAGCACCCGGAGGCTTTCAGGACTCATATTTTGCTTGAAAATGTTTTATCCCCCACTGTACATTTGGAGAGGCTTTGAGCTGCCAGAACGATAGAAACTCCCCATAAACGACCCCATTTAGAAAACTAGACCCCCATAAGGTATTTATTTAGGGGTATAGTAAGTATTTTGACCCCACAGTTTTTTTTTGCTAAATTTAATGCATATCAGGTGAAAAAAAAATTATTTCACTTTTTTCATAAAAGTATTTGTTTGAAGACCGATTTCTTTGTAAAGCGAACATGAAAATGAAGAAACACACCCCAAAAATCTATCACCCTCTTTCTCCTGTTTTCAAAAATACCCACATTGTGGCCCTAATGCGTTGTTTGGAGAGACGGCAGGGCCCCAAAGGAAGGGAGCACCCGGAGGCTTTCAGGATTCATATTTTGCTTGAAAATGTTTTAGGCCCCACTGTACATTTGGAGAAGCTTTGAGCTGCCAGAATGATAGAAACTGCCCATAAACGACCCCATTTCGAAAACTAGACCCCTTAAGGTATTTATCTAGGGGTATAGTTAGCATTTTGACCACACAGGTTTTTCGCTAAATATATTGGAATTAGTCTGTAAAAATTAAAATGTACTTTTTTTCTGAAACAACATATAAATTTTTATTATTTACAAGGAATAACGAAGAAAATGCACCCCAACATTTGTAAAGCAATGTCTCCCGATTACGACAATACCCCATATGTGGTAATAAACTGCTGTTTGGACCCACAGCAGGGCTCAGAAGGGAAGGAGCGCCATTTGGATTTATGATTTTGCTGGAATGGTTTTCGGTGCCATGTCGCATTTGCAATGCACTGGAGGGACCCAAACAGTGGAAACCCCTCAAAAGTGACCCCATTTTGGAAAAACCTTCAAGGAATTTTTCTAGGGGTATAGTGAGCATTTACACCCCACGGGTCTTTTGCAGAGTTTATTAGAATTAGGGCGCGAAAATTAATATCAAAATTTTTTCCACTAAAATGTTGCATTTTCTCATTTTCACAAGGGATAAAGGAGGAAAAAAACAACCATTTTTTATAAAGCAATTTCTCCCGAGTACGGAAATACCCCATATGTGGTCATACGTTTTTTCATTAGAAATGAATTAACCCTTTCAGGACTGATCCAGTTTTTGCTTTCTTATTTTAGATTTTCACTCCCCGCTTTCAAAGAGCCATAACTTTTTTATTTTTCCATCAATAGAGCGGTGTGAGGGCTTATTTCTTGCGGGAGGAGCTGCAGTTTTTATTGGTACCATTTTTTGGTACATAAAAAGTGATTCAAAAGTTGTATTCAATTTTTTTTTTAGAGCGAAGGTGCCCAAAAAAAAAAAAATGCGATTTTGGCGGTTTCAATTATTACATTTTTTTAAGGTGTGCACTGTGCAAATTAAATAATGGTATATTGTAATAGTTCAGACTTTTACAGATGTAGCGATACCAATTTTGTTCATTTTTTTACATTACTTTAGAAGAAAAATGTGAAAAGGTGTTTTGTTTTTTTAACTTTAAAAAAAAAAATTCTCACTACTAATAACTATAATTCTTCTACACATTTTATTAATCAATCCCCTTAGGGGACTTGATCCAGCGATCATTGGATCGCTGGTACAATACACTGCAATACTAATGTATTGCAGTATATTGTTATTCTTACAGGCTTCTGTAACAGAGCGATCGCTGTACCTGTCCGTTAGTACCGAGGGGGCCTGCTGTAATACACAGCCGACACCCGCAGCGTATGGAGCGGGCTCAGAATGTGAGCCGGCTCCATACATCAACCGCCGCATCATGACGGGCAATTAAGTCATAGTGCGCAAAGGGGTTAATGCACAGCAGATGGTTCAAAGTGAAAATTTAAATTTTCCACTGATACGCCATTTTAGTGCATAATATGTTGTGCCCAGTTTGTGCCACAGAAGACAAATACCTCATAAAACGTTAAGCGGGTTCTCTCGGGTATGGCGACGCCATATGTGTGGGCGCAAACTGCTGCTTGGGCACGCTGCAGGGCTCAGAAGGGAGGGAACGCCATTTTGCTTTTGGAGCGCAGATTTTGCTTGGTAGTTTTTCTGTTTTGGGTTTCGCTGGTGTTTCAGTTTATAATGTGGGGGGCATATGTGAGCTGTGCGGGGTACATCAGGGTATATGTAATCTGTGCGGGGTACATCAGGGTATAATAAGAGGGTATAATAATGGGGTAAATAAATAATATTTCATAGATATGTGGCCGGTGTCGCACTGATAAATGGCGCCCGATCTTATCCGCTTTTGGACATTCTGCACATTTTGTATCGCCATATTCTGAAAGCCAGAACTTTTTTATTTTTTCTTCACCGGAGCCGTGCAAGGACTTATTTGTTGCGGGACAATCTGTAGTTTTCATTGGTACCATTTTGGGGTACATGCGATTTTTTTTTTTATCACTTTTTGTTCCATTTTTTTGCAATCCTGAGCAAAAAACAGGAATTCTGACACCGTTTTTTAGGTTTTCTTTTTGCGGCGCTCACCGTATGCTATAAATGAAATTTTTACTTTATTCTGCGGGTTGGTACGGTTACGGCGATACCATATGTATATAGGTTTGGTCCTTTTTTTTAGCGTTTGCACAATAAAATGACTTATTTATAAACAAAAAAAAATTCTGTGTCACCATATTCTGAGAGCCATAATTTTTTAATTTTTTAGTCAAAAAAGCTGTGTAAGGGCTTGTTTTTTGCGGGACGGATAGACGTTTTTATCGGTATTATTTTCGGGTACATGCGACTTTTTGATCACTTTTTATTCTTTATTTAGGGAGCGGTGGTGACCAAAAAAATTGTGATTCTGTCGTCGTTTTTTATTGATTTTTTTTGTTGTGTTCATCGTGCGGGGAAAATAACATTACAGTTTTATAGTTGGGGTCGTTACGAACGCGGTGATACAAAATATGTGTACTTTTTTAACGTGTTCATTTTTTTTCTATAATAAAAGTCTTATTATAGGAAAAAAAGCATTTTGTGTTTATAGAACTTATAACTTTTATTTTTACACTTTTTTTAAAACATTTTTATTACTTTTTTTTACTTTTTTTACTTGTCCCACTAGGGGACACTCAGACTTGCAGCTTTGATCGCTGCTAGAGTACATTACACTACACACGTAGTGTAATGTACTCCAACTGTCATTGTGACGTGACTGTCACACTGACAGGAAGCATCTGAGGACCGGCAGGAGGCTGTTCCTCCGAGGCTTCCGTACATGGCAACCCGGAGGTCATTATCTGACCTCCGATTGCCGTGACAAGCATCGGTAGCCCCCACGATCACTTCGTGGGGGCTGCTGATGTGCTTCAAACCACGTAAATGCGGCGACGGCAATCCGTCGCCGCACTTAAGGGGTTAACTGCCGAAAGCAGCGGCGATGGTCCGCTGACCGGCGAGACTGATGTGTCAGCTGTCTAGGACAGCTGTCAGCGCGCGTCTGTCAATCTGTGTTTACACAGAGTGACAGTTTGAAATGCGGACGAAAATGCACATCCTGGTGCGGGAACTAGCAGCCGACCAGGACGTGCATTTTCGTCCTTGGTCGTGAAAGGGTTAACTTAGGATCTGGAATGGAATCATAAACATATTTATACATCTGCGTGAGCTGTTTTTACAGAGCTCCTACATAACTGGTCAGGTCAGAGTGCAATAGGCAGGCGCTCAGTCCATGGTTTATGGGTTTCAGCCATGACCTTCTGCATTTTTAACTTCAAAGTCCTATTCAACCTTTTTACCTTCCCACTGCTCTGGGGATAAAACGTGTGAAAAAGCTGTTCTATGCCCAGGGCCTGCAAGATTTCTTGGAGTACCTCTCCAGTAAAGTGAGTTCCTCTATTGCTTTCTATGGTCTCAGGGACCCCATATCTACATACCACTTCTAAGAGCAATCTTTTACTTTTGCTGTGGCCCTCGTTACTGGCCATGTCTCACGCCCCCCGGAGAACAGATCTACATAGACCAGTACATGTTCATACTGTCCCACCTTTGGTAACTGATTCAATCTGCAATCGCGGATATGGGTAGTCTGCCTTTACCATATGCCTTTTTGCAACCCGCACAGTTTTGCCTATATTATGGCAGGCACATATCATGCACCCCTGGACAAATCTGGCAGCAGCACTGCTGAAACCATTTGGTCAACATTGCACACATTCCTTCTCTTGACACATGCGTTGGTCTTTGCATTAGTTGGGTTACCATGGGGAAGAGGACTCTAGGTAGGCACATCCTGTTACCCACCTTCCATATTCCATCCTCCCCTTCACTGGCACCTTTTGTCTGCCTCTGTCCTTTTTCTTCTTTTGTGGCTTGACTTTGTAGTCTACTTAATATTATCATGTCAATGGGACCAGATGCTAAGCTGGTCAAGAATATGTCCTCCTCTTTGAGGGACGTGAGAGCTGCAGCTTTCGCAGCCCCATCTGCAAGTCTATTTCCCCGCACTTTGAGGGTAGCTTGCACTTTAGTAAGAGCTTGCACTTTGAGTATACCTACCTGCTTTGGCAGTGTCAGAACCTCAAACAGTTCTCTCACTCTCTCAACGTTATGGGTTTACCCGTGGATCCAGCAAAATCCCTGCTCCTGCAGATTGGGCCATAATCATGTGCAATACCAAAAGCATATCTAGAGTCAGTATATATATTTGCGGTTTTACCTTCAGTTAGTCTACACACCTCAGCGAGTACTTTCAACTCCACCTCCTGTGCCGACATAGAGGATGGGAGTGGTTCTTACTTTATTACATCTGTTTCGGCAGTGACAGTATACCCAGCCTTGTAGCATCCTTCATGGTGGTACCTGGAACCATCTACAAAAGAACTCAAAAGCTACATATTTTTTTTATATTTTTTTTTACAATTATGTTGATGACCTGGGTTCTGGGGGGTCAAATGCGTTGGGAAATCCACTTCCCACCAGGCTGGAAATTCACTGTCTGCTATTTCCTGCGACTTATCCATTTCCCTCTCAAGTCTCTCATTGACCATGTAACCTATCATTCTCTTCCTCCTCTGTTGGACCCTGCAGAAGCAATGTAGCCAGGTTCAACACTGTAAATCTCTGTATGGTTAGTTTTATATGGGGTGAAGAGACAGGTCTTATACTTAGTAGACATATGCTTAGTGTGTGTTTGATGACGAATCTCACTAACAGCATGGGGCACCATGAGAACTAGAGGCTAATCTTAGCACTGTCTTATCTGGTTATCAATACTTTTCAACTGTGGGAGGCTCGGAGCGCACTCCTTCAACTGGGGTTTGGGGCTGTTTGTAATAATTTTTAACAGTCACAGGGGCCACAGACATGCATCCTACAACTGTTCCCAGAAGGAGGACAGGCCCGTCCTCAATAATTCCTGAGATGTGAGGTCTTATAATTAAATAAGAGGTTTGCTAAATATTTGTTTCCTTAATTAGTATATGCCAATATTACATAAACCAATCTATTAACACAAATGATGAAACATATTGTGCACTATATGCGTCATCATATGGCAATAGAAACTTTTAAATAAAATGTAACACCGACATATAAATTTTTTTCTTGTCAAATCACTTCTGATGTGGTGATTTCAAACAAACCATTTCCCTTAAAAATAGTTCAGCACAAACACCAGTCACTCACAATACCAGCTGTTACCAGACACTCTCTGACTGAGAATCCAATCTCACACATGTATACCTTTTGTGTGTACCAGTGGCCCGCAGCATGAGGGGGCCCGTGTCGACCGCCGGCACGGGCCCCCACCATGGCCGGAGGCTCCGCTAGCAGCCTCTACGGCTGCTACAGCGCGACGCCACTGAACACGACAACGGCAGAGCAGGGAGGTATCTCCCCGCTCTGCCATTAAACAAAAGACATGTATCCCCTTTCCACAGGATAGGGGATACATGTGTGATCGCTGGCATTGATAGGGAGAACGGAGGACCGAAAGTCCCCTGAAGTTCTCCATCACAAACCTCGGACTTCCGGGGTCTGTGTCGGCAGCTCCGTAGAAATGAATGGAGTGCCGGTCCCGCTTGTGCGCATGCGTGACCTTCGCTCCTTTCATTTTTATTGAGCTGCGCAGACGCCGGAAGTCAGAGGTTAGTCATGTAGAACTTGGGGGACTCACATGTATCCCCTATCCCATGGATAGGGGATACATGTCTTTTGTAGGACACACTGTAGGTCGCATTTTTTTTGGAGGGGGGACGCTGTATGGCGTTCCCTACAGGGGGGGCTGTATGGCGTTCCCTACAGGGGGGGGGCTGTATGGCGTTATCTACAGAGGGGGCTGTATGGAGTTCTCTACAGGGGGGCTGTATGGCGTTCTCTACAGGGGGCGCTGTATGGCTGTATGGCTGTATGGCGTTCTCTACAGGGGGGGCTGTATGGCGTTCTCTACAGGGGGGGCTGTATGGCGTTCTCTACAGGGGTGGCTGTATGGCTTTATCTACGGGGGGGCTGTAAAAAAGGCACTATCTACAAGGGGGGGTTGTGTGACACCCAGGGGAGGGGGGGCCCTAGTCAAAAGTTCGCTATGGGGCCCAGTCTTTCCTAGTTACACCCCTGGTGTGTACCTTTGTTAAAACAAGTATATAACCAGAATGACCATGTATAAACTCTTATTATTCATCCAATGAACTATAATCTTCATTTGGTAATGCGCAAGGCTTAATAGGTGTACAAAGATGGCGGACCTGGGGGCGTTCATTAAGCCCCCAGGCAGCCATAGCAACCATCGCCCCCCCCCCCCCCCCCCGCGATTGCGTTGCGGGAGGCGCGATGAGCTGTTAGAGGGGGTCGCCCCCCTCTTTCTGACGATTTAAATGCTGCGGTCAGTATTGGATACGTCAAATGTCGGGAAGGGGTTAAAATGTCTTGGAAAAACAAAAATTTTAATTGGAAATTGGAAATTTCATTAGTGACAATTTAGGACAGATGATATACAATATATTCCAACAATCATATCTGGATAGAAATACATAAGAATCTTCACTTTATCAATCTCACTTCTCCTTCTACAATCCATGGTCATTACACTAAGGGTATGTTCACACGGCCTATTTACGGACGTAAATCGGGCGTTTTTGCCCCGAATTACGCCCGAAAATAGCGCCTCAATAGCGCTGACAAACATCTGCCCATTGAAAGCAATGGGCAGACATTTGTCTGTTCACACGAGGCGTATATTTACGCGCCGCTGTCAAAAGACGGCGCGTAAATAGACGACCGCGTCAAAGAAGTGACCTGTCACTTCTTTGGCCGTAATTAGAGCCGTTATTCATTGACTCCAATGAATAGCAGCGCTAATTACGCCCGTAATTGACGCGGCGCTCAAGCGCCTGCACATGCCGGTACGGCTGAAATTACGGGGATGTTTTCAGGCTGAAACATCCCCGTAATTTCAGCCGTAACGGACGCCCTCGTGTGAACATACCCTTAAAATTTTCCTGTTGGCTTTAACTCGATTTCTAGCCAATTCCTAATCCACGTCTATCTCTCGATCAATAATCCCTGAACATTTCCCCCAATGTCTCCTTTTTGGGAAGTGAAGAGTCAATTGATTCCTTTATGAATTCAGGTGACACCTTTCTCTCAATTTATTGCTAATAACGGAGGGCATGTCACCCCTGGAAACCTTTTGTTTCTGTAAACCTTTGGTTTATAAAGCTGTACATAGAAGAGTTATACGTTGGCACATTCTTTTCTACTGGAATGCCACTATCTATAGAATTAGACGGTGGTTAATTCTTACTTACAAATGACAACTGTGTTTTTTTTATTATTATTCTTTATTTTCTAGTACATTCAATCACTTCTATCTGTTCTCTGCAACTCTGTCTATAAATCCAGGGCCCATCATCTCTCAAGAAACCATCACATCTAGTATAACTGAGGATGCCCCTGCTTGGGCTCTCTCGCTTTCTACGTTATTTTTAAACCCTTCCTGCATAGTTTTCTAACTATATCTGCTGCTGTTTTTCACCACCCTGGGTGTTATGCCCTAATTCCCGGCTGGCCAGCCCTTTACCTTGGGCATACTTCGATCCAGATTTCCCCATGCCCCTCTGCTAAATCACAGACTTGCTAATGTAGCCACCCTTATCTTGACTTTTTCAATGGCTTTTGCTGTGTGATGTCACGCTGCAGCAAGTTATCAAGGTCAAGACAAACCTGGCCACATCCGCACTAACTCTTCAGTCTATTTTAATCCTAGTCTACGTAACCTTTCGGCCTATATTTAGTCTGTCATGGGGGTTACCATATGCACTCTTCTAAATGTTTTAGTCTGTCATAGGGGTTCCCTATGCACTTCTGCTGATCAGTAGGACAACCATGTATATCTGATCTGTTTAATCCTAAGCAGCAGCCAAATAACTATCATCAACAAGCACAAGTCCCTTAGTATAATATACTTTAACCTACTTTATGTTGTATTTAAAGGGATGGGTGTGATTTATAACTGTCTAACTGTCTTAGGGGCATGTGTATATTCTATAAACTTTCTAGTTACAGAGATGTTACTTAATAATCAGCAACTCATTCAGATTGGGTGTCCAAGGTTTAGCCCACATGCATACTCTTACTTCCGGCCAGGTGCGCCTCCTATGGGTCACAGTCTGGATGAACGAAAGTCCTAACAATCACTTCGGCGGGGATGGGTACCCGTCACTTCTGCAAGGATCAATTTGCAACCTCATCCTAATGCAGACTAAACCCAACCCTAATACGGACTAAACGAAACACTTCGGACAGGCCATTTGAGTGTTTTCTCTGTATTTGGTTAAGTTTCTGTATGTCTTAGGATCAGAAAACAAATGCTCCCTTATCTCAGCCGCTCACAGATACACTCACAGATTTGTGTCTACTCACACACCTATTCCTATAACACATTTAACAACTCATAGACAAATGGTGTTCATGGTTCCCAATTAGTCAAAAGAGACAATACCTGGACGGCAGCTAAAACAAGAGGGACATGCACAGTAAGAATAACATTTCTTACTCACCGGTACTGTGTGCAACTCCCTGTTATTTCCTCAGCCGTCGTCCACCTTTAATTGTCGCCTTCAATCTGTGTTGAGATCCCAGACAAGAGCCCCCAAGTAATGTCGCTGCAGAATTTACTTTGTCCGTTAACTTTGGACATTATCTGCTTTTGTCTATGAGTTCCAAATGAATTAATGCTCTCTCACTGGTGGAACTGAGAGAGGCAGGTCAGCCAGAGACCATGACATGCAGCGTAAGTGTTCAAACAATCACTGCCCTAGGGGGCGGTTCCATCTTTATGTATAGGAAAATGAGAGTAGGCGTTACCCTTAAAACTTGCATACGTAAACATTCTACATATGGTAACATACAGAATCCCAATCTCATCTTTAGTATGTATCTTTAGCCCAAAAGAAATACAATGTCATCAAGTTTTGTCACGTGCTCCTTTGCAAAAGCTGAATGCAAAGTCATAAACCAGAAGACTTAGAATAGAATAGCCATCAACCTGTATGCTGTTTCAGAAGTTCTGTGAGTTCCAGTGACACCTGTCCATAGCAGTAGATAGTACATAGCACTTTTAGGTTCACACATAAAAGATATTAAAATATTTTTTACAAGAGCTTTGTTCTGGTGTTGTATTTATGTACTGAGCTTGGTACTGGTAATATATTTATGTACTGAGCTTGATTCTGGTGCTGTATATATGTCTGAGCTGGGTACTGGTACTGTATATATGTCCTGAGCTTTGTTCTGGTGCTGTATATATGTACTAAGCTTTGTTCTGGTGATGTATTTATGTATTGAGCTTGGTTCTGGTGCTCAAAATATGTACAGAGCTTGGTTCTGGTGTTGTATTTATGCACTGAGCTTTGTTCTGGTGCTGTATATATGTCCTGAGCTTTGTTCTGGTGCTGTATATATGTCCTGAGCTTGGTTTTGGTGTTGTATTTATGTACTAAGCTTGGTTCTGGTGTTGTATTTATGTACTATGCTTGGTTCTGGTGTTGTATTTTTGTACTGAGCTTGCTTCTGGTGTTGTATTTATGTATTTATGTACTGAGCTTGGTTCTGGCACTGTATATATGTACTGAGCCGGTTCCTGGTGCTGTATATATGTACTGTGCTTGGTCCTGGCACCATATCTGTGCATTAGCTGGAAGATTTGTTGCGGCTTACTGCGCACACCTGCATATAGGTCTATACTTAATGGGTGAGTTTGATATAATGTGTGGGTAGGTAGGTATGTACACTTATGTAATTATATACATAGTGTGGAAATCCAGTTAAAAATTCTGGACAGGGAATTTCTTTATTTAAAGTCCACTTTAATATAGGGTGTATCTGGAATATTGTAATTGTTTTATTTGATTGTTAGAATCATTTTTCATGGCGCGATACATCTTCGTTGGCAAAACAGGGAACCTGTTAAAAATTTTAATCCCACCCCAGGGGCAGTAAAAACTAAAAATATTCTTAAACAAAATTGGCATATTATAAAAAGTGATCCTGTAATAGGACCATTGTTACCATCAGACCCGATTGTCATTTATCGTAGAGCTAAAAACATTAAGGACACATTAACAAATAGCTATATAAAATCTAGCAAGGGAGCAATTATTTCTGCAAAAGGTTTTTTTCCTGCAATAAATGCAAGTCATGTAAAGAAGTTGGCTACAACAAAGTGAAAGGCGTATTCAAAACATTCACTAATTCCAACATGACGAAAGAATTTAACATCGAAAATGTTATTACCTGTGACACTAAAGGAGTCATATACATGCTAGTCTGTCCGTGTGGACTTATGTATGTGGGAAGAACTGCTAGAAAACTTAAAACACGATTAGCTGAGCATTGCAACAACATTAGGAAAGGAAAAATTGACCATAGCGTATCCGCACACTATGCGAAGTTTCATAATAAAAATCCTAATGGAACAAAATTCTATGGAATTGAATCTGTTGAAAATCATTGGCGTGGTGATAATTATATAAAAAAAATGAGCCAAAGAGAATCCTATTGGATCTATCATTTAAAAACACTATGCCCTTTGGGATTAAACTTGGACTTTGAATTAAAATGTTTTCTTTAAATCACAGGTCTAATTACATCTACATCAATTTTTCCTTTTTTGTAGCCACCTTCTAAACAAAAAAGAAAAGAAAAAGGGTATTTTACCCACATGTATAAGATGTAAGATCGGTATATAATATTTTAAGATAAACACATAATGTTGTAATAACCTATATTTCAAAATTGTCATTTGTATAAGATGGATCATTGTGATGTATATAACCGAGCATAGTTATTCATATAGGTGGAAGGAATGTGGGGATCATCATAAAAAATACATCATATTGGTTATACTTCTATATATGTTTTTTATATATGTCTTGGAGAGATTGAACCTTATTCACACAGCTTTTAGTTAAGTAGCATAGACGAGTCATGCAATTAGATCTCATTATGCTGCAGCGCAGTTTCACAACAAATAATGAGGTTTTGTTGTTTTTTTGTTTTTTTTAATTAAATTTATTCATAACTATGCTTATTGTGTGATTGATTTTATTTTTCATGTTTTTTATCATTGTTGTTTTTAAAATTGGCTTTTTTATATACATAAGCAATTTAAAACTGTTGTATGTTAAGAAGACTGACAGCTATTTAAACACATGTATGGTACACGCCCATATGCCCCAGAGGAAGCCAGAAGGGCGAAACCCAGGGTCGGGTTGCATTATTTGGCGTGTTACAAGAGCTTATCTTATGCTTTTATCTATATCTATTTTTGTAAGTATGGAATAAACTCGTGGAATTTGTAGTTTCCAAAAGGTAGTGCACTATCTCCTTTTTCTCCCTTGTTGGAGATTTAGAACATCAAGTACGAGGATATACACAGCAAACATTAGCAACAAAGATTTGAAAAAATTACCGAGCAAAAGTTGACCTGCGATGCAAATTGTTCAAAATCCACAGCATGTCAACTTCTTCTGTGGAAAGAACACAGATATGTTGTGGATATTGACTTCAATGGGGAAGTAAAAATCTGCAAGAAAATCCTTATGTTGCAGATTTTTTGGCAGATTATCTGCATACATGTAGCAAAATACACAAGTCCAGAAAAGCCCTCCACTATTTTGAAAGTTTAAAATAAAAAAAAATATATGTACTCACTCACCTACCATGGGTGGTCTCTGTACACCCATTCTCCAGTGATGATGTGTTGACGTGTGACTACTGTAGCAAATCACAGGCTGCAGCGGTCAGACGTGACAAAACATAATTACAGAACGCTGGGTGTAGAGACCAACCGGGGTCCATGGACATGTCGCTATGGGAGTGCCATGGGAAGTGGGTATAGACTTCTTTTTTGCTCTCGGCTGTTTTCCATCGTAAAAAATCAGCTACAAATCCGCACTGAATTCAGCACGGTTTGGTGCAGATTCTCTTTTGTATTTCTCTGTGGATTCTGGGTCCGATTTTGACCTGTGTGGACATACCCTAAAAGAACACTCCAGGCCAGGACTTAAAGATTCTCTCTAAATCTGTGTCATGCACTGCCCTCTCAGGCCCTGATTCACAACTCTCCATCCCTCTCCTATTCAACATCAATATGTATCACATTGTTTTCATTAAAAATCTAATATGAAACTAAATTTACAAAGATAGTCTATTTTTATTACTGATGTTTTTGTTTTTTTTATGCCTCACAAAAACATTGCCTTCTCTGTATACCACAAGTTTGAGACATATAAATAAATGGATGGCTGGATGAAAGTGCATCTCTAGAGACTTTTCTGTGCTAGTTTGCACTTTAGAGAAGAATATAGTGGATGCAGAAGTGTCCACTTATTCAGTTTTACATACTATTTATTCAGATTTTTTTGATATCCCTATTTTACTGATGATCCAACTTATTTATTGGTGAGACATATTTGGGTAATACTATTTTATGTGTAGAACAGTGTTTGGTAGAGGATACTGTGTAAGATAGTCTTTTCAGAATAGTTTCTCTCATTTTCCCTCAGGATCTAAGTCAGGGAAAAATATTGAGTGTGTGTTTTTGCTTGTTCTGTAAGTACACTATAACTTGTGAAAAGATTTAACATGACTTGCCTTCTTTACGCTCATTAAGTAGTTCAATTTATAATCACTGGTGTACATAGAAGAGTGGGGACCCCACAGCGAAGATCAAACTGGTTGTCCTACAAAAACCGTAATATAAGTCTACTCGTTGTGGCTGTAACAATATACAGAACTTACAAAAATCACAACGTACAAATAAAGTCACTATATTTCGTAGACCAAAACATATCTTTATTCAGTACACGTACAACATCTCCTTCTTAAAGAGGATGTAATTAACACTATTCGGTTCAAATCATCCTCATCTGTAAATCCCCGGCGATTCCGCTCCATCAGGAAGCTACAGTGGCGCTAGCAGATAGCAGAGTAGGGAGATACATCCCTGCTCTGCTATAGTATTCAATAGTACCTGCATTTTAAGGATGCAGATACTATTGAATGTGGCGTAGCTACTGCTGTAGCAGCCACAGCGGCAGCTAGCGGCGCCGCCGGCCATGGGGGGCCCGTCTTGATGGGCGGCACGGGCGCCCTCATGCCTGGTGTCGCCGCACACCAGTGAGAGAAGAAGCAGGGGAAGGGAGCCAGCGCAGCACCCCCTTCCACCTGCTGGAGTGATGCGCCAATGGCACAGGATGCACACCCCTAAGGCCAGCCCTGTATGCCACACAGTTAGGGGGAAGCAGGCCTGTGCAGGATAATGAGGATTGACTAGGACACCGGACTAGAGTAGTGCAGTCGTCTTGGACACTGGACTTGGCTAGGACACTGGACTGCAGTACTGCAGTCGTCTTGGACACTGGACTCGGCGAGGAGACCGGACTGGAGTAGTACAGTCATCTCGGACACTCGGTTTTGCATGGGCACCAGACACAGATCGTGAAGTAATTTTGGATACTCGGTTTGGCACAGGCACCGGACATAGATGGTGAAGTCGTCTCGGACATTTGGTTTGACACGGGCACCAGACATAGATGGTGAAGTCGTCATGGAAACTTGATTTAAGCACTAGAACTAGACACATATACTGGATTCGGGAAACAGGATACAGGATAAGCTAAGGAACCATTTGCAAGACAAACATAGGGAAGACTCAACATTGTTCAGGCAAGAAAGGAGTGGGCAGAGTTCCTTTTAAGGCTCCAGTTATGCTGGCATAGGTTGAGGAAGGATTTCCTGCTGCGCGTGCTGGCCCTTTAAGAGCGGGGGCGGGCATCAGCCGAAGAGGAGAGCTGTGCATTCCGGTGTCTCTGAGGGAGGAGATACCTGCAAGTCTTCAGAGGTCTGTGGTCGAGACTGCCAGTAAGTGGAAGATGCCAGCAGTAAGCCACCGCGGCCATTACAGCCTCTTTCTCCACTTATCAGGCTCCTCCCCCACCCTAACTGTTCACTCACTTTTACTGCTTTTTCGATCTCCTCAAGACAAGACTGTAAGCTCGCTGAGGGATTAGTTCACAGACGCCCATACAAAGTCTATGGAGAGGGAATGGTGAGGAGAGAGCAGGAGCAGGAGCAAAGTGAAGGAGAGCGAGATAGACAGACACAGATTCTGTAGCAGCTTATAGCAACTGTTCTATCTCACCTCAGTGCTGGATTTACAGCTGCACTGCTCATTACTGCTGTATGATTTCCTCCTTGTTGCTGCAGCGTCTATATATGTGGTAGATGTGGATATAAGAGCAGGATTCTCCTCTTCTCTATGTGTACATTTTTATGGGAGACATGATATGAGTTAGACCCTGACCACTAACGGAAGAGAAAACTGAGAATTAGAGATAGAGCCTACAGAGAGAAAAACTGCTAAATAATGCAGAATACAGGTCATATAATGGCCAGAATTAGTGTTAATCCTCATGTACACACATAAAACAGCTTATTCTGAAAAGACCCCTGAAAGGTTATGTGCGCCTAAACTTCTATAGTTTCCCCATTACATTCCTCCCTTTTAATTCCAGCCTTAAAGATTTCCTCATTATAGGCAGACATTCAATTAAAATCCATATGTCATCATATGTAGCTTTTTGTATTTTCAGTAGCCACTCTAATTTATTCACCCACTTTTGTGTACAGTAGTGGAAATCTGGCAGCTCAGCAGTCATGGCTCTAATTTCAGATGACTTCCATGAGACATTAACAGATCCCGAGTGTCACACTCATCTTCCATCCCACTTCACGATTGCAGGAAGGGCAACCCCCCTTACAGGTAGGATGTGACTAGGTTGAGAATATTGGCCCCTCTGCGTTGAGATGGCTCCTTTTGTCTGCCTGAGCTCCCCAAAGTCCCCCAAACTGGATGTCTTAGAAAACTGAGCTGCTAAACTATACCCCCCCCCCCCAGTTCCTTAAGCAGAGTATATAACCCCTTCCCATTCAGTGGATAGCCTCATTTTTACTCTTAAATCTGTTTCATCATCCTCTTTCTCCCCTATCATTGACTCTTGGAAGCATATTTTATAAGAAGGTATCAGAGTCATGTATTTTGCAAACAACTCCCATACTGCTAGACATTCAGATTCTAATCAATTTCTTTCTTTGTATATTATTTGTGCTACCGCTGAAAACTTGTTTGGTTTGAAAGAGCCCTCAGGCAGTCACCATTTATATGGTTGGTGTTTAATAGCCAGCTTGGTGGTTTTGCACCATTTAAAATGGTATTGGGCAGCACCCAAGCTTACGTACTTCAACCTTTTATACCTACAAACCTCATTTGATCCAGAGAAAGGCGGAAAAATAAAACACTAAATGGCAAAGACCTACTGGCAATCGGACCAACGTTCTACATTTATACCTGTAATCCTATATATTGTGTATTGGAGGATGCCGTGTCTTGGGAAAAAAATGTTGTGGAGGGGCTCAAGTTTTTTAAAAACGTTTAGTGGTTCTGTGTGTTTATAAGGGTCCAATTTACAAAACCCTGATTAGCTTTTTATTTTTTATTTGAGCTGAAGCACCATGGAATAAAAGTTATATTTTAGAGGCTAGTTAATAATGATATAAATTAAGTTCTCTTTGTCAGTATTATTGAAAAAGTGTATTGAGCCTTATTGCCAAATAATTATTTAATCTGAAGTTTCATCTGGCTTTCAGTATAATAAGATATCTACTGGACTTTGGTTATAAAGGATCACACAGAACGGATCTAGTAAGCATGGTTGGCAATGTAACTGTAATGTTCGTGGTCGATGACCACAAACTCCTTCCATCCAGTCGATGCCCTTCTCTCAAGAGATGTCTGCACATACGGCCATCCTGTTCCACAGTGACCACCAGGGTGCGCTCGCGAGCTCAGTCCAGACTCAAGAAGCCAGAGCGCACGCATGTGGGAGATTTAGCTGATTGCTCCCAGAGCACCCTGGGCTATAAGAAGGTCTCAGCCCCTTCCTCCCACGCCTGAGCATTGTTGTCGTATTCTAAGCTTGTCTTACAAATGGTCCCCTAGTGTTTCCTGCTCCCAGTGTTCCCTGTTCCTGTATCCTGTATCCTGATCTAGTGCCGTGTTGAGCTGTTGCCGTGCTGTGCTGTATACCACGCCTGTCCTGCTACTCCACGCCTGACGTCTACCTGCTGCCTAGTCCCTGTTGGCCAGCTGCCATACCGCCAAGACGGTATGGCCCTGTGGGTCCACGAACCCTACGTGACAGTATGCTCAGGCCATGGACCCCGTTGGTCGATCCAAGACCATGACGACGTCACAAGAGATGCGGGCGGATATGCTAGACCTCCGGTCTCGACAGGACCAACTCCTTGAACATTCTCGCACGTCGGCAGGAGGCATGAGCTGCCATTCCTCCTACTACACCTCCTGGCAGTACTGTTCCTCAGACTACACCTCCTGGCAGTGTTGATCCTTGTTTTTCTTTGCCACTTCCTGACCGCTATGATGGAGATGCAAGTACCTGTCGTGGATTTTTTAACCAGTGCCAGATCCACTTCAGCCTGTATTCAAGGGCATTTTCGTCTGATGGCGCAAGGGTCGCTTTCATCATCTCTCTTCTTACTGGCAAAGCCCTTGCATTGGAACCCTATCTGAGAGAGACAAGGACCAGAGACCCGTGACTTCCAGGGGTTCCTCAGGACATTTCGCATTGGTGTTTGAGGAGCCTGGACGAGTCTCCTCTGCTGCGGCTTCCCTGCTGAACCTACGCCAAGGAGACATCTCTCTGGGCGAGTACGCCATCCACTTTCGCACCCTGGCGGGAGAACTGTTGTGGAACAATGAGGCCCTGGTGGCTACATTCTGGCATGGACTGTCTCCTAAGATTAAAGACGAACTTGCCGCTCGAGACCTGCTGTCTACCCTAGATGACCTCATCGTCCTGGCTGCCCGGATTAATAGAAGGCTCCGAGAATAGCTCCAAGATGTTCGTCGGGAGGGAGGCCTTCCTAGTCTGGCCCCTACCTTGCAGCAACCCCTCAGATGCCGATCCTCCTCAGTAGTCTGCGAGGATGGACCAATGTAAGCTATCTACCCAGGAGAGACAACGCAGATGCACTTCCGGACTCTATCGTTATTGCGGCCTCGGAGGCCATCTTGTGCGTCTGCGTCCTCAAAAGCCCCAAAGCCTAGGGTTGATAGGAGAGAAAACCTTGGGTAAAGAAGGACTCCTGAGGCATAGTCTGCATTCATTAGCCTGAAGAGTGCCTTCACGTCAGCTTCCATCCTCCATCATCCCGACATTTCTCTACAGTTCTCGCTGGAGGTGGACGCATCCTCTGTCGGTGCTGGTGCACTCCTGTTCCAGAGAGGTTCCCGGGGCAAGTCTATGGTATGTGGATATTTCTCTAAGCTCCTCTCTTCCACAGAACGCAACTACTCGATTGGGGATTTGTGAGTTACTGGCCATAAAGTTGGCCCTGAAGGAGTGGAGACATCTACTAGAGGGCACACCTGATCCCATCCTGACTTTTACAGACCACAAGAACTTCACCTATCTCCAGACGGCCCAACGGCTGAATCCTCATCAGGCCAGGTGGTCGCTGTTCTTTACCAGGTTCCAGTTGAAGCTTCATTATCGCCCGGCCGACAAGAATGTGAGGGCCGATGCCTTGTCAAGGTCTTTCGAGACAGAGGACACCATGGAGATGCCACAGAACATTATTGATCCATCTTGCATTGTCTCTGTCAATCCCCTGCAAGTTGGGGACATCCCTCCAGGGAGGACTTTTGTGCGCCTGGCTGACCAAGGGAGAATCCTCTGCTGGCGACACTCCTCTAGACTGGCAGGTCACGCGGGGACCCGTAAGACCAAAGATCTGATTGCCCAACATTTCTGGTGGCCCACGCTGTCCAAGGACATTTTGGACTTTGTTTATTCCTGCTCAGTGTGTGCAGCTAACAAGGTCACTCACTCCAGACCTGCTGGCCTGCTCCAGCCATTGCCTGTGCCGATGCTCCCTGACAGCATATAGCTATGGACTTTGTTATTGAGCTGGCTCTCTCTGCTGGATGCAGTGCTCTCTGGGTGGTGGTGGATCGATTTTCGAAGATGGCCCACTTTGTTCCTCTGACATGTCTTCCTTCTGCTCCTCTACTGGCCAAGCTGTTCATCCAACACATCTTCCGCCTGCACGGCTTACCGCAGCACATTGTGTCTGATTGGGGGGTTCAGTTCACCTCAAAGTTCTGGAGAGCCCTCTGCGGACTCCTAGGTGTAAAGTTGGACTTTTCCTCGGCCTACCATCCTCAGTCCAATGGTCAGGTCGAGAGGATCAATCAGATCTTGAAGAACTACTTATGCCACTTCATCTCCAAGCAGCATGATGACCGGGTGCAGTTGCTTCCGTAAGCTGAATTCTCATACAACAATCACACCAGCGAGTCCACACAGAAGACACTGTTCTTCATTGTCTACAGCCAACACCCACGAATTCCTCTCCCGGTGCCTGATACGTCCGAGGTACCAGCTGCTGACACGGCTTTTAGGGACTTTCTGCAGATCTGACAGCAGACTCGATCCTCCATCCTGCTGGCAGTCGACCGCATGAAACGGAAGGTGGACACAAGAAGAAGAGAACCTCCTCAGTTTCTTCCTGGCACAAAGGTCTGGCTGTCCTCCATGAATATTTGACTGAGGGTGCTGTCAGACAAATTTGCTCCTAGGTTCCGTGGACCCTTCGTTATCCTACAGTAGATCAACCCTGTCACCTACAAGCTTCGGCTGCCTCCTACCCTCAAGATCCCCAACTCCTTCCATGTCTCTCTCCTGAAACCGGTGGTTCTGAACCACTTTACCAAGACTCCTAGCCCTGCGGTTGCCTCCAGCGGTCCTTCAGACACCTTCGAGGCTAAGGAGATGCTGGACATTAAAAAAGTAAGAGGAAGAACCTTTTATTTAGTAGATTGGAAGGGTTTGGTCCAGAAGATAGGTCCTGGTAGCAAAAAGAGAATCTCAATGCTCCTACCCTCATTAAGAGGTTTCTCTCTCATTCTGGTCCCAAGAGGAGGAGGCGTAAGAGGGGGGATACTGTAACGTCCATGGTCGCTGACCACGAACTCCTTCCATTCAGTCGACGCCCTTCTCTCCAGAGATGTCTGCACATACGGCCGTCTTGTTCCACAGTGACCACCAGGGTGCGCTCGCGAGCTCAGTCCAGACAAAAGAAGCCAGAGCACACGCATGTGGGAGATTTAGCTCATTGCTCCCAGAGCACCCTGGGCTATAGGAAGGTCTCAGCCCCTTCCTCCCACGCCTGAGCATTGGTGTCGTATTCTAAGTTTGTCTTGCAAATGGTCCCCTAGTGTTTCCTGCTCCCAGTGTTGCCTGTTCCTGTATCCTGTAACCTGTATCCTGATCTAGTGCCGTGTTGAGCTGTTGCCATGCTGTGCTGTATACCATGCCTGTCCTGCTACTCCACGCCTGACGTCTACCTGCTGCCTAGTCCAAGCCAAGCCTGCCTTGCTACTGTCCGAGCTGCCACAGGTACCCTATATGAACTATAGACTCTGACCTGTGCCCTGTGGGCCAGCTGCCATACCGCCAAGGCGGTATGGCCCTGTGGGTCCACGAACCCTACGTGACCGTAACTCACCAGCACCTGCCCGCCCAATCTATTATATATTTTTAAAAGTTTGTTTGTTTGAAGCCCGATTTTTCATTGGTTTAAAATCAGGGAATAGCTATTTTTGATTGGAAATTGAACAAAGTTTGCCTCCGTATCAAAACTATATAAATCTGTAATGAATATATTGCTTCATTTAATTTATTTTATGATTCCAATAACATTATTTACACTCTCTAAGAATTAAATTCATATAGAGAGGTAGCAATTAAATTCATACTGAGAGATATTTAAATAGTGAACTTTTACATTATCCATACCGTAACTCAACCTCCCGAGCAATGCCGGGTATAAAAGCTAGTTCATTCTAATGCAACGGTCCGGATGAGAAGCCACAGCAGAACAGATGCTAGGTGAGTATTAATATAGTTTATTTTATTTCTTTTTACAACTCCCACATTTTATTCACTCTACTGTGACTGTAAAGTAGGAATAAAGATGTTGTCCCACCATTACATATCATATTCATTGCAGAGAGCTTAAAAATGAAAATTTTTGCCATTTACATGCTGTAAAAAAAACAAAAAACAACAGTGAAGAGTATAGTGATCCTTTGTTCATTGCATAGCTGCCAATAGAAATAGCTTTTTTCCTTGCTTGATACATACTGTGGACATCTTCACCACTCTGGAGCCCATGCTAATGTACATTGTCAGCTGCCAGACGGAGAAGGAGACTATTTCTGCTCAGAGCCCCTCTCCCAGCAGTACAGATTCGCAGGAGCAGCAAGGGGGACACAGGGAAGCAGAAAAGATGAGAAAGGTATTTTTATTTTCTAGAAATACTGCACATTACTTTAAAACAGGTAATAACTGCATTTCTAGACCTTTGGAATTAAAATGATTCATAGGATAACTCCTTTAAATGTCAAAATATAAAATTCTAATTAATAGTTAAGCGTAATATATTTATTTTAAGCCTGTAAATTCTATCTTTAGGAGAAAATCTAGAGGCACCTATAAATAAAATTTCTGATGAAAATGAACATTTAGCTTCTGTGTGATTCTCATTTTCTAATCATATGCACAAAAGCGCTTCTTGTTTACATGCCAATAAGATGTGTTATTTGTCTGTCTAAAGGTGCATTGTCATATAATTTCCATAATGTTTTTCTTGTTTTCTGCATAATCAGCCAATCAAAATGCAGAATATTAAAAAGGTCACTGTAATGCAATTCTCAGAAACACTCACACCCCACGTTATAATGAAAGGCAATGCCGTAAGAACAATGCTCATATGGAAATGTTCACCCTTAGTAAATTAATAAAGGCTTAAGAAATGCACTGAACTTTTACATATTAACTCCTTTCATTGTTTCTAATGGATAGTTGTTTTGATCAGTAATTAGAAAATATTTTCTGAATATTTTATACTTGGAAGGACTTGGGAGAGCATAGGCCCATGATCATGTTAATAAACGGCAACTCACATTTTTAGTTAGAACTCGTATTGAGAATTTTAACTATTTCCAACATTAGGTTAAAGTGATATTATTCCTTTTGACCAAGGTTGTCGACAGTCCATAAATTCATAAACAGCCCATAAAAATAGGAGATATTTGTCCAGTGTAAATAATTTAAAAAAAACTTTGTGTCGGTGATTTATTTTTGCTTTGAGTGTAGCTTGTGCAGGAAATTGTGATTGTGATTATAATCAATTTACAGTTCAAAGTAAAGGCTGCTAATGTATTCATGTCAGTATTCTGAGCTATACACATATGTTTTTATATATATATATATATATATATATATATATATATATATATATCATTTTTTCCAGCCATAACATTAAAGTCACCTGCCTAATATTGTATAAGTCCCCCTCTGCAGGTGTCCTGTTGTATATGACACCAAGACGTTAGCAGCAGATCCTAAATTCTGTTTCGAGGTGGGGCCTACATGGATCTGACTTTGATCAATCAGATTGAGATCTGGGGAACTGAAAGCCAAGTTGATCTCTTAGTCATGTTTCTCAAGCCATTCCTTTTTTTGTCAGTTCTATTCATACTATTATTCAAAAACTTTAAAATATGAATGGTGTATTGAAAATATTTTTTTTTATACCATTATACCATCCTTACGATGCAAAAAGGCCCACAATTGACATTGTTTTGTGTATTTGTGTTCATCAAACAGCTTTAGCATTGATGGCACCTAAACTGCAACATTAGGAGGGTCATTTGCCTTCCAATTTAGGGGTGATTAACCTTCTTGCCATTTGTAGTCCTTGTAAATCAATTTTTATATGAAATGCGTCATTAATTATTTTGATAATTCTAATCCAATAAAGGTATAACTTGGGACATTGCCATTTTATGTATTACCTCCGCATTTGGATTTTTCCATTTAGGGAAGCCTGAATCAGGTCTTGTACCAAATGTAGTACGCAGAATGCAATACAAATAATTGGGACACTATAAGACTGATTTCTTGTTATCACAAGGGTATCATGGCATAGTTTAGAGGATAAGGACCCAAAGCCATCTGCCTCTTCACAAAGCTAGAATGCATCCTTTTGTTATCTAATATAGTAAGCAAAAGGCCATACAGCCTAGGTATTAGCCTTTTTCTAGACTTAACTGAATATGTCATCCCTAAGATAGTATTTTCATTCTTCACAAACTTTTCCCTACTTATTTGTGCTTTTTTACATAATATAATTGCACATAATAAAAAAATAATTATTTGTCAACTCAGATTCCTGTTCATCATATGTCTAAATTTTTGTATGTTATTGTGTTATGTATACAATCCCATGTTCTATTCATAATTTGATGCCTTGTAATTCACACCACCCATGTACTCAGCCATATTGGCATACAGTACTTTTTATTGTAACAATTTATATGTGGATAAGTATTTAATCATAAACAGACCTGCGTCAAGTAGCATACAAATATCATATTTTTCAACTAACAAATCCTAACATTTCCCCCTTAAAGTGGTATTCCCATCTAAAATATTTATGGGATAGCCACGAAATATGATGCCATTTCCTGTGATTTAGTTGCTTACAGACCCAGCAAATCTTATTCTCCAGATAGCTAATTCTGCCCTCTGCCTCACTTACTCTGTCTCTCTACTAATTTCTGCCTTACTAAAGCTGCTTTGGTCATGCACCGTTTTTATTTCGATATTGCAATAGCATTCAATATTTCTCTCAAGGATGGCTCCATTGCATATACCCAAGAGGAGCCATTATCTCAGCATGACTTTCTATATTGTCACTGCTTACCAAATTGTCCGCAGACTGAGGATGTCCTTTAGGTGAGTGTAGTCATTTGTCCTTTTTAGTAACATGTGACAGCTTTGAACATTCAGACAGTTTTGGTTTATTTAGTGAGGCATGCCTAAAACTTTTTGAACAGGCAGAGCCCCCAACAAGCATTGTCTAGCGACCGTGTTATTTTATAAACTGCCCGGATCCCTGTAGATAAATATAAATTATCTTATTGTCCAGTCCAGTTCAGTACAGCAACCACTTTACCAGGATGAGTGAGCAGTTCAAAACAATTGAAGACGGATCAGTCAGCCGTTCCAGCAAAAGTTTGATATTTTTGCAATTTAGAAAGACATTTTAGGTTCAAAAGCTAACATTTCACAAATGATCTAAAGCAATTATGGACAAAGTAAGGCATTTAGTTTAAGCAGTGAGCAGTGCGTCAGATAGAAAATCAAGGCAGTTCATACACTACCGTTCAAAAGTTTGGGGTCACCCAGACAATTTTGTGTTTTCCATGAAATCTCACACTTATATTTATCAAATGAGTTGCAAAATGACTAGAAAATATAGTCAAGACATTGACAAGGTTAGAAATAATGATTTTTATTTGAAATAATAATTTTCTCCTTCAAACTTTGCTTTCGTCAAAGAATGCTCCATTTGCAGCAATTACAGCATTGCAGATATTTGGCATTCTAGCTGTTAATTTGCTGAGGTAATCGGGAGAAATTTCACCCCATGCTTCCAGAAGCCCCTCCCACAAGTTGGATTGGCTTGATGGGCACTTCTTGCGTACCATACGGTCAAGCTGCTCCCACAACAGCTCTATGGGGTTGAGATCTGGTGACTGCGCTGGCCACTCCATTACAGATAGAATACCAGCTGCCTGCTTCTTCCCTAAATAGTTCTTGCATAATTTGAAGGTGTGTGTAAAGGATCTGCCAGGCACAACTTCTGTGTATACGCCCATAGGTAATCAGTCTGCACCTGAGTCTATGTCTCTGAGACTGACTCCATCTTCCACCACTCAGGATGGCAGGCTTAGGAGTGGGAGAACCTATCGCAGCCTGGCCAGACAGAGCTAGCTCCCGCCCTCTGTCTATTTATACCTGCCTTTCCTGTTCCTCCTTTGCTTGTGATTCTTCTCGTGTGGTTTCCTGGCCCAGCTACAGCTTCTAATTATTTGATCCTGCTCCATACTGACCCTGGCTTACTGACTACTCTCCTGCTCTGCGTTTGGTACCTCGTGCACTCCTGGTTTGACTCGGCTCGTTCACCACTCTTGTTGCTCACGGTGTTGCCGTGGGCAACTGCCCCTTTCCCTTTGCTTTGTGTTCCCTTGTCTGTTTGTCTCGTGCACTTACTGAGCGTAGGGACCGCCGCCCAGTTGTACCCCGTCGCCTAGGGCGGGTCGTTGCAAGTAGGCAGGGACAGAGTGGCGGGAAGATTAGGGCTCACTTGTCCGTTTCCCTACCCCCATCATTACAGTGTGCTTTGGGTCATTGTCCTGTTGTAGGATGAAATTGGCTCCAATCAAGCGCTGTCCACAGGGTATGGCATGGCGTTGCAAAATGGAGTGATAGCCTTCCTTATTCAAAATCCCTTTTACCTTGTACAAATCTCCCACTTTACCAGCACCAAAGCAACCCCAGACCATCACATTACCTCCACCATGCTTGACAGATGGCGTCAGGCACTCTTCCAGCATCTTTTCAGTTGTTCTGCGTCTCACAAATGTTCTTCTGTGTGATCCAAACACCTCAAACTTTGATTCGTCTGTCCATAACACTTTCTTCCAATCTTCCTCTGTCCAATGTCTGTGTGCTTTTACCCATATTAATCTTTTCCTTTTATTAGCCAGTCTCAGATATGGCTTTTTCTTTGCCACTCTGCCCTGAAGGCCAGCATCCCGGAGTCGCCTCTTCACTGTAGACGTTGACACTGGCGTTTTGCGGGTACTATTTAATGAAGCTGCCAGTTGAGGACCTGTGAGGCGTCTATTTCTCAAACTAGAGACTCTAATGTACTTGTCTTGTTGCTCAGTTGTGCAGCGGGGCCTCCCACTTCTCTTTCTACTCTGGTTAGAGCCTGTTTGTGCTGTCCTCTGAAGGGAGTAGTACACACCGTTGTAGGAAATCTTCAGTTTCTTGGCAATTTCTCGCATGGAATAGCCTTAATTTCTAAGAACAAGAATAGACTGTCGAGTTTCACATGAAAGCTCTCTTTTTCTAGCCATTTTGAGAGTTTAATCGAACCCACAAATGTAATGCTCCAGATTCTCAACTAGCTCAAAGGAAGGGCAGTTTTATAGCTCCTCTAAACAGCAAAACTGTTTACAGCGGTGCTAACATAATTGCACAAGGGTTTTCAAGTGTTTTCTAATCATCCATTAGCCTTCTAACACAGTTAGCAAACACAATGTACCATTAGAACACTGGAGTGATTGTTGCTGGAAATGGGCCTCTATACACTTATATAGATATTGCATTAAAAACCAGACGTTTGCAGCTAGAATAGTCATTTAGCACATTAACAATGTATAGAGTGTATTTCTGATTAATTTAATGCTATCTTCATTGAAAAAAACTGTGCTTTTCTTGCAAAAATAAGGAAATTTCTAAGTGACCCTAAACTTTTGAACTGAAGTGTATATTATGATAATTTTAAACCCCCAGTCATATCAAATAATGGATACTTTAAAGAGGCTCTCTCACCACATTATAAGTGCCCTATCTTGTACATAATGTTATCGGTGCTGTAATGTAGATTACAGCAGTGTTTATTTAGAAAACGATCATTTTTGACGGAGTTATGACCTATATTAGCTTTGTGAGTCTCTTAATGGACAACTGGGAGTGTTTTACTTTTTGGCCAAGTGGGCATTGTGGAGAGAAGTGTATGACGCTGACCAATCAGCGTCATACACTTCTCCCCATTCATTTACACAGCCGCTATGTGCAGCCACATACACAAACACTAACGTTACTGCAGTGTCCTGACAATGAATATACATTACCTCCAGCCAGGACGTGATGTCTATTCAGAATCCTGACACTTCGCTAACGTTTCTTTGAGATTTACAGCAAGGCAAGCGTAATCCCGCGAGATTACGCTGTAAACGGTCATTTAAAACGAGATTACGCTTGACTTGCTGTAAATCTCACAGAAACGTTAGCGAAGTGTCAGGATTCTGAATAGACATCACGTCCTGGCTGGAGGTAATGTATATTCACTGTCAGTGTATGTGGATGCACATAGCGATATAGCTATATCGCTAAGTGCTGTGTAAATGAATGAGGATAAGTGTATGACACTGATTGGTCATCGTCATACACTTCTCTCCACAACGCCCACTTGGCCAAAAAGTAAAACACGCCCAGTTGTCCATTAAGAAACTCATTAGCATAAAGCTAATATAGGTCATAACTCTGTCAAAAATTATAGTTTTTCTAAATAAAAAACACTGCTGTAATCTACATTACAGCGCTGATCACATTATGTACAAGATAGGGCACTTATAATGTGGTGACAGAGCCCCTTAGTTGAGTGGGAAAACAGCCTGAGAATGACATGCAGTAATCCTGGGGCATTTAGAATGTATTCAAGATAATAAATGATGACTACTGATATTCACTGGCATGCGATGTCCACAGATGGCTGCAGTATGTAATAAGAAGTCGGTAGTAGTAGGTAGTAGTACCCTCTACTATGCTCTTATAGAAAAGTAGGGAATATGTCCTAGCAAACACAGCATCTTCTCTTCTCTCAACACACACATTTATTTAATTTTGGGGGTGCAGTTTGTGCAGGAGATTGTGATTATCATAATTTTAATTAAAAAATTTAGGTGTTTTTTGCTAATTATATCTAAAATAACTGAGCACTGGACTAAGGGCCCTTTTACATGGGATAATAATAGGGCAAACGAGCGTTCATATGAGCGCTCATTCCCGATCATTGCCCTGTGAAAACAGGGCAACTATCAGCTGATGAACTATCAAATGCTCGTTCATTGTCTGATTGTATCTTTTATGCAGCAATGAATATTATCGTTGTCGGCAGCACATCTTTCTGTGTAAACAGGAAGATGTGCTGCCGACATGATGGAAATGTATGGCGACTAGCTAACACAATAATGATTGCTTGTCCCCATACATTACTGTTAATTGCTACTTTTGAAAGGAACAAACGAGCACCTCGTTGATCGGCGCTCGTTTTCACGGCCCGTATCGTGAAGTGTAAGAGGACTTTTACTCTAATTTCCTAACGTTATCTACGCTACAATATGTTTCCACAAGGTCTGGTCTATTGTCACTTGTGTGATCCTGTGTTGTCTACCTCCAGCTTTATAATAGAGGTGTTACCTTTTATTGTAATCCTGCCAATGATGATAATGAGATGATTGCTGAAAAGTGATCTCTACAGAACAGGAAGTGTCAGTCTATTGGGTGTTCAGTGAACAGTGTGAAAACTGCAAGGTTTAAAGAGACACATTTTTTTTTTATTGTGACCTCCGGTTGTAAAGTACACTCGGTAAAAGGTAGGGCAGATCATCCTTTTACCGGGTGCTCTGTTGCTGAAATATCCCGGCCGCAATTATGTCACTTGACCGCACTGTGACCAGTCCATTCCTACAGCGTTTGCTGTGTGGACTAAAAGTCTCTTTCACTATGCATTCCTATCAGACGCTGTAGGAATAGTCCGGTCAGAGAGTGACCTGCCCTACCATTTACCAGGTGTACTTTACAAAAGGGGGCCGCAATTAAAAAAAAACAAACACTGGGGTGTCTCTTTAAGTAATGTTTTTAGTATAGATAGTAAAATGAAAAATAAATAAAAAGCACCATCAAAATATTTTTCTAATTATATTTAACATAAAAATCTAATTTAAACATTAGGTCATTTTGGAAACACATGGCTTGCTACGCAGTTAGTAAGATGAAAGATGCTGATAATGAAAATCAAAACAGGCTGATCGAATAATCATTACTAGACTAAATCTGATTCAACCATTTTTGCTGATGAGCAGACTGTACAGAATTGCTTACGAGCTTGACAAGTCTCAATATAAATCCTCCCATCACTAAAATCTATATTGTAACATTCAATGTGTTCCTTAAAACAGATATTTAAATCAGTATTTATATTAGATATGGGAGTCATGTAGTAGTGGCATGGAATAAGTGAACCATTTTATGCAGAATGTCAGTTACAATAAGAGACACTGAGGCTGGGTTCACACGAGCATGTTACGTCCGTAGTGATTTTCACGCACCCATTGACTTCAATGGGTGCGTGAAGCGCAAACAACGCACAAATATAGGACATGTCGTGAGTTTTACGCAGCGGACACACGCTGCGTGAAACTCACGGACAGTCTGCACGGACCCATAGACTAACATAGGTCCGTGCGAGGCGCGTGAAAATCACGCGCGTTGCACGGACGTATTACATGTTCGTCTAAATAAGCCCTTAAGTCTATATACTGTATCGATGTGTTAATGTAAGGGGATTCCGTGGCCTTCCCCATTAAAGTCTATAGGACTTACGGAAATAGACCAGCAAGTAGCAGCTGGCTCCTTCTGTAACTCCCATAGACTTGAATACGAGGGCCACACGCAAGGGCAGACACCTCTTCATTGATGTGTATAGAGTGCGGCAGCCAGGAAACATTGCTAGACTTATATGCACCCTGGCTTTCATTTTACTGGCCTACAAGGCCTATATTGGGGAAACCTTGATTGATATATCCTCCCAGAGGAAGAAGTAACATGGAATAAAACCAAGTAGATTTAGAATATACATTAGCTTGCTTGGAACTGGATAACCAAATTTACCCCACGCTTTATCTAGTTAAATTACACATACTACTATAAATTGATGCTGCCAGGGCCTCCTATGGGCGGGATGTCCATGTAAAGGTCTACAGTTCCCCTATCACAGACATTGCCTCTATTTAGAGGTGCCTGCATGCCACTCAAGGTAATTACATGGTAAGGTAGTGCTGTTATTACTAACTGTCTTCAGACAACTCAGGCTCTGCTATGTAGACACTGCTCTGCTGCTGACTCTGACTCTGCTACCGAGCATGAGAACCCCTCCAGACAGGAAGGGAGTGGAAGAGACAGGGAGCAGTGGAGATAAGAGGCATGTGATGTGTGACCTCCCATACTACAGGGAAGAGGGGTAAATAACCACGTGTTCAGTGTATGAAACATCACACAAGTGTGTGATAAACCCCTGGAGCCTGGCTTACAGAGACATTTCAGCTACAGATAGTACATTAGTAATTCATTATTCTTACTGCAGTTGAACCATTTACACATCATTTTTAAAGATCGAAAAACCCCTTTGAAGGGTCATTTCATAGAACTTTTGACATGCCATAGTGATGGTTTTGATTGATGGTTTTCACAGGTGCTAAGACTCCCCCCCCACCGATCGCTAAAATGAAAAGACAGAAGACCTTTGTCGAGCGCTGTTCCTCTTCGGCTGTAATGGGATAAGTTAGGCTCTTCTTGGACAGACGGAGTAAGTTGAAGGGAGGCTCCTAGACTTCTAAAATCGCCCCTTACAAATTACTCTTTGCAATACTGGAGATAACTTCCATTGTGTAATGCCCGCGGTCGCTGATTGCCAGCATTGCCCACATATCGGCAGCCACGAACGCAGGACTTGCCGGCGTCTCCTTCCCCAGAGACACTGGCACTCACTTCTGCATCCACCCGCTGCTTCCCCTAGGGTGCACCAGTAAAATTGTCCCTGTCCAATCCCAGTGTAATGGTATGTTCACACGTAGTCAACAAAAACGTCTGAAAATCCAGAGCTGTTTTCAAGGGAAAACAGACCCTGCTTTTCAGACGTTTTTTTACCAACTCGCATTTTTCGCGACGTTTTTCGCGACGTTTTCGCGGCGTTTTTTACGTCCGTTTTTGGAGCTGTTTTCATTGGAGTCTATGAGAAAACAGCTCCAAAAACGTCCAAAGAAGTGTCCTGCACTTCTTTTGACGAGGCTGTATTTTTACGCGTCGTCGTTTGACAGCTGTCAAACGACGACGCGTAAATAACAGGTCGTCTGCACAGTACGTCGGCAAACCCATTCAAATGAATGGGCAGATGTTTGCCGACGTATTGGAGCCGTATTTTCAGACGTAAAACGAGGCATAATACGCCTCGTATACGTCTGAAATTTGGCCGTGTGAACATACCCTAAAGGATCTACCAGACACAGCTTCTGTGTCGACGCCCGTGGTTAATCAGTCTGCATCTGCTCCTAGGTCTGATAGAGTGACTCGATCTGCTACCACTCAGGCTGGTAGGCTGAGGAGTGGGAGAACCTATCACAGCCTGGCCAGACAGTTCTAGCTCCCCCCCGGGTCTATGTATACCTTAATTTGCTTCTTGTCTTTGCCTGTGATTCTCTCTTGTTTCCTGGCTCTGCTGTTCCAGCTATTACTATTGACCTCTGCTTCATATTGACCCTGGCTTTACTGACTACGCTCCTGCTCTGCGTTTGGTACCTCGTACACTCCTGGTTTGACTTGGCTCGTTCACTACTCTTGTTGCTCACGGTGTTGTCGTGGGCAACTGCCCCATTTCCCTTAGCTTCTGTGTACCCTTGTCTGTTTGTCTGTCGTGCACATATTGAGCGTAGGGAACGTCGCCTAGTTGTACGCCGTCGCCTAGGACGGGTCGTGCAAGTAGGCAGGGACTGAGTGGCGGGTAGATTAGGGCTCACCTGTTTGTCTCCCTACCCCGTCATTACACCCAGCTTATCTGGGACTTTAAGAAGGACTCTGCCCACTTCCACCTTGCCTGAGCAATGTTGTATCTACCTATGTTTGTCTTGCAAATGTTTCTTTAGCTGTATCCTATATCCCATATCCTGTATCCTGTTTCCCGTATCCAGTATTTGTGTTCTGTGCCCTGTGTCTGTGCCAAGCCGAGTGTCCGTGAGGAGTTTAACATCAGTTTTCGTTGCAAGTGCTAGCCTGAGGGTCTTGATAACTACACTACTCCGGTGCCCGTGCCAACCCGAGGGCCTAGACGACTACACTACTCTAGTGTCTGGTGCCCGTGCCAATCCGAGGGCCTAGACAACTACACTACTCCAGTGTCCGGTGCCTGTTCCATCCCAAGTATCCGTGACGAGGTTGCCATATGTGTCCGATGCTCGTGCCAATCTGAGGGCCTAGACAACTACACTACTCCAGTCAGTGGCGGATTATCATATGGGCGGTTCGGGCGGCCGCCCGGGGCCCGAGGCTCCCAGGGGGCCCATGGCAGCCCGAACCGCACATCGCTTATAAACCTATTCAGCGCGCTAGCGCTGCTAACTGCCGAAGATGGGGAGGAGCAGGGAATTGGCCGGCATAGGGGTAGGACACGCCTCCCTGACAGTGCGGGCACCGCCATTGAGTAACAGAACAGCGACGGACGGCTGTTCTGTTACTCCAAAGCTGGAAGAGAAGAGCCGGGCGGGCGGGCACCGGCGCTGAGGTTAGTTGGCTTATCCACCTGCCCAACTGGTTCCCGACCGCTGGCTGTATTTCTACGGCCAGCGGTTAGGGATGGGTCCTTAAAACCCGAGCCATAGACTTTCTACGGCTCGGGTTTTAACTTGCTGCCCGCGCGATCGGGCAGCTGAATGTCGGGTCTCCGGCTGTCAGTGACTGCCGGGGACCCTGAGGAGAAGACAGAAGCAGCTTTCGCTGCTTCTGTCTTCTCTGATGTCTTTTACACAGCGCTCAATGAACGCTGTGTAAAGGAATAGAGACAGCAGCAGCGGCGCTGTCTCTATTCCTCACAGTGATCATGTGACTGGTCACATGATCGCCGGGTGCCGTGACTGACAGACTGCTGCTGGGTCTTACTAGACCCAGCACAGCTCTATTAGTGACAATCGTCACTATGAGAGGGCTGATTTCCCCTGTAACTGGGGCTGCTGTACAGCCCCAGTTACAGTGGAAAAACATGGTGTAAAAGAAAGAAAAAAAATATATAAAGTTCCCCAAAGGTCTTTTTTGACCTTTGAGGGACAGACCATAGTAATAAAAAAACAGTAAAGTAAAGTGAAAAAAAAAATTTAATAATAAATACACATAAAATACCCACCCAAAAAAAAAACGTTCCCCCTGCCAATCATTGTTGTAACGCTAGCGCTGACCCAATTACCCTAATATAGACATGTAATATATTAAAATTTACGGTAAACAATGACGATTACAAATAAAAGGTCTATTTTAGGGTAAAACTATGTTATTACCAAAAAAAAATAGCTGAAACGTAAAAAAGCTTATTTTTTTAATATTATTGTAATGAAGGGGGTAGGGAAACAGACAAGTGAGCCCTAATCTACCCGCCACTCAGTCCCTGCCTACTTGCAACGACCCGCCCTAGGCGACGGGGTACAACTGGGCGACGGTCCCTACGCTCAGTAAGTGCACGACAGACAAACAGACAAGGGTACAAAGAAGCTAAGGGAAATGGGGCAGTTGCCCACGGCAACACCGTGAGCAACAAGAGTGGTGAACGAGCCGAGTAAAACCAGGAGTGTACGAGGTACCAAACGCAGACCAGGAGAGTAGTCAGTAAGCCAGGGTCAATAAGAAGAAGGGTCAAATAGTTCAGAAGCTGCAGCAGGGCCAGGAAACCAAACGAGAAGAATCACAAGCAAGGAGGAACAGGAAAGGCAGGTATAAATAGACAGAGGGCGGGAGCTAGCTCCGTCTGGCCAGGCTGTGATAGGCTCTCTCACTCCTAAGCCTGCCATGCTGAGTGGTGGAAGATGGAGTCAGTCTCACAGACATAGAAGCAGGTGCAGACTGATTACCTATGGGCGTGGATACAGAAGCTGTGCCTGGCAGATCCTTTACAGTACCCCCCCTTTTATGAGGGGCCACCGGACCCTTTCTAGGTGGACCTGGTTTATTGGGGAAACGAAGGTGAAACCTCCTGACCAATACCCCAGCGTGAACATCCCGGGCGGGTACCCAAGTCCTCTCCTCAGGCCCGTATCCTCTCCAATGGACCAGGTACTGGAGGGAGCCTTGGACCATCTTGCTATCCACAATCTTGGCCACCTCGAATTCCACCCCCTCAGGGGTGAGAACGGGGACAGGAGGTTTCCTCGAGGGAGCCAAGGACGGGGAGCAGCGTTTAAGGAGGGAGGCATGAAACACGTCATATACTCGAAAAGATGGGGGCAACTCCAGTCGGAAGGAGACAGGATTGAGGACTTCAATGACCTTGTACGGCCCTATAAACCGGGGAGCAAACTTCTTGGACGGGACCTTAAGGCGCAAGTTCTTAGACGATAGCCACACAAGATCCCCGACCATAAACAAGGGGTTAGCAGAACGTCTTCTATCTGCCTGAGTTTTTTGTATGCTCTGGGACGCCTCTAGGTTCTTCTGAACCTGGGCCCAGACTGTGCACAGTTCCCGATGAACGACCTCTACCTCGGGATTGTTGGAACTACCAGGTGAAACGGAGGAGAACCGTGGATTAAACCCAAAATTACAGAAAAAGGGGGAAACCCTTGACGAGTTACTGACCCGTTTATTAAGGGAAAATTCGGCGAGGGGAATGAATGAGACCCAATCATATTGACAGTCAGAGATAAAACACCTTAAATATTGTTCTAGAGACTGATTAGTCCTCTCAGTTTGGCCATTAGTTTCAGGATGGAAGGCAGAGGAGAAGGACAGATCAATCTCCAACTTTTTACAGAAGGCTCTCCAAAACAATTAAACTAATTGTACCCCTCTGTCAGAAACAATATTGACAGGGACCCCATGGAGACGCAGGATGTGTTTGACAAACAAGGTAGCTAACGTCTTAGCATTGGGTAGTTTCTTGAGGGGCACGAAGTGGCACATCTTACTGAAGCGGTGTACTACAACCCACACCACCGACTTGCCTTGAGATGGAGGCAAATCGGTGATAAAATCCATGGAGATATGGGTCCAAGGTCTCTGGGGAATGGGCAAAGAACGAAGTAAGCCCGCTGGTCGGGACCTGGGAGTCTTGGACCTAGCACAAACCTCACAAGCGGCGACGTAGGCCTTAACGTCTTTAGGCAACCCAGGCCACCAATAGTTTCTGGCAATGAGGTGCTTGGTACCCAGGACGCCTGGATGACCAGATAGTGCGGAGTCATGATTTTCCCTAAGTACCCTTAGCCGGAATTGCAGGGGAACAAACAGCTTGTTCTCAGGAAGGTTCCCGGGAGCTGAACCTTGATCAGCCGCAATTTCAGAGACTAAATCAGAATCAATAGAGGAAATGATTATACCTGGAGGCAAAATACAAGCAGGATCTTCCTCCGAAGGAGTGCTGGCCATGAAGCTACGCGACAGTGCATCAGCCTTAATATTTTTAGACCCAGCCTTATAGGTAACCAAAAACTTCAATCTGGTAAAAAATAACGCCCATCGAGCAAGAACAACAAGTGGAGGCAGTCACTAACCCCACATATATGGATACCATAAACACAACAAAAATTGAACAGCACAATGCAACTAAATGATACAAAATGTATGCAGGTGCAAGAACACCTATGACTGCAGATATACAGCAGACAAAAAATGGCGACAGCACCCTGCGACACTAATGCCACCTAAACCACTAAATATAAATAAATATGCACTAAAGCTAAATCTACTTACAAATAGGGAGGTTCTTAGTGCACATTTTGATCAAAAAGTGTTAGCCCACCTGCCACGACAAGGCGACCTCTGTAAGGTGGGAACCTACGCTGCACATACACCCAGAACTGGGACTAAGCCTACATACAGTGAAGGAAATAAGTATTTGATCCCTTGCTGATTTTGTAAGTTTGCCCACTGTCAAAGACATGAACAGTCTAGAATTTTTAGGCTAGGTTAATTTTACCAGTGAGAGATAGATTATATAAAAAAAATAAAAAAAAATAACATTGTCAAAATTATATATATTTATTTGCATTGTGCACAGAGAAATAAGTATTTGATCCCTTTGGCAAACAAGACTTAATACTTGGTGGCAAAACCATTGTTGGCACGCACAGCAGTCAGACATTTTCAGTAGTTGATTATGAGGTTTGCACACATGTTAGATGGAATTTTGGCCCACTCCTCTTTGCAGATCATCTGTAAATAATTAAGATTTCGAGGCTGTCGCTTGGCAACTCGGATCTTCAGCTCCCTTCATAAATTTTCGATGGGATTAAGGTCTGGAGACTGGCTAGGCCACTCCATGACCTTAATGTGCTTCTTTTTGAGCCACTCCTTTGTTGCCTTGGCTGTATGTTTCGGGTAATTGTCGTGCTAGAAGACCCAGCCACGAGCCATTTTTAATGTCCTGGTGGAGGGAAGGAGGTTGTCACTCAGGATTTGACAGTACATGGCTCCATCCATTCTCCCATTGATGCGGTGAAGTAGTCCTGTGCCCTTAGCAGAGAAACACCCCCAAAACATAATGTTTCCACCTCCATTATTGACAGTGGGGACGGTGTTCTTTGGGTCATAGGCAGCATTTCTCTTCCTCCAAAAACGGCGAGTTGAGTTAATGCCAAAGAGCTCAATTTTAGTCTCATCTGACCACAGCACCTTCTCCCAATCACTCTCAGAACCATCCAGATGTTCATTTGCAAACTTCAGACGGGCCTGTACATGTGCCTTCTTGAGCAGGGGGACCTTGCGGGCACTGCAGGATTTTAATCCATTACGGAGTAATGTGTTACCAATGGTTTTCTTGGTGACTGTGGTCCCAGCTGCCTTGAGATCATTAACAAGTTCCCCCCGTGTAGTTTTCGGCTGAGCTCTCACCTTCCTTAGGATCAAGGATAGCCCACGAGGTGAGATTTTGCATGGAGCCCCAGATCGATGTCGATTGACAGTCATTTTGTATGTTTTCCATTTTCTTACTATTGCACCAACAGTTGTCTCCTTCTCACCCAGCGTCTTACTTATGGTTTTGTAGCCCATTCCAGCCTTGTGCAGGTTTATGATCTTGTCCCTGACATCCTTAGAAAGCTCTTTGGTCTTGCCCATGTTGTAGAGGTTAGAGTCAGACTGATTAATTGAGTCTGTGGACAGGAGTCTTTTATACAGGTGACCATGTAAGACAGTTGTCTATAATGCAGGCATCAAGTTGATTTGGAGCGTGTAACTGGTCTGGAGGAGGCTGAACTCTTAATGGTTGGTAGGGGATCAAATACTTATTTCTCTGTGCACAATGCAAATAAATATATATAATTTTGACAATGTGATTTTCTTATTTTTTTTTAAATATAATCTATCTCTCACTGGTAAAATTAACCTAGCCTAAAAATTCTAGACTGTTCATGACTTTGACAGTGGGCAAACTTACAAAATCAGCAAGGGATCAAATACTTATTTCCTCCACTGTATATACCTGGGGATGGTAGGATCCAGCATTGAACTGATTAAAATCACCCAAGGCAGAATGGGAGGAGTGCAAGAACAACAAGTGGAGGCAGTCACTAACCCCACATATATGGATACCATAAACACAACAAAAATTGAACAGCACAATCCAACTAAATGATACAAAATGTATGCAGGTGCAAGAACACCTATGACTGCAGATATACAGCAGACAAAAAATGGCGACAGCACCCTGCGACACTAATGCCACCTAAACCACTCTGCAGCAGGGCCAGGAAATCAAACGAGAAGAATCACAAGCAAGGAGGAACAGGAAAGGCAGGTATAAATAGACAGAGGGCGGGAGCTAGCTCCGTCTGGCCAGGCTGTGATAGGCTCTCCCACTCCTAAGCCTGCCATGCTGAGTGGTGGAAGATGGAGTCAGTCTCACAGACATAGAAGCAGGTGCAGACTGATTACCTATGGGCGTTGACACAGAAGCTGTGCCTGGCAGATCCTTTACAATTATTTTCAAACTTTATGAATAAAAATTCTAAAATAGCAAAAAAGGTGTGTATAAAAACGATAAAAAACGAAACCTGCATTGTCTACGGAAAAAACGACGCAAAAATCACGTTGTTTTTATTTTTTTTTTATAAAAATGTGTGTTTGGTGCAACTTTGTAATTACGTTTTATTTAAAAAATATTTTAACTTTTTGAGATACAGCTGCTTTGTATCCTGTATCCGTCAGGTCAGCAGGACTGACGGGATCAGTGAAACGGGTCCTGCGCTAAATTATAATCTTAGATGTGATAGATTTGAGGTGGATCCTGCGTGTCACTAATCCTGTCAGTCCTGCTGACCTGACGGATACAGGATACAAAGCAGCTGTATCTCAAAAAGTAAAAATATTTTTTAATAAAATCAATCAATCACACTGATACACACACATACTAATATATATATATATATATATATATATATATATATATATACAATTATAATATAACGTTTTCAAATGTGTACATAACCTTGTGGCACTATATACAAGGGGGAGCGCTGCGAGGCACTATATACAAGTGGGAGCGCTGTGTGGCACTATATACAAGGGGGAGCGCTGTGTGGCACTATATACAAGGGGGGGCTGTGTAGTGCTATCCACAGTGGTATGTGTGTGGCGCTCTTTATAGGGGGGGCTTTTTGGTGCTATTTACAAGAGGGGGAGGGCTGTGTGGCGCTCTCTACAGGGGGGCTGTATGGCACTATCTATAGGGGGCTGTGTGTAACGCTCTCTATGGGGGGGATGTGTGATATATAGAGGGGGCTGTGTATGGCGATATCTATGGGGGTGTGTAATATCTACAGGGGCTGTGTGTGGCACTATGTACAGGGGGCTGTGTGTATGTGGTGTTTTACAGTGTGTGGTATTATTATATTCAGGCGCGCAGTGTTTGGTGCTATTATATTTAGGGGTACAGTATGTGGCACCATGATAACTTTATTTTCGCTTATAGGTGTGGAAATGTTGGAAAAGTGAGGAGACGTCTGAGTGGCAAATTCTGCAGAAATGAGTCATGGCCGGGAGAAGTAGTCATGGGCGCTGGACCGGATGGAGAAGAAAAGAGGAAAAAAACGACTAGAATCTGAGACGTCGTCACCTGTGAGCCACTAGATTTATAGAGAATCTGTCACCTCTCCTGACATGTTTATTATAGGAAATCCTTGTATTTCACAAACAGTCTTTCTGCAGTCCAGGACTGATAGACAATTCCCCTTGTCAGGAGGTTGTGTCCCTGCACAGTGTGATACAGTCAGTACGTAGGGACACCGCGCTGTGACAAGGGAAATCGTAACACTGTTAATGCTTGCCCAAAAATGTAGTGTTAAAAATAGTTACGGCGCGGCAGGGCGGCGGTGAGGAAGGGGGGCCCAAGTTTTGGTAACAGCCCAGGGCCCATAGTCTACTTAATCCGCTACTGACTCCAGTGTCCGGTGCTTGTACCAACCAGAGTGTCTGTGATGATGTTACCATCTGTGTCCAGTGCCCATGCCAGCCTGAGGGTCTAAGACGACTACACTTCTCCAATATCCAGTGTCTGTGCCAAGTCCAGTCTCCGGTGTCGGTGCCACCTTCAAACAAGTACGCTATTCCCAGAGACTATTAAAGACTTTGTTTGATCAGCTGCTTCTCCACATCGGCGGAGCGACCCAGTGGGTCCACATACCCTACAGCCGTGACAGTTTGCCCAGGCAATGGATCCCGCTGGTCAACCCAAGGCAGTACTCCAGTTAATCTTCGAGTTCTCCGTGCATGACAAGATCAGCTCTTACAGGCTGTTAACTCCATAGTTACCCGTTTGGATCTCCCTTCTGTGGCTGCTTCCTCTACTCCGCCACTTGTTAACCTGCCTGTTAGTTCTGGACCCGGAAATTCGTTGCCTCTACCGCCTCTCTACGATGGAGATGCAAAGACCTATAAAGGCTTCATCAACCAATGCAAGATTCACTTTAAAATGCATGCTTATCTTTTCACCTCTGATGTTGCCAAAGTTGCTTTTATTGTCTCCCTCCACTCAGGCAAAGCTCTGGCATTAGCAAACCCTATCTGGGAACGTGACTGTCCACAATCATCTGACTTCAAGGAAAGACTGGACCCCATAGCAAACTTTTGACTGGGGCCCCCCCTCCCCTGAGTGTCACACAACCCCCCCCCTTGTAAATAGTGCCTTTTTTACAGCCCCCCCATAGATAACACCATACAGCCCCCCTGTAGGTAACGCTATACAGCCCCCCTGTAGGTAACGCTATACAGCCCCCCCTGTAGGTAACGCCATACAGCCCCCCCTGTAGGTAACATTATACAGCCCCCCTGTAGATAGCGCCATACAGACCCCCCCCCTGTATGTAACGCCATACAGCTCCCCTGTAGGTAACGCTATACAGCCCCCCCTGTAGGTAACGCCATACAGCCCCCCTGTAGGTAACGCCATACAGCCCCTTGTAGGTAACGCCATACAGCCCCCCCTGTAGGTAACGCCATACAGCCCCCCCTGTAGGTAACGCTATGCAGCCCCTCTGTAGGTAACGCTATACAGCCCCCCTGTAGGTAACGCTATACAGCCCCCCCTATAGGTAACGCTATACAGCCCCCCCTGTAGGTAACGCTATACAGCCCCCCTGTAGGTAACGCTATACAGCCCCCCTGTAGGTAACGCCATACAGCCCCCCCTGTAGGTAACGCTATACAGTCCCCACGTAGGTAATGCTATACAGCCCCCCTGTAGGGAACGCTATACAGCCCCCCTTGTAGGTAACGCCATACAGCCCCAACCCCCCAAATAAATCCGACCTACAGTGTGTCCTACAAAAGACATGTATCCCCTCTCCACAGGACAGGGGATACATGTGTGATCGGATGGCAGCGATAGGGAGAACGGGGGACCGAAAGTCCCCCGAAGTTCTCCATGACTAACCTCTGACTTCCGGCGTCTGCGCAGCTCAATAAAAATGAAAGGAGCGCTGGTCACGCATGCGCACAAGCAAGACCGGCGTTCCATTCATTTCTACGGAGCTGCCGACACAGACCCTGGAAGTCCGAGGTTTGTGATGGAGAACTTCAGGGGACTTTCAGTCCCCCGTTCTCCCTATCAATGCCAGCGATCACACATGTATCCCCTTTCCGGTGGATATCCTGTGGATAGGGGATACTTGTCTTTTGTTTAATGGCAGAGCGGGGAGATACCTCCTTGCTCTGCCGTTGTGTTCAGTGGCGTCGCGCTGTAGTAGCCATAGCGGCTGCTAGCGGAGCCTCCGGCCATGGTGGGGGCCCGTGCCAGCGGGCAACATGGGCCCCCTCATGCCGCGGGCCCCGTAGCGGCCGCTACGGCTGCTACAGCGGTAGTTACTCCACTGTTTCCCGTTGTCCCTAGAGTCTTTTTGTACTGTTTTTGAGGAACCGGGTCGGAGGTCTTCTGCAGCTGCCTCTCTTCTCACTCACTGTCAGGGGAAATTGACGGTAGGAGAATACGCCGTCAAGATCCGTACCCTGGTAGCGGAACTTGCCTGGAATATTGAGGCCTTGGTGGCAACTTTCTTGCAGGGACTGGCTCCATAAATAAAGGATGAGCTGGCGGCTCGTGACCTACCATCCACCTTGGATGCCTTAATTCTCTCCCCCAAATTATCTATTCCAGATTCTGGAGCGGCTGAAAATTTTTTTCAGCAGGAATTAGTAGACCGTCTCCAATTGGCCACAGTTCCCCTGGAGAAACCTCTGGCGGTTACTTCAGTGCATGGACAACCTCTGCCAGACCTAATCTTTTGTATCACCAAACATCTGAGGCTAAAAGTAGGAGTACTCCACTCGGAACTGATAGCTTTTTATGTCCTGTCTAAAGCTATTAACCATATCCTGCTGGGATTGCCAACACACTCCTGTCCTTGACTTGAATTCCGGAGAGGTCCTCAAATAGGGACCCTGATGTACTCATCGCTGCCTGCCTCAGGTTCGTTCTCTTATTTCTCCACCGCCTCAGTCACTCTCTGGACTACCTCCACAGTATGCTAGTTACGCGGATGTTTTTAGCAAGAAAGAGGCAGAGCTCCTTCCTCCTCATCCTCCCTACGACTGCCCTATTGAGTTGCTCCCTGAAGCTTCACTTCCTCATGAACGGGTTTATCCTCTCTCCTTGACTGAAACCCAGGCCATGTCAGATTATGTCAAGAAGAATCTTGAGAGGGGGTTCATCAAGAAGTCTACTTCACCAGCTGGAGCTGGATTCTTCTTCGTGGAGAAAAAGAATGGATCACTTTGACCGTGTATCGATTACCGTTCCAACCGTGTATCGATTACCGTGGTTTAAACCAAGTACCCCTTGCTGCTTATCTCAGAGCTCTTCGATAGGATTCATGGGGCCAAGATTTTCACGAAGCTGGATCTACGCAGGGCTTATAACCTTATCCGTATCCGCAAGGGGGAAAAACGGGAGACCGCAGTCACTACGAGTATCTCGTGATGCCCTTTGGACCGTGTAACAATCCAGCGGTGTTTCAGGAATTTGTGAACGACATCTTCCGCGATCTTCTGTATGTCTGTATGGTGGTTTATCTGGACGACATCTTTATCTACTCACCTGATTTGACAACGCATTGGAAGCATGTGCACCAAGTCCTGTCGCAGTTAAGGCGGAACAACCTATACGCTAGACGTGCGTATTTGAAAAAAGATCCTTGCCCTTCCTTGGCTATATAATCTCTGAGCGAAGGACTTAAAATGGATCCGGAGAAAGTGAAGTCCGTCTTGGAGTGGACACGTCCTCAAGTTCTCCGAGCCATACAGAGATTTTTAGGATTCGCAAATTTCTATCGACAATTCATCCCAAATTTTTCGTCTTTTACTGCTCCCATCTCTGCTCTTACCAAGAAAGGAGTGAATGCTAAAGACTGGACCCCTGAGGCAGAGTCGGCATTCATCCGTCTCAAGACCGTCTTCACTTCGGCTTCCGTTCTCCACCATCCATATGTGACTCGGCAGTTCTAATTGGAGGTTGACGCTTCTTCCATTGGTGCTGGAGCACTCCTTTTCCAAAGAAATTGCAAGAATAAGGCAGGATCCTATGGATTTTTCTCCAAACTCTTCTCTCTGGCAGAGTGCAACTACTCCATTGGGGATTGTGAATTGCTGGCTGTCAAGTTAGCCTTAGAAGAGTAAAGGTACCTGCTGGAGAGGGCTGCTCATCCCATCATTTCACCGATCACAAGTATCTCACATATTTACAGTCTGCTTAACGTCTGAACCCTCGTCAAGCCAGATGGTCACTGTTCTTTGCCAGATTTCGATTCTTGCTCCATTTCCGCCCAGCAGATAAAAATATTAAAGCCGATACCCTGTCCTGGTCATTTGAAACTGACGACTCTGAAGAAGATCCTTAACATATTATTGATCCTTTTAGGATTATTGCTATTAACCCTCTGCAAATCAAATACATTCCTCCTGGAAAAAATTTTGTTCGACCTGCTGACAGGAAAATCAATCTCCTCTGGGGACATAATTCCAAGCTGGTTGGACACTCTGGGCAATGTTGTGTCTACCTATATTTGTCTTGCAAATGGTTCCTTAGTTGTGTCCTGTATCCCATATCCAGTATCAGTGTTTAGTTCCAGTGCCAAGTCGAGAGTCCGAGTCAAGTTCACTATCTATGTCCAGTGTCTGTGCCAAGCCAAGTGTCCGTGACAAGTTTAACATCAGTATCCGGTGCACGTGCCAGCCCGAGGGTCTTGAAGACTACACTGCTCCAGTGTCCAGTGCCCGTGCCAACCAGAGGGTTTACAATCCCAGTTTTTTCTGTGGCGGAAACACTGTATGCATATTTAGATAGATAGGAACACTCCCCTCTCTCTTTCCCCTTCAAGGAAGAATTTCCCTCTCCCCTTCAGAATTCTTTCATATCCCGCAGGCAGGGCCGGCCTTAGGGGTGTGCGGCCTGTGCGCATCACTCCTCCTAAGTAAAGGGTGCGCCGTCACTGACAATAAACATGCTGCCTGATGCTTCCGTAGATTACTCCCTCTGCAGCCCATATTCCCTCCTACCACATAATCCTCTCTATGGTGGCACCATATCCCGTCTCCTCAGCCTGCCTGTGGACTGTTGTGAATGCAAACTACGACCCATCTCTCTCTCTCTCTCTCTCTCTTGTCTGAAGCAGTCGGAACAGAGAAGAGGGGGGAGGGGAGAGTTCACAGCCTGATTGTCTGCAGAGAGGAAACTCTGTTTCTAGTCCTCTCCTGTGTCCCTCTTCTGTGTCTCCTGTATCCCGCTCCGCTCCTGTGTGCCCTTGTTTCCCTCTCCTGTGTCGCCCTCCTCTTCTGTGCTGGGTCCCCCTATTCTTCTTACAGACCAACAGACCAGCTACTTCTGCAGCTGGTTATATCTGCTGTCCTGGGATGGGGCATGTTGTAAAGGTCCCTGCTGCTTCAGGAGACTATCTGCATGAGAGATCCTACATAGAAGGTAAGTGTGTGTAGGAGTGTGAAAGTGCATGTAAGTGTGTAAGTGTATGTATGAGTGTGTAGGTGTATGTAGGTGTGTGTAAATGTGTGTAAATGTGTGTATGAGTGTGTAAGTGTGTGTATGAGTGTGTAAGTGTGTATGAGTGGGTAAGTGTATGTATTAGTTTGTAAGTATGTGTGAGTGTATGTATGAGGGTGTAAGTGTATGTATGAGTGCGTAAATGTGTGTTTTTATATATATATATACATATATATATATATATATATATATATATACAAATATATCTGTGTGCATGTGGATATATACTGTATATATGTATATATATATATATATATATATATATATATATATATATATGAGTCTCGTGTACATATGTTACTGTAAGGGCATAGTCACACATTGTAGTTTTGCAGCAAGTATTTAACAACTGGTTTTTGCCGGGCTTTTGTGTAAATTTTGTCAAAACTGTGATTTGTAGATTATATAGTGTATATATAGTGGTATTGTGTGTGTCTGCGTGTGTGTGTGCATGTGTGTGTGCGTGTGTGTGTGTGTGAGAGAGTGTGTGTCGGTGTGTGTGTGCGTGTGTGTGTGTAGATTGTATAGCAGTATTTTGTGCGTTCTTTATGTTGCGATATTATAGGTGTATGCAGTATATAGCGGTATTATATGTGAGTATAGTATATAGCATTATAATAGGTGTGTAGTGAATATAATGGTATTATATGTGTCTAGTATATAGCAGTATTTTTTATATAAACAATATGTAGTGGTGTTATGTGTGTGTAGAGTATAAAGTGATTATTAATTATATTTACAGATTTGTTTGACATTATATGTACAATATTTTGCAGATTATATATATATATATATATATATATACACATATATACGGACACACAGTACAAGGGGTTATTTATATGTACAGTATTATTAATGTGTACTGTATATGGTGGTATTATATATGAATAAATTTTACATACGTATTATTTATGTATAAAGTAAATGGTAGCGTTATTTATACGTACAGGACATACCAGTGTTATTTATGTGAACAGTATATGGTGGCATTATTTGTGTGGAAGGTATATAATATGGGAGGGGGCGCCAAAACAATTCTGCTGCACAGGGCTCCCTCTAGCCTAAGACCGGCCCTGCCCGCAGGTTTCTTATTTTCTTTAATCTGGCCACTTATTGGCATCACTGTTTAAAAGGATACAGTCCTTAGGCCGAGGGACAATCTCATTACTATATAATTTTCTTAGTATTCCCCTTACCCCTAAGAAGTTGGTCTTTTTGGAACAATTGTAAAATAATCTTCATACAACCTTGCCATTTTATCTCTAGGCATACTACAGTATATTATGCTTCCACTAACCGGAATACATTTCACATTGTACTGTATGAATTTTAAATTGGGGTAATTTGTATAAATGTGATATATTGTCAGATATATACTTCCATTCCTCTTGTACTGCTAATCTAAATGGACATGACAATTTCAAAGGTCTGCATGTCGTCTGGCTTCCCACAGACTGCAATAGATTTGTTTAATATAGCAGTATAAAAACAGAACATAAAGGTGTAAGTATTGTGATATTCAGAAAATCATTCAAATATCCGAGAACATGCTCTTCAATTCTCCTTGTGGGCACAGTGTGAAGGTAATTGCCATTTGTCAAATTAAAGGAGAAGACACCTTTTCTACTAAAGGAAAAAGCTAAATGTATCCCAGCAGATGGAACAGGTTAACCCTTGTCTTTTTTCCCCTCTGCTAGTAACCATTCCTGACTGTTTTAGTTAACAAATGGTAAACAAAACAGACCTTTCTGAAACCAGTGTGAATGCAGTCTAAAACTAAACATCTCATTCAAGCTAAATGTGGCATCTAAGTATTGATGTTGATCAGTACAGTCATTGATTTATACTTCAGGATAACTGGACAAATCTTTTTTCTTTTATCTAAGAATGCTAATGCCTATCTGTGTACAGATATCATGTGCTGTATTTTGCAGACTTTATAATTTGTAGACTGAAAGCCGTTCCATTTTCTAATAGTTGCATGAGGTATCTCTGTATTATAAAAATATGAGCGTATATATGCAAGTTACTCAGCACTGAACTTTACATTTCTTAAAGAAACTATTAATAGTTATAATCATTTGTCACGGTCACAGGGTATGTGGATGCACTAGGCCGCTCCGCCGTAGCAGAGAGGCAGCTGACCAGGTCACAGTCTATACAAAAGTCTATAGTAGTTAGTAACACTTGGGTACCTGAACTAGTCCAGACAGTGGCTGTGGCTTCAGCACGGATGGAGGTCGGTTCAGCAGGTAGCGCCAGACATGGCGGTCAGTATCCGATGTGGCAGAAGACACTGGACGTGGCAGAAGACACTGGACGTGGCAGAAGACACTGGACGTGGCAAATGACACTGGTGCAGTAGACACGACTCTGAAACTAGTAGGCACAGGAACAAGAACAGCACGGGATACATGAACAGGTAACAGGGCACGGGTAACAACTGGAACGGGAAACACTAAGGGACCATTTGCAAGACACTTGGGATAACTAACAACGCTCAGGCAAGGATCAGAAGGGATGGGGCCTTCTTATAGACCAGGAAATCATGTGGTTGATGATGATGATGATGGTTTTACAGGTGCGCACACCGTCCCCATTAAGAACGGGCACGAGATTCCAAATCATACATTAGAGATACATCAGATTTCTTGAAAAAAATCAATGAGATTTTAGTTCCCCCGAATACAATACTTGTGTCTTTCGATGTAAGAAGTCTGTATACATCTATTAATCATGATAGTGGTTTGGCTAGTGTTAAGAAAGCTCTTGATTCAACATCTTATTCAGACAACTGCAGGGAATTTATCATAGCCCTCTTGGATATTGTCCTAATGAATAATCAATTTGTGTTTGACGATAAATTTTATCTACAGTTGAGAGGAACAGCCATGGGGGCCAACATGGCACCCACATACGCCAACATTGTCATGGTAGACCTGGAAGAAACGTTTGTCTATGTGTCCCACCACTTCTCTAAGGTACTGAGGTGATAGCAATACATAGACGACGTGTTTGCCATTCGGACAGGTGATCTTCCATCTTTGGAGGATTTCTTTATTTTCCTTAATGATATGGACCAAGACATAAAGTTTACAATGGTCCATTCTGTTGAAGCCATTCCGTTTTTGGATACCACTGTTTACGTGTCAGGGGACAAACTAAACACAGACCTATACGTTAAGACTACAGATTGCAACAACCTCTTGTTGTATGAAAGTTTTCACCCAAGAAAAATGGTTGTCTCACTGCTCTTGAGTCAGCTACTTCGGGTGAAAAGAATTGTCGCAGACCGAGAGAATCTAGATTTGAGACTGAGGGATATGTCAAACAAGTTTATCAAGAGAGGCTATCCAAAGAAAATAATTAGGAGACACATGGACAGGACTGCAGTGATGAACAGAGATCATTACTGATACCTAAAGATAGAGCTCAGAAAAGTAGCAAGATTGCCATGGTCAGTTCTTTCATTCAATATAGTGCCAGTGTGAGGAAAATTATCCATAAACACTGGACTATATTAGGCAATTCCTACAAAAATATACCAGAATTTTCTTTACCTCCCCTTGTTTTCTTATAAAAGACCAAGTAACTTGAGAGACAGAATAGTCAAGTCTGAGAACTTACACTAAAACAACGGGAAGTAAAATTATTTCATCGTCTGAACACATTGGTTCCACATGGTTTAAATGTGGACTATCCATTGAATGTGTTCAGAAAAGAAATTTTGTAACAAAGCAACTATAGGTTGGGATCTTGTATAGCATCTGAAAACACTTCAGTAAGGATCATTTGCTCAAATCCCCTAGATTATGTTGAGTTGTCAGTTATTTAGTTATAGGCAGAATGTCATATATATTTATTTCATACCTTTTTATTATATCAAGCCAAATTGTGTAATCACTGTATTTATATTTATTTATCTTCTTTTCACAGATTATTGTCGGAAGTTGGCTGTGCACTCACTGATCGAAATTAACACAACTGATTTGAAAATATTTACAGTAACAATGATTTTTATATCATGACGGTCATTTTAACTTTATATAACCCCATTTATGCATGTTCTCACATCAATCATCTATATCTTGTTTGAATTTAGTTTCCCCCCCTTCTTTATTATGTATCATGGTTCTACTTGAGGATTCATTGGTCGTAAGAACCCGTTGGGCCGTCTTTCTCTGAGAACCTAAACAGAGTGTTGCTTCATTAAATGATGGTATACGGTTTTGGTCTCTGGTTTCAAGGAATAAACCGGAGTAGTTAATCCTGTCTAACACGCTATCAGTTGCGATAGCAATATGTGTTTTAGAACTTAATTTATTACAGTACAAAGGATAGATATTTAGAGATATACTTACCTTTTCCAAGATGGCGATGAAGGTCTCAGTCTAACTAGTACGCATGCGCGCTGTATCAGATGACCTCTTTTCCACAGCTTTTCCATGACATAGGCCACAAATTACAAATAGCTGCCAAGTATGACAGCAAAATGAATGTGCTTGGCTTTGTCTTAAACAAAGATCTAGAGAATATAGCCCATTGAAATCCTCTAATAACAGCTAGAGAAGGGAGAAATCTAAAGGATAGACTTGTTCACAGTCAATTTGTAGACAGATTGAAGGAAAATGGTTGCAATGAAAAAAATTAGGCACATTTAGATGCAGATATAATAAATTAACAATTTTTTTTAGGTTAGAAAAGCTGAACTGTGGTTACTATGGGTCACAAGGCAACTTTTTTCATATACACGAAGTCCAATATTATACAATATCTTGTAAAATTATTCACCTGATGGTATTTTTCCTGTTTTGTTGCATTTCAACTTGGAATTAAAATGGTTTTTAAATTTGATTTTATATAATGGACCTGACAAAATAGTCCAGATTTTTACAGTGAAAAAAATACCCTGTTTAAAAAAGAAAAATAATAACTAACAACTAACCAATTAACTTCAGAAGTCACATAGTAAAATAAGATCCCCCTGTGTGCAAACAAAGTGTCACATGATCTGTCACATGATGTAAGTATAAATACATCTGTTCTGAAGGCCCCTGAGTCTGTAACACCACGAAGCAAGAGAAACATGAAGACTAAGGAGCTTTCCAAACAGGTCAGAGACAAAGTTGTGGAGAAGTATAGATCAGAGTTGGGTTATGAATAAAATATCCCAAACTTTGAACATCCCACAGTGCACCATAAATCCATTATAACAAAATTGTAAAAATATGGCACAAATACAAACCTGAGAAGAGAAGGCCGCCTAGCAGAACTCACATTCAGGGCTGGCCTTAGGTTGGATGGCGCCCTGTGCAGGACTCTCTATTGCTGCCCCCTACACAAACCAAAAATTAACCACATATATACAGTAGACACGCACATACTGGAACATATATACTGTACATACATAAAGACAGATATTTAGACATACAGGCAAATATACATACACACATCTGGAATACTTACATACAGGTAAATATATAGACGTACAGACGCATATATACACACACACACACACACACACACACACACACACACACACACACACACACACACACACACACGCACAGGCAGATAAATACACAGACAGTAGCATATACAAATACATAAAAGGCAAATATATACAAGCACAAAGACTCATTCACAAACAGACCCATATATACCCAGTACAGATAATGTAGTACAGGGTGGGTCATTTATATGGATACACCTAAATAAAATGGGAATGGTTGGTGATATTAACTTCCTGTTTGTGGCACATTAGTATATGGGAGGGGGGAAACTTTTCAAGCTGGGTGTTGATCATGGCGGCCATTTTGAAGTCGGCCATTTTGTATCCAACTTTAGTTTTTTCAATGGGAAGAGGGTCATGTGACACATCAAACTTATCGAGAATTTCACAAGAAAAACAATGGTGTGCTTGGTTTTAACGTTACTTTATTCTTTCATGAGTTATTTACAAGCTTCTCTTTGTTTATGGGTGTCAGGTCCGAGTATTCCTAGATGAACAGTTTCCTGGAAAGTGGATTGGTCGTCGTGGGCCAGTTGAATGGCCCCCTAGGTCTCCCGATCTGACCCCCTTAGACTTTTATCTTTGGGGTCATCTGAATGCAATTGTCTATGCTGTGAAGATACGAGATGTGCAGCAACTGAAACTACGGATACTGGAAGCCTGTGCTAGCATTTCTTCTGCGGTGTTGCTATCAGTGTGTGAAGAGTGGGAGAAGAGGGTTGCATTGACAATCCAACACAATGGGCAGCACTTTGAACACATTTTATAAGTGGTCAGAAACTTGTAAATAACTCATGAAAGAATAAAGTAACGTTAAAACCAAGCACACCATTGTTTTTCTTGTGAAATTCTCGATAAGTTTGATGTGTCACATGACCCTCTTCCCATTGAAAAAACTAAAGTTGGATACAAAATGTCCGACTTCAAAATGGCTGCCATGGTCAACCCAGCTTGAAAAGTTTCCCCCCTCCCATATACTAATGTGCCACAAACAGGAAGTTAATATCACCAACCATTCCCATTTTATTTAGGTGTATCCATATAAATGGCCCACCCTGTAGATTTCACATGCAGTCCTATGTAACACCACAGATAACACACAGTAATAACTGAGTACAGATAATGTAGTAGACTTTACCTACAGTCCTATGTAACACCACAGATAACACAGTGATAACTCTCTGAGTACAGATAATGTGGTAGATGTTACCTGCTGTCCTATGTAACACCCCATATAACACATAGTGATAACTCTCTGAAGAGACATACTGCAGTAAATGTTACCTGCAGTCCTATGTAACACCGCTGACAACACAGTGATAACTCTCTAAGTACAGATAATGTAGTAGTGTACCTGCAGTCCTATGTAATACCACTGATAACACAGTGATAACTCTCCGAGTACAGATAATTTCATAGATGATAACTATACCCACAGACACATATAAACACACACACACACACACACACACACACACACACAGAGGCATATATATATATATATATATATATATATATGGGCAGCAGGGTATATAAGTGGCAGCAGGGTATATAAGGGGCAGCAGAGTATATAAGGGGCAGAAGAGTATATAAGGGGCAGCAGGGTATATAAGGGGCAGCAGGGTATATAGGAGGCAGCAGGTTATTTAAGGGGCGGCAAGCTATATAGGGGACAGCAGGCTATATAGGCGGCAGAAGGCTATATAGGGGGCAGCAGGGTATAGAGGAGGGCAGAGTATATAATGGGCAGCAGGATATATAGGGGCAGCAGGATATATTGGGGCAGCAGGGTATATAGGGGCAGCAGCATATATAAGAGTCAGCAGGGTATATAAGAGGTAGCAGGTTATATAGGGGGCATCAGGATATATAGGAGGCAGCAGGATATATAGGGGCAGCAGTGTATATAGGGGCAGCAGGTTATATAGGGGCAGCAGGTTATGAAGGGGAAGCAGGTTATATAGGGGCAGCAGGGTATATAGGGGCAGCAGGGTATATAGGGGCAGCAGGGTATATAGGAGGCAGCAGGATATATAGGGGCAGCAGGGTATATAGGGGGCAGCACAGATATCTTTGTTTTATCTGTTCTACTTTAATATTGAACACACACTTTTACAAAGAGACAAACACATGCAGAGAAATATACATACACACACACACACACTATAACATATACACATACAAACACAGAAACACATACTGTATACATACAGAGACACACAGACACACATACTGTATACACACACATATACACACAGACACACATAGACACTCACCATCTCTCCTTGCGGACAGGATCACAGGCTTCGTGCAGGAGCGGAGCTTCCTCCTCTTCTCTTGCTCCTCTGCTCTTATTTACTCTGTGGGTGTGTGTGTGTGTGTGTGTGTGTGTGTGTGTGTGTGTGTGTAACTAAGAACAGAGCACAGAGTAGAGGCAGAGCCCAGTGGCGCCCCCTACATGCTTGGAGGGGGCAGCGCCCTGTGCGCTTACACAGCTCGCAGACCCCTGTTCACATTAATCAGGGATTCAACAAAGACACCAATGATAACACCGAAGGAGCTCCAAACATCCACAGCAGAGATGAAAGTATCTGTCCATACGACCACTATAAGCCGTACACTCCACAGAGTGGGCCTTATGGAAGAGTGTTCAGACAAAGAGGGGATTAGTTTCTACGGCTCTCACCGTACGGTAAAAATTACATGTTAACTTTATTTTACTAGTCAATACGATTACGGTGATACCAAATTTATGTTTGCTTTTTTTATGTTTTACTACTTTTACAAAGAAGAAACTAATCGTTAAAAATTAAATTTGTGTTTTGTCAATACCAATTTTGTTAATTTTTTATTATTTTTTCCATTACTTTAGGGGGAAAATGGAAAAATATTTTTTCTTTTAACTTTCAATATTTTGGTGTTTTTTTACACTACTAAAAACTTAATTAAACTTTTTTTTTTTTTTACACAGTTTATTAGTCCCCCTACTAATGTATTGCAGTATATTGTCTTTCTTACAGGCTCCTGTTAAGCCAGAGGCAGGGCTTTACAGGAGATGAAGAAAGGCAGTCATGGGGCCTTCATCAGGCCTTCATTAGGCTCCTGGGCTGCCATAACAACCATCGGCATCCCATCGATCGCGTTGCGGGGGGTGGAGGTGAGCTGTTGTAGGGGGGCGCCCCCTCTTTCTAATGTCTTAGATGCTGCGATCGTAATTGATTGCAGCATTTAAAGGGTTAAACGCCCGGGAACGGAGAAATCGCTGTTCCTCGCAGTTAGTCAGCTGACACCTGCAGCTTATGGAACAGGCTCAGCAGGTGAGCCCGCTCCATACATCACTCCCTCCGCAGCGGGAACAGGTTAAAGAAAAGCAATTCTTGAGGAAATTCTGTTTCAGTCTGCCAGAAATTATAGACTGGGACGGAGGTTCACCTTCTAGCAGGACAGTGATCACAAACATGCTACTAAAGCTACACTGGAGTGGTTTACGGGGAAACATTTAAATATCTTGGAATGGCCTAGTCAAAGCCCAGACCTCAATCCAATCTGTGGCATGATATGGACTGCTGTACATCAACACAGGCCGCCTAACATGAAGGAGTTGGAGACGTTTTTCCTGGAAAAATGGGCAAAAATCACAATGTCTAGATGTACTAAGCTAATAGAGACAAACTTCAAGAGACTGTTATCTGTAATTGCTGCAAAAGGCGTCTCCACAAAGTATTGACTTTCAGGTAGATACTAAAGCACATTAAAGTTATCTGTTTTTGTATTAATTATTGTTTGTGTTACAGTAAAAAAAATATTTTGCTCCTTCAAAGTGGTAGGCAACAAAACAAGAAAAAAATGAAGTAGATGAATACTTTCACAAGGCACTGTATAAAGTATTGCATTTATTTTCACATGTTCCACCTTTCCAATCTCAGTTGTATTATTTTATGTAGTATTTCCTTTTTTATAGCAAACATTTTTCATTAACAATACATTAACTATACCAACAACATCAGTAATACCTCTAAGGGTATGTTCACACGGCAGCGTCCGTATCGGCAGAAATTACGGGGATGTTTTCAGGAGAAAACATCCCCGTAATTTCAGCCGTAACGGCATGTGCAGGCGCTTGAACGCGCGTCCATTACGGACGTAATTGGCGCTGCCTTTCATTGGAGTCAATGAATAACGGCTCCAATTACACCCCAAGAAGTGACAGGTCACTTCTTTGACGCGGGCGTCTATTTACGCGCCGTCATTTGACAGTGGCGCGTAAATATACGCCTCGTGTGAACAGACAAACGTCAGCCCATTGCTTTCAATGGGCAGATGTTTGTCAACGCTTTCAAGCCGCATTTTTCGGACGTAATTCAAGGCAAAAACGCCCGAATTACGTCCGTAATTAGTGTGTGTGAACATACCCTAAGTCTGTTTATCCAAACAGCTTCTCTCACTCCTCTCTCTCCTCTCTACCTTGCCTTGCTTCCCTCTCTGGCTCCATCTGCCTCTCATACTTAAAAAGACCTGTGACATTTCAGTTTTGCTGCACATTGCAAGAAAACTGTATTTTCAAAATCTTTGTAATTTATATTATTAAAACAAAAAATCAAGGATTTTGTATTTTTTTTTTATACAATTGTGTGCCTCAAACTCAAGCCCTTCCCCTCCCTGAACAGTCCCACAATGTTTTGTGTTGTTTTCCTGCCTGTACTGAGCAAGAGTGCACTAGAGAAGATGCTGGACAAATCATTTGTTTTTCTTGTACCTGAATATGCCCAATGTTAATGTACAGTTAGGTCCAGAATTATTTGGACAGTGACACAAGTTTGGGCATTTTAGCGGTTTACGAAAACATATTGAATATACAGTTATACAATCAATATGGGCTTAAAGTGCAGACTCTCAGCTTTAATTTTAGGGTATTCACATCCTAATTTGAGGAAGGGTTTAGGAATTACAGCTCTTTAACCCCTTCAGGACTGAGCCTGTTTTGGCCTTCAGGACGAAGCCGATTTTCCAAATCTGACATGTGTTACTTTATGTGGTCATAACTTTGGAATGCTTTCACCTATCAAAGTGATTCTGAGATTGTTTTCTCGTGACATACTGTATTGTACTTTATGTTGGTGAAAAAATGTGGTCGCTAAATTCAATATTTATTTGTAAAAAAAACAAGATTTGGAGAAAATGTGCAAAAATTTGCATTTTTCTAAATTTTAATGTATCTGCTTGTAAAACAGATAGTAATACCACACAAAATAGTTACTAGTTTACATTTCCAATATGTCTACTTTAGGTTTGCATAGTTTTTTTAGCATTCTTTTATTTTTCTAGAATGTTAAGAGGCTTAGAACTTTAGCAGCGATTTCTCATATTTTCAAGAACATTTCAAAAGGCTATGTTTTCAGGGACAAGTTCAGTTCTGAAGTGGCTTTGAGGGCCTTATATATAAGAAAGTCCCCATAAATCACCCCATTTTGAAAAATGCACCCCTCAAAGTATTCAAAACAGCATTCAGAAAGTGTTTTAACCCTTTAGGCGTTTCACAGGAATTAAAGCAAAGTAGAGGTGAAATTTACAAATTTCATTTTTTTTTTTGCCAAAATTCATTTGTAATACATTTTTTTCCCGGTTTTACCCGAGAAATGCAACTCAATATTTATTGCCCAGATTCTTCCGTTTTTAGAAATACCCCACATGTGGCCCTAGTGTCCTAATAGACTGAAACACAGGCCTCAGAAGCAAAGGAGCACCTAGAGGATTTTGGGGCCTCCTTTTCATTAGAACATATTTTAGGCACCATGTCAGGTTTGAAGAGGTCTTGTTGGGCAAAAACAGTAAAGATCCCAAAAGTGACCCCATTTTGGAAACTACACCCCTCAAGGAATTTATCTAGGGGTATAGTTAGCATTTTGAAACCACAGGTTTTTTTTTGTTAAATTTATTTGGATTAGTGAAGATAAAAATAAAGGAGAAAAAAACACCCCAACATATGTAAAGCAATTTCTCTAGATTATAGCAATACCCCATATGTAGTAATAAACTGCTGTTTGGAACCACAGCAGGGCTCAGAAGGGAAGGAGCACCATTTGGAATTTGTATTTCTGATTTTGCTGGAATAGTTTTTAGTGGTGTGTCGCGTTTGCAATGCACTGGAGGGACCAAAATAGTGGAAACCCCGAAAAAGTTACCCTATTTTGGAAACTACACCCCTCAAGGAATTTTTCTAGGGGTAAAGTTAGCATTTTTCGTAAAAAAATGTAGCCATTTTTTAGTTTTTACAAGGAATAAAGGAGAAAAAGAACCCCAACATTTGTAAAACAATTTCTCCCGATTATGGAAATATGCCATATGTGGTAATAAACTGCTGTTTAGACCCACAGCGGGGCTTAGAAGGGAAGGAGCGCTATTTGGCTTTTGGAGCTCAAATTTAGCTGAAATGTTTTCGGGTGCCATGTCGCATGCCCCTGAGAGGCCAAAACAGTGGAAACCCTCCAAAAGTGATTTCATTTGGGGAAACTACACCACTTAAGGAGTCTATCTAGTGGTATAGTGAGCTTTTAGACACCCCCCCAGATCTTTCGCAGAATTTATTAGAATTAGGCCGTGAAAATGAATATCAACATTATTTCCACTAAAATGTTGCATTTTTTCAATTTCACAAAGGATAAAGGAGGAAAAAGCACCCCATCATTTGTAAAGCATTTTCTCCCAAGTACGGCTATACCCCACATGTGGTCATAAATGTTTTTTTCATTAGAAAGTAATTAACCCTTTCCGGACTGAACCATTTTTTGCTTTTTCTTTTTCGTTTTTCCCTACCCACATTCCAAGAGCCATAACTTTTTTAATTTTCCGTCAATAGAGTGGTGTGAGGGCTTATTTTTTGCGGGACGAGTTGTAATTTTTATTGGTACCATTTTTTGGTACATACAACTTTTTTAGCACAGTTTATACATTTTTTATTGTATTGCAGTATATTGTCACTTTTACAGGCTCCTGTAAAAGCGCGACCGCTGTTCATGTCCATTAGTCCTGGTGTCAGCTCTAATACACAGCTGACATCCGCAGCGTATGGCGCGGGTTCAGCTGTATATATGTATGAGCTTGGTTCTGGGACTGTATATGTGTACTAAGGTTGGTTATGGTGCTGTATATATGTATGAGCTTGGTTCTGCGGCTGTATATATGTACTGAGGTTGGTTCTGGTGCTGGATTCATATACTGAGCTTGGTTCTGGATCCATATATATCAGAGCTTGGTTCTGATGCTGTAATTGGGGTCATGGGGTGGTGCCGCTATCCTGAAGAGTCACATAGTCCTGCCTCCAAACCCACCTTTCCATGCTTGATTGACATCCCCTAGCTGTTATACATAACTACTAGTCTCCTCCAACTTTCTTGGATGCGCCATTGCCTTTTACTACTTGGGCACGCACAGTGCAGCGACGTGTACCCTGCCCGGCTGCATGCCAGTACAACGATGCACCTGCAAGAGTTGAAGGAGGCTGCTAGTGATGTAGAACAGCCAGGGGGATGTCAATCAAAATCTGGGGCGCACCATTTTTATTTTCGCCTCAGGCAGCAGAAAAGCTAGAATCGGCCCTGGGGGAGGGACAGCATTTGCAGGGGCGGGATAGGGCAAGCAGAAGTGCGTCACGATAGGCACGTCTGCTAGTGGTAGAAGTTACAAAATGCCTCTTTAATTATGCATGCACCGCCAGAGAGGAACAGGAAAGCAGGGAGGTGGTTATGCCATGAGGTTAGTGTGGTACTCGCCTCCTGCCCCAGCCAACTTTAAACTGATCGGCCGACTCTAGGGAGGGACTAATTATACAGCAAGGGGGGGTCAATCTAACTCACTGCAGAGGACTCTATGGGGGGATAATAATTTCCCCCCCAAAGAGCACTCAGCAGTCAGTTGCTCAACCCCCTCTGCTGTATAAAAAATACTGAGGCTTCTATGGGGGATGGGAGGATTATTCCCCCCTTTATAGAGTCCTCTGCAGTCACTTATATGGTTAGACCCCCTTTCAGCATAATCCCCCCGCCCTTCCCACAGAAACCTCAGTAGTTACTAATATATTGCAAGGATAGGTCAGGTTGTCTGATTGACTGCTGGGGGCTCTATAGGGGGTCTGAGCGACTAACTGCTGAGGTCTCTGCTAAGGTCTCTATGGGAAGGATATCCCCCCACAGAGACATCAGAGTCAGACACTCAGGCCCCCCCTATAGAGCCCCCAGCAGTCAGTCAGACAATCTGACCTCCCCTTGCAATATAATCCCCCCCCCCATACAGCTGTGAGTAGTTATTTTACTACAAGGGGAGGGGTGTCTGAATACTTAAAGGGGTATCCCATGAGGGACATTTATGACATATCCACAGGATATGTCATAAATGTCAGATACATGTCATAAATATCAGAATGTCCCACCTCTGGGACCCGCACCTATCTCAAGAACGGGGCCCCCTAAACACCGTTCTACCTCTTTCTGCTCTTGCTGACTCCCGGCCCCTTCCTGACTTCATGGTCGGGAGTTACAAAGTCCCATAGAACTGAATGGTAGTTACAGAAACAGCGTAGCTTGCATGCGACGCTGCTTTCGTAACTGCCATTCACTACTATGAGAGGTACGGAAACTCGGTTTTCTTAACTCCCAACCATGAAGTCAGGAAGTGGCTGGGAGGCAGCGAGAGCAGAAAGAGGTAGAACAGGGTTTAGGGGGGCCAGTTGTAGAGATAGGAGCGGGTCCCAGAGGTGGGACTCGCATCTATCTGACATTTATGACATATCCTGTTAATATGTCATAAATGTCCCTCATGGAAAAAACCCTTTAAAAAGTAACTAAACTTCTAAAAACTTCTGACATGTTATAGTGAAATGTCAGAAGTTTTGATCGGTGGGCATCCGAGCACTGAGACCCCAACCGATCGCTAAAACAAAGTGGCAGAAGCGCTCAGAAGCTGTGCCGCTTAGTTTCTGATCTGCTTTTTCGCAAAGCCGAGCAAGCGGTGTATGGACGTACGCCACTCTGAGGAATGCCGATCAGAAACTAAGCGGTGCAGGATTCAACCAAGCGCTTCTGCCGCTTCACTTTAGCGATCAGTGGAGGCCTCAGTGCTCGGACCCCCCCCCCCCCACCGATTAAAAGTTCTGACATATGACTATTGCAGCAACCACGAGGAAGAGCTTCCCAGGAGGATGGGAGCAGTAGTGAAGTGCACGGTGTATGGCCTGAGGTATCTGTAGGAATCTCTACCTCTCCTCCCTCGCTCCTTCTCGGGCTGGCACAGTGACAGGGGGGCTGCACTATGGATGATGGTGGTGATAGTCTTTTCCCCCGTAGCAACTCCCGTGATGGTGGTAGTAGTATGTGTGCGCCTGGCAAGGTGGTATGTGGGGTGCCCTTGATGTTATGCAGTGCAGGGACCAGACGACACAGGGGATTTGAATAACTCACGTTTACTGAAGAACTTTATACAGTCTTCCAAAATGGAGGCACGTTATCTTCTGTCCACTTCAACAGTTGAGGGGAAGAAGGGACCAGTGGGTGACCAATGAGGGTTTCAATTGTCCAGCTATATCTAGAAATCATTCACTTTTCCAGCAGCGTGTGTAATAAATGAACTCACTTTTCTCAGTGATGAGGGTTGTAGTTGAGTGACTTGATAGACACTTCTTATATTAATTGTGGCGTGCGGCAGAACCGGTAACAGCGCCAGCAGGAGTTCTGAGGCCCAATATTATATAGACTTCTCCTCAGAAACAGACAGACAGCTTTTCAGCTAAATAATACTTGCTGTGGTGATGATAGAGATGATATGCTGGTTACAATCTCCTTACTGTTCCTCCTCTTGCATTGGGCTGCAGGTGCTGAGACCTGTTGCCAGTTGAAAGGATTGTATTAATCTGCTGTGTCAGAGCAGCTAGCAGACATGTCTGTCTCCTCACAGACACGACTCGACTCCTCTGTGTAGACTGTGAGACAGAGTCAGAGTGAGGCTCTAGGGCAGTCGCCAGGCTCCACCCCCTTTTCAAACAATGCTAGATGTACAATGCACCCTCTAGTGGCTCCCCACTGATACCTTCATCCTTCTCTTCAGCTGGTGAACAGCACACTGTGTGAAAAATAATAAAGACATGTAAAACACATACAATGCATGACATACAAATAACAGGGAACCAGAAGGGTATCTTCTGGGATGCTGCATACTCCCGGACTTAAGACAAGACGTCCTCGTCGTTTTCTTGTATATAAACAGCCTAAAAGATGTAAAAAGGGTTAACATGAAATGCAAACATCTTAATAACATTGTATTCCTGTATTCTTGACTCTCGAAGGGGGAATAGGGGCGAAGATTTCTTCTGTAACAGTTGGAAGATGAGGGGCAGAAGTCTCAAGTCAAGATGAGCGGCAGTGTCCAACAGTTTATGGCACTTAGGATATGAGGGGCTCTGGTACGTCAGAGTCTATGGGGATATTCCCTCTTGAACGTAACAAGGGTTGGTAGGCTTCGGCCTAACTTGGATAGGAATAAATGAAGAAATGAAGAAGGGGCTCTAGAACATAAGAGTCTTTCTTGTTCCCTACTTGCAATTATATTCAATCCCTATAGCGAACTGGTTTCACTCCTTTAGTGGTTCTCTCTGATCTCCTGACAGGTTCAGGTACAACAACAGCAGGTACATGATGTGATCTGTCCTCTGTGTGAGTTGTAGACACTGTAGGTGTAGGATCAGGTGCAAGGAATGACAAAATTGGGGTAAACCACCAACTCAGTGGGTTCTTTATGTCCAAGTGTGGCTCTTGAGTTGAGGACTCAGTAGTTGTTGCTTCAATAGCTTCAGTTACTTCTGGTAGATCAATTGCAACTGGTTCTTCAATTGATATTTCCTGTTCAATGGTAGGCAACTGTTGATCTTGTAGGCACAGTTTAAGCCTGTTACGGTGGACAATTTGCGGTTGTTTACCATCTCTTTGGATCTCATAGATATCTGTTCCTTGGTATGGGACAGCCTTGATGGTATAAGGGATTCTTTCCCACTTAGTGTCCAATTTGCTGGTTCTTTGAAAGTTTTTCAACCAGACAAGGTCTCCAACTTGAAAGGGTTTAGCATTAGCATGTTGGTCATAATCATGTTGTTGCTTCTTTCTCGCTTCTTCCATCCTAGCTTCAACAATTTCATTTGCATCAGCCATGCGTCTTTGGTGTTCACTCACCCACTCTGTGGTTGGTAGAGGGTTCAAGTCATCTGGAACGGACACATTCAATGAAATGTCTGAAGGCAGCTTTCCTTGTCTTCCGAACAATAGGAAGTATGGGGTGTAACCTGTGGAGGCTTGCATAGTGTTGTTGTAGATGTACACCAACTCAGGCAAATGATTTGGCCAGACAGCTCTCTGATGAGGCGGTAAAGTTCTGAGCATCTCAATCAGAATCTGGTTCATCTTCTCACACAACCCATTTCCTTGGGGATGGTAAGCGGTTGTTCTTAGTTTCTTACAGTTGTACAGCTGACAAAGTTCCTGAAATAGTTGGGATTCAAATGCAGAACCTCTATCTGTCAAGATCTTCTCAGGACAGCCATAGGGTAGAAGGAAAGTTTTTAGGAAGACTGCAGCGGTGGTCTTTGCTGTCAAGTCCTTTACTGGTACTGCGACTGTGAATTTGGTGTAATGGTCGATGATGGTCATGGCATAGGTGTATCCTGTTCTACTTGGCTCCATTTTCACATGGTCGATGGCCACGATCTCCAGCGGTCGATGACTCACGATAGGATGCAGAGGGGCCTTTTGGTTTGGCTTCTCTCCTCTTGCTAAGGCACAAGCAGTACATTCTTGACACCATTTCTCGACATCACCTCTAATTCCGATCCAATAGAATCTTCTGCGAATTGTAGCTTCTGTCTTTTGAACTCCAAAGTGTCCAGACTTGTTGTGGTATGCCTCAAGGACAACTTTGGCATCTCTCCTTGGGATGACAATTTGGTGCAGCCGATTACTGGTGATGGGATCCAGCACTCTCCTCAGCAGCAGACCATTCTCTTCAAAGAGACGTTTCCTTTGTCTCCAAAGGCGAAGTAGTTCTGGGTCTGTGTTGCCTCGGCGGATTCTAATGGGTATTTTTTTGGTATCCAGGTAGTCTAGGATATCTCCAATCACTCTGCTCTCAGCTTGCAACAGGGCCCATTGTTCTTGTTCTGGTGACTGCTTCTTGGCCTGTTGGGAAGAACAATGTACCTGGGTTTTGTTGTTGATAGCATCAGGATCTGCAAAGCGGTTGTAGAATGCAGGCATCTCTACTTCCTCTTTGTAGTTGTCATCATCAGGATTCTCCGGGTCTTCTCCTGTAGGCAGGCGGGACAAGGCATCCGCATTGATGTTGGACTTGCCTGTTCTGTATTTGACCACGAAGTTGTAATTTGCTAATCGTGAAGCCCATCTCTGTTCTAAGGCTCCCAGCCTTGCGGTGTTCAGGTGTGCTAGCGGGTTGTTATCTGTGAAGACAGTGAAGGAAGAAGCGGCAAGGTAGTCCTTAAACTTCTCTGTGACGGCCCAGACCAATGCAAGGAACTCCAGCTTGAAGGAACTATAGTTCTGATCGTTTCTTTCAGCTCCTTTGAGTGCTCTACTTGCATAGGCGATCACTCTTTCTTTGTCTCCTTGTTGTTGGGCCAGCACTGCACCAAGTCCTTGGTTGCTTGCATCTGTGTAAAGATGGAAGGGCAGGCTGTAATCTGGGTAGCCCAGAATGGGTGGTTCAGTCAATAATCTTTTTAGTAACTGGAAGGCAATTTCTTGTTCTTCTTTCCAGTTAATGGGAATTCTCCTCTTCAAGTGTTCTTTAGGGTGCCCCCTCAAGAGTTCTTGTAGCGGTTCAGCGATGCGGGCAAAATGAGGAATGAATCTCCTGTAGTACCCGGCAAATCCGAGAAAGCTTCTTACTTCCTTCACAGTGGTAGGTGTAGGCCAACTGTGGACAGCAGCTATCTTCTCAGGATCTGGCTTTATGCCTTCTGCGCTCACTATATGTCCCAAGTACTGGACTTGAGGTTGGAGGAGGTGACACTTGGAGGGTTTGATTTTTAAGCCATTTTTGGTTAGGACCTGGAACACTTCAGCTAGATGCTTGAGATGATCTTCATAGGACTTGGAGTAGACTATGATGTCATCCAGGTATAGGAGCACAGTCTCAAAGTTCCTGTGACCTAGGCATCTTTCCATCAGCCTTTGGAATGTTCCAGGAGCATTGCACAGTCCGAAGGGCATGCAATTGAACTCGAATAAGCCCATTGAGGTGGTGAAGGCTGTCTTCTCCCTATCAGCTGGAGACATTGGTACTTGCCAGTAACCACTTGTGAGATCCAGTGTAGAGAAGTAGGCAGCTGATCCCAGGGCTGTCAGAGATTCTTCAATCCTTGGAAGAGGATAGGCATCCTTGTGGGTAATGTTATTAATTTTTCTGTAATCCACACAGAAGCGAAGGTTGCCATCTTTCTTCCTGACAAGAACTAGTGGTGCAGCCCAGGGGCTGTGACTTTCTTGGATGACTTTGGCCTCTTTCATGTCGTGGACCATCTGCTTCACGTCTTGGTATAGGGCAGGTGGTATAGGCCTGTGTCTTTCCTTAATGGGAGGATGAGTACCAGTGGGAATAGTGTGCTCAATGTCTTTTGCTCTCCCATGGTCCAGAGGATGCTTACTGAAGGCTTCATGGCTATCCCGAGCCACTTCAAGTACTCCTTGGATCTGGTAGGCAGGTGTTGTTGCAGTTCCCACATGGATTTCTCCCCACCAGGGTGTTACTGGTGCTTCTTCTGACGTCTTTAGTTGCTGTGCAGCCTGTTTAGCGGTGACAGTTGGAATGTCCACCAGGTCTTGCACACTGAGTTGGGACAGCTGTGCTACAGGGTAGTACTTCCTCAGGGTTACTGAATGGTCTCCTAAGTTGAGAAGACGGATGGGTACTTTCCCTTCGACCACAGTCACTAAACTTCGGGCAGCCATAACCATTGGATGTTCATCTAGTGGTATTGGTTCCACTAGGGCTTGGTAGTCAAGTCCTTGTAGGCCTGAACGGGCCCGACACCATAGCAGTGTTTCTGTGCCAGGTTTTAGGGTTACTGGATGGTGGTCCTTGATGCGAGCTCTGCAGATCTCTCCTCTGGCGTTGGTGAATCGCTGTTGGGCAGCCAGTACACGGATGGTCTTGTGTATTACCTTCTGGGCAGCCTGGGAAGCCTTGGGGACGGATTGTCGTAGGGCCTCTAGCATTTCTCCATAGCAGTGCTTTAGGATGTTCATTCCCAGAATTACTGTGGGTTGTCCTTGATCTTTAACTTTGATCACGAGGACTCCTTGCTGAGGTAAGTGCACTCCTCCCACTTGGACAGTAGGCTCCCAGTACCCGTGCAGAGGTAGGGACTGGCCGTTGGTAGCGATGACGTCTAACCAGGCTTCTGGAGGTTGCATCAGGATCTCGCTACTCCAGTGTTGTTCAAAGGCGGCCTGCTGGATGGTTGTCACTTGGGATCCCGTATCCAGGAGGGCAGCAAAAGGTACTCCATTGATGCGGATGGTAACTTCTGGACGAGGTCCGACAAACCGTGGCAGCCATTTTGGATCTTTGGGACCTATTATTTCTCCTCCCGAGGAATGGTCCTCTGCCTCGGGAGACGTCCGTTTAACGCCCAGCATTGACGTTCTTGGTGACCTATCTTATGGCAGTGTCTGCAGGCAGGTCTCCCATGTTCATCAAAGCGATCTGTCAACGTTTTGTTGGGACTATTGCGGTAGCCCTTGCTAGGACTATTTGGATAACTGTCTCTAGATGTTGGCAGCTTACATTTTACTGGAGAGCTAGCTTCTAGATTCTCCAGTCGTTGGCAGACTTGCTCCAGGCTTTTGGCAATGAGTTTCAGTTGATCTTGGTACTGATCTCCTCCAGCTGTGATTTGAGCCTGTGTAGCCTGGTAGGTGATGGGCTTGCAAGGTGTTGGATGTGGTGCTACTGGGGCAGGTTCCTCTTCTGCCTCTTTAAGAGGGGTGGTAGCCCTGACTGTTCTTCTTCTGGGCCTTCTTTCTAGTACCTCTATGGCCAGTTCTTTAAACTCATGGAAGGTGCTGTCAGGGTTCTGGACGGACATCATTTGTAGTTGATGACTCATGGAATCTGAGGCGACTCCTTCAATGAACTGCTCCCTCAGGATTCTGTCTGCTTTTTCAGCCTCATGGGGGTCGGCTTGTATCATGGCCCTCATGGTCTCCTGTAAGGAAAGAGCAAAATTTCGGAGTGTCTCACCTGGTTGCTGAACTCTGTCCATGAACCTCATCCTGAGCTCAGAGATGGATTTGGGCTCAAAGGTGGTACGTAGCTGGACCAGGATCTGATCCACAGCCTTCTTTTGGATACGTGGCCAGGACTCCACTTCTTTTAGGGCCACATCTTGTAGTTGTCCCATTAAGATCTCTACCTTCTGTTCTTCTGGAATGGGGTAGAGGCGGAACATGGCAAGCATTTTTTTTCTAAAGTCTTTTAAGGTGTGTGGTTCACCTTTGTAGTGGGGCAGCCATGGGGCCCCTGCATAGTAGGGCATGGACAGCGGCATGATGCAGGGTGCTGCAGCAGGTGTTGTTCTTTCGGTCATGGCCGGTGTAGTGACCGTGCTGAGACCGGGCTCTTCCGTGTCACTTGAGTCCGACATTGTTACTGTCCCTTTAAATTTTTCCAATGTCTATTATTGTCGCTCCCGGACTTTTAACTGAGTCGGGGGTCTTGTTAAAGGTGCTCCCGGACTTTTTATTGGGTCCGGAGTGATGTCCAGGATGCTCCCGGGCTTTTTATTGGGCACCGGTGGTGGTACAGCAGGGGTTAACTTGATGGCCAATTGAATCGGGACTCACCGATGGTATGCTGTTGCTTCCCTCTGGGCTGTACTTTGTTACCGGGCTGTTCCGTTGCTCTCCTGTGATGTTTTTGGGAGAGTTGCTGGTTGCAGGGGATCCGCGGTGGAGGTGCCGTGCAGAGGCTTCACTCATCCAAGATGGCGGCGCCTAGCAGTTTTCGGCCGTTCCCTCTTGCCTGTGCTGGATATTGTGAGTTCCTATAATCATCCAGATGGTGGCGCTAGATTGGCGCCGCAGGTTAACCTGTCTGGAGCGGGTAAATGGAACTGTGACGCAGCAGTTTGTGAGGTAAAATGGCGGATTAACCCCTTTTGGGCTGGAACTGCCGGGAAACAGTGATTTTAACATCTTTTGGGGCTGAAATAGTCTCTTGCAGCTGCCGTTGCAGCTTTGTACGGTGGGGACCAGGGCTTTGGGACAAAGTCTCTCTGGTTTGGGGCCCACATGAGATTTAAACGTATCCTGTTCGTGACGCCAAAGTTTATATGCAGCAACCACGAGGAAGAGCTTCCCAGGAGGATGGGAGCAGTAGTGAAGTGCACGGTGTATGGCCTGAGGTATCTGTAGGAATCTCTACCTCTCCTCCCTCGCTCCTTCTCGGGCTGGCACAGTGACAGGGGGGCTGCACTATGGATGATGGTGGTGATAGTCTTTTCCCCCGTAGCAACTCCCGTGATGGTGGTAGTAGTATGTGTGCGCCTGGCAAGGTGGTATGTGGGGTGCCCTTGATGTTATGCAGTGCAGGGACCAGACGACACAGGGGATTTGAATAACTCACGTTTACTGAAGAACTTTATACAGTCTTCCAAAATGGAGGCACGTTATCTTCTGTCCACTTCAACAGTTGAGGGGAAGAAGGGACCAGTGGGTGACCAATGAGGGTTTCAATTGTCCAGCTATATCTAGAAATCATTCACTTTTCCAGCAGCGTGTGTAATAAATGAACTCACTTTTCTCAGTGATGAGGGTTGTAGTTGAGTGACTTGATAGACACTTCTTATATTAATTGTGGCGTGCGGCAGAACCGGTAACAGCGCCAGCAGGAGTTCTGAGGCCCAATATTATATAGACTTCTCCTCAGAAACAGACAGACAGCTTTTCAGCTAAATAATACTTGCTGTGGTGATGATAGAGATGATATGCTGGTTACAATCTCCTTACTGTTCCTCCTCTTGCATTGGGCTGCAGGTGCTGAGACCTGTTGCCAGTTGAAAGGATTGTATTAATCTGCTGTGTCAGAGCAGCTAGCAGACATGTCTGTCTCCTCACAGACACGACTCGACTCCTCTGTGTAGACTGTGAGACAGAGTCAGAGTGAGGCTCTAGGGCAGTCGCCAGGCTCCACCCCCTTTTCAAACAATGCTAGATGTACAATGCACCCTCTAGTGGCTCCCCACTGATACCTTCATCCTTCTCTTCAGCTGGTGAACAGCACACTGTGTGAAAAATAATAAAGACATGTAAAACACATACAATGCATGACATACAAATAACAGGGAACCAGAAGGGTATCTTCTGGGATGCTGCACTATGACATGTCAAAAGTTTTTAAAAAGTTTAGTTACACTTTAAAAAGAGGTGTTACAATTTATTATTGTATATATATATATATATATATATATATATATATATATATATAAACAGTGTATCAGTGTGTTTGGTGCAACTTTCTAAATACTTTTTGTTAAAAATTATTTAAACTTTTTGAGATACAGCTGCTTTGCATCCTGTATACAGAGCAGCTGTATCTACTGCTAAAAATTTTATCCGTCAGGTCAGTGGCACTGACGGGTACAGTGCCAGCGGGTTGGGAGGATTGAATTGCGTGTTAGGGGGAAGGAGGGGGCCCAAATTGTGTCAACAGCCCAGGGCCCATGGTACACTTAATCCGCCACTGGATAGAATAGATAGATAGAATAGAATAGGATAGAATAGGACTTCTCAACATTGAAATTGCAACACCAAGAAAGAAAAGTTTTCTTACGAGTACAGGGATACAAAATATGTCTATGTTTACAGTTTTTAGTAAAAACAAAAAAGTATTGTCGAAAATGTCATGTTTATTGTATTTTTCTATTTTTCAGCGCAATCTTTCATAATTGTAAACGTTAATTATTTTTCAAATATTTTCGTCCCATAATGTTTCTTTTTAAAATATAAAGCAATTCCCTATGACGATATTATTATCTATACATTATTGCCTGTGCTTATAATATACTAGTATAGAAAACCCATTACACGGGTTTGCTAGAAAAAGGAATGATAAGTATTTGTAAAAAATATTATAAAAACTATAAGTGTATTTTAAAACCTAATTACCAACATTTTAAACCTAAGAAAAATGCGGAAGCATTTGCAGAATAATAGATTATTCACCTAGGGTAAAGGTATAATGTAGTAGATGTTACCTGCAGTCCTATATAATACCACAGATAACACACAGTGACAACTCTGAGTACAGATAATGTAGATGTTACCTGCAGTCCTATGTAAGGCTCTATTCACACAACAGGGTCCGAGTGTCGGCCTATAAAAATTGCCATTTTGGTCAATTTTTATCGGCCATTTTGCATCCGTTTTGCATCCGTTTCGGGCCGTGTTTCAGTTTTTAACGGCCGATTTTGCCACATTTTGCATCTGTTTTTTTCCTGTCCGTTTTAAAAACGGATGAATTTAATTTGTAAATTTTCTGCCACGCACTTCCCTCTGTAGATAATGCCACACACTGCCCTCTGTAGATACTGCCACAGCCCCCCTGTTGGTAATGTCACACAGCCCCCCTGTAGGTAGTGCTAGACAGCACACTTGTACATAGCCACCCCAATAGATGGCACCCCCCCCATTAATGGCATCCCCCTACCTTCCTGTAGGGGACCGCTCCAGAAGAAGTCCCTGACTTCACTGTCCATATATGGAGTAGAAAAATATACATTGGCCTTACGTCTAGGGAGTTGCGAGTACGAGTTAGAGAGCACGATATTGTGGGAGTGGCTGAGATAAAAACCCTGGAAACTCTCAAACCAGTGGCTCGACATTTTCAGACACACCACTTATTTGACCAAACCAAACTCAAGGTAAGAGGTTGGCATCAGGAAAGGTGATATATGCCAAAAATTGGCAAAATGCAAATCCAAATGGATTTGGACTAACCCACTGGGTTAAATGAGGCCTTAAGTTTTTGCCGTTTCTCTGAGCATTGACCTACAGGGGGTCCTTTTAATTCATGTTTTTAATATGTTTGTTTTGTTTATGTTTAAAACATTCTAATGGCCTCTTTTTTGTGGATTTTCAATAGTTTGATGGAATGAGAGATCTGGATCTGTATGATCTGTATGCCGCTGGAGTGATGTACACAAGTGTACGATATTGAAATTTAGTCGTGGACATATAATCCTGCGAATATTGGATCTCGACGATGCCTGCCGTCACATATATATATATATATATATATATATATAGGTATGTATATATGTAAAATAAAATCACCTATTACACATTTTTATATATATATATTGTTCTTGTTTTCACTTTTATATGATTGTTTAATATTTCGTTTGCATAATTCATCAATATATATTTGCGTATTTAATACTTTTTTTTCCAATTTATCATACATTTTTTTCTTTGTTTCCAATTTATTATTCATTACATTTTTTTTTTTTTACCACTTATGTCACTTTTTCACATCTTTATATATATCACCACATATTTACTTCCAAAAAATGTTCGCATTTCTCTTTCCCTTACGTCATCATCTTCTTATTAATAGATCCGATCCGAAAAAGCAACATGAATCTACATACCCCAATAAAGAGCATATCACAAGTGAGATTATATATGTGGCTCTACGGGTTGATTCCAGGGTGTTAAACCCAAACAGCACACCAATTGAATAGATAAGACCGAAAAAAAGAAACAATAAATGCTGGGAGACAATAGGATAATGAGAAAATACAAAAATACTTTATTGACATGAAATACAATATGTAATGATAAAAGAATCCATAAACCAACAGTAAAAACACGGATACTCGACTGAATGTATACTGAAATACATAAAAAACGGTGCATGAGATATGTGAACTCCCTAGATAGGAAATGATTTCACTGAGTACTTTTTTAATATATGTATATAGTAATGTGGTACTGTGGACTGCTTGGACAGGTAAGCAAAAAAAAAATATATATATATATATGTGTTTATATGCACGGTAATATAACCTGCATAGCCCTACAAGTAGAGGTCACAACCTGATCCAAGTTACAATGCTGATGAGATAATCATGGTCCACTGACCTCTACATTCCATATATCGCTATACATTCAAGTGAAACCAGCAAGTGCAAGATAGAAATGAAACAAGGTAAATTTGCATCAAGAGGGGTAAAAGTCTCACATACCCATTATGAGTGAACAAGGTGAGTACAGCCGGGATTCTCCCCAACGCGCGTTTCGGCGCTAATGCCTTCGTCTGGGGGTGGTGTAAGCTTGAGGTCAAAGGGTCTTTATATGAAGGTAAGCCAATGGACATGGAGTAGTGCAGCTGTTATGTGTGCCGGAATAATTATTGGTCGCTGTCTCTAGGAGGCCGGAGAAGCCGCACCCCCATCGACGTCAGCGGAGGCGGGCCCGAGCCGGAAACCCGAGACCGAGTCAGAATGACTCGGTCACGTGGATCAAGCCACAGACACGCCGCAGATGACGCAGACAGGGGCCGGACGCCGGCCGCCAATGAGAGAGCGACACAGGAGGATCAATCCATAGTAAATAGTACGTGGAGAAATGAGAAAAGGTTGAGTATTAATGTGTGAGATCCCAAATAGAGAAACATAAAGTGCTTGAAAAGTATGGAAGCCACAAGTATCCCAGACAATAATTACAAGTGGATATACATGTGTATATAATATTATTCAGATGTGCTGTATTAACCCATACATTATCGACACATATTAAACATAGAAGAGTCCCACAGTGCAGTGATGTGAATACACAAGGACTGCCATAATTGAGCATATGTGCTATAATAAAGGAAAATGTGTGTTTAAAATAAGGTATACTTGGATATACAGTGACAAATCAAACTAAATAAATATATATAAATGTGTAAAAGATATATATGCAAAGTGTATTAGTGCGAACCAAATACAGAGGTATATGCACATACATTAGTGACATCGTAATACTAAAAAGGTATGTTCAGACATATATGTAAATTTAATATATACATCATAATACAACAGTGGTGACATAAAAGGTGGAACATACAAAGAAAATATATATGTATATGTGTGAAAAATAAATAAAAATATTCCTAATTGATTTAATATGTGTGTGTGTATAATGTGTTGCATTTGGTTATGAGTGAGTCGATGCCTGCTGTCACATATATATATATATATATATATATATATATATATATATATATATATATATATATATATACAGTGGAGGAAATAAGTATTTGATCCCTTGCTGATTTTGTAAGTTTTACCCACTGTCAAAGTCATGAACAGTCTAGAATTTTTAGGCTAGGTTAATTTTACCAGTGAGAGATAGATTATATAAAAAAAGAAAAAAAAGAAAATCACATTGTCAAAATTATATATATTTATTTGCATTGTGCACAGAGAAATAAGTATTTGATCTCCTACCAACCATTAAGAGTTCAGCCTCCTCCAGACCAGTTACACGCTCCAAATCAACTTGGTGCCTGCATTAAAGACAGCTGTCTTACATGGTCATCTGTATAAAAGACTCCTGTCCACAGACTCAATTAATCAGTCTGACTCTAACCTCTACAACATGTGCAAGACCAAAGAGCTTTCTAAGGATGTCAGGGACAGGATCATAGACCTGCACAAGGCTGGAATGGGCTACAAAACCATAAGTAAGACGCTGGGTGAGAAGGAGACAACTGTTGGTGCAATAGTAAGAAAATGGAAGACATAAAAAATGACTGTCAATCGACATCGATCTGGGGCTCCATGCAAAATCTCACCTCGTGGGGTATCCTTGATCCTGAGGAAGGTGAGAGCTCAGCCGAAAACTACACGGGGGAACTTGTTAATGATCTCAAGGCAGCTGGGACCACAGTCACCAAGAAAACCATTGGTAACACATTACGCCGTAATGGATTAAAATCCTGCAGTGCCCGCAAGGTCCCCCTGCTCAAGAAGGCACATGTACAGGCCCGTCTGAAGTTTGCAAATGAACATCTGGATGATTCTGAGAGTGATTGGGAGAAGGTGCTGTGGTCAGATGAGACTAAAATTGAGCTCTTTGGCATTAACTCAACTCGCCGTTTTTGGAGGAAGAGAAATGCTGCCTATGACCCAAAGAACACCATCCCCACTGTCAAGCATGGAGGTGGAAACATTATGTTTTGGGGGTGTTTCTCTGCTAAGGGCACAGGACTACTTCACCACATCAATGGGAGAATGGATGGAGCCATGTACCGTCAAATCCTGAGTGACAACCTCCTTCCCTCCACCAGGACATTAAAAATGGCTCGTGGCTGGGTCTTCCAGCACGACAATTACCCGAAACATACAGCCAAGGCAACAAAGGAGTGGCTCAAAAAGAAGCACATTAAGGTCATGGAGTGGCCTAGCCAGTCTCCAGACCTTAAACCCATCGAAAACTTATGGAGGGAGCTGAAGATCCGAGTTGCCAAGCGACAGCCTCGAAATCTTAATGATTTACAGATGATCTGCAAAGAGGAGTGGGCCAAAATTCCATCTAACATGTGTGCAAACCTCATCATCAACTACTAAAAATGTCTGACTGCTGTGCGTGCCAACAAGGGTTTTGCCACCAAGTATTAAGTCTTGTTTGCCAAAGGGATCAAATACTTATTTCTCTGTGCACAATGCAAATAAATATATATAATTTTGACAATGTGATTTTTATATATAATCTATCTCTCACTGGTAAAATTAACCTAGCCTAAATATTCTAGACTGTTCATGTCTTTGACAGTGGGCAAACTTACAAAATCAGCAAGGGATCAAATACTTATTTCCTTCACTGTATATATATATATATATATATATATATATATATATATATATATATATATATATATATAGGTATGTATATATGTAAAATAAAATCACCTATTACACATTTTTATATATATATATTGTTCTTGTTTTCACTTTTATATGATTGTTTAATATTTCGTTTGCATAATTCATCAATATATATTTGCGTATTTAATACATTTTTTTACAATTTATCATACATTTTTTTCTTTGTTTCCAATTTATTATTCATTACATTTTTTTTTCACCACTTATGTCACTTTTTCACATCTTTATATATATCACCACATATTTACTTCCAAAAAATGTTCGCATTTCTCTTTCCCTTACATCATCATCTTCTTATTAATAGATACTTACCTAAATACATAGTCTTATTTTTTCAGTCTCCATTATTGGCTGACATTATATCTTATTATTATTTTTTATGCCAGTGACATACCTATTTTATGTGATCTAAAATCTGCCGATCTTTCGTTTTCCACATAGGTACTTCATTGTAATGGGTTAACGTCTGTACCAGTCAGGTGTGTTATAGACCGCTATACCTTATACTATGATGAGTCTAGCGCTTACGATCTGGGGGGAGTGGCCATCATGTCTTGCGGCCGTGTGTCTGTATCAGAATGGGTGTTGCTTGCGACGTCAGACGCCATCTGTCTACGCCCCTCTCGTTGGCGCGATGCCGGTCATCGGCCTTCTTCGTACCCAGCGCATGACGCTGTTTACAACCCATCTCAATCTTTTGTGCTGACAGACGCTCCCAGAAATTGAGGCACCCGCTGGAGAGACGCCACCCCCAGACGAAGGCATCTCACAGAAAAGGGAGTCAGGTCTGGTGTCTCTAGTGCAGGAGCTGCAACATGAGTAGGTCTGGACCTACATCATTATTGATGTGTCAGGCATTTCATGCTTTTAATGTGTCTTCACTTTTGCTATGGATTTACACTTTATACTTTTCAAGACATGCTTTGTCCTTTGTAATTGACTACTATTTATCCCTTGGTCTTTTTGTATATATGGGCACTCGCCCTTTGTCACTTATATGTACCTTAACACCAAAAAAGTGCCTCAATAGAATAATTTGGTCAAACACCAAAGTCATAGTTTAAACACATATCCAGAAAATCAGTGTTAAATGACCCCAACATTTTCAAAATAAAATAGTTTTTATTGAGACATGATAAAAATACAAAATACAGTTAATAGCATCAAAAATGGAATATAAGTCCTCACAGTAAAGAAAATACTGAGTGGGCTACTGGCCATAACATCTATACCATACAGAAGTACATTGTAAATAAACAGCCATGGTGAGTCACATAACAAAAATAAACAACTGTGAAATAGACCATCAGAATTGATAGACAGAACTGGCAAGGTAGCCAAAAAAAGAATAAAAGAGAAGTTGACAGACCATGCAGATATACAATGGGGTAAAGAGTAGCGATGTGCCAGGAGCTCACTTACACCCAACGCGTTTCGCCACCAGGCTTCGTCGGGGGGAAAAGGATTATCATAATCATAATATATCACATCATAATATATATTTTTGTCATTCTTCATCATTGTCTAAACCTTTTGTAAATATGCTCTTTGCACTGTCAGACGCTTATTATATGCCGCTTATAATATGCACAGGGATCTGTTACTATTAATACTTGACAGCTCTGAGAACCTTTGTTAAGCCTTAGGCCTAATTCACACGAACGTGTGCGTTTTGCGCGCGTAAAAAACGCAGTGTTTTGCGTGCGTAAAAACGCAGCGTTTTGCGCGCATTGCAGTTCCGTGTGTCTTCAGTGTTTGGTGCGTGTCTGCGATATTTTCGCGCGTATGGCATCCTTATGTCACGCGGTTTTGCCGTTTACAAAATTAAATGAAGGAGGTGGTTTTCTTTTTCCCCTAATTTCTTGAGCAACTGTTGCACGAATCACGCACAGCACATGGATGTGCGTCCATGTGTTGTCCGTGATTTTCACGCACCCATTGACTTCAATGTGTGCGTGATGCGCAAAAAATGCTCAAGTATAGGACATGCAGTGAGTTTCACGCAACGGACACACGCTGCGTGAAAAACACGGAATGTCTGAATGGCCCCATTAACTTGCATAGGTCCGTGCGACGTGCGTGATCTTCACGCGCTTATCACGTACGTGAAATACGCTCGTGTAAATAAGGCCTTAGGCTGCCAGTACAAAACCATCAGTCCTGGCAATCGCAATACCGGGGCTGATGGTGAAGTGACAAAGGGAGATCCTTAATTTTTCAGCAACACGATCAGCTTTTTTTCTAGTCCTGTCAGGAAGGTGGCTGCAAATCACAGCCGCTCTACATCAGATGATCACAGAAGCTCAACTTCTGTGCCCTGCATGATCACCATCATGTACGTGTTCATCGGGATGCAGGAAGAGGACCCTTTCTGCAATGTACTGCACATGTACGTGATTTTGCGGTAAGGCATTAAATAGGCTCTGTCACCAGTTTATAATTTTCTTATCTCCTAGCTAATCTATTAACCCCTTCCCGCACCTTGGCGTACATGAATGCCCAGGTGAGCAGTAACTTTGTGCACTTGGCGTGCAGTTACGTCCACGCTTTAACAGTTAACCACCGCGCGGCACTACACCGCAGCGGCGGTTAACTTTGCCTGTCGCCGCTGAAATCGGCAATTAACCCCTTCGATGCGGTGGTCGATTGCGATCTCCACATTGAAGAGGTTTAGAGCAGATCATGCATTTGCAGGGGCTGGCGATCCTTATCACGGCAACCAGAGGCCAGACAATGGCAGCTACTCCGTGTCTTCCTGTCAGTGTGACTGTAACGTCACAATGACAGTTAGAACACATTACAGGTATAGGTAGTGTAATGTGTTCCACCAGCGATCAGAGCTGCAAGTCTAAGTGTCCCATAGTGGGACAAGTAAAATAAGTAAAAAAAAGATGCTAAAAATGTTTTTAAAAAGTGTAAAAATAAAAGTTACAAGTGACATAAACAAAGAATGCTTTTTTTCCTATAATAAGCCTTATTATAGGAAAAAAATTAACACGTTAAAAAAAAGTACACATATTTGGTATCACCGCGTTTGTAACGCCCCCAACTATAAAACTGTAATATTATTTTTCCCGCACGGTGAACACTGCAAAAAAAATAAACAAAAATCTATGCCAGAATCACAATTTTTTGGTCACCACCCTTTTCAAATTATACAATAAAAAGTGATCAAAAAGTCGCATGTACGCCAAAATGGTACAAATACAAACTACAACCCGTCCCGCAAAAAACAAGCCCTTACACAGCTTTTTTGACGGAAAAATAAAAAAGTTATCGCTCTCAGAATATGGTGACACAAATTTTTTTTTATTTTATAAATAAGTGATTTTATTGCACAAACGCTGCAAAACATAAAAAAAATTATATACATATGGTATCGCCGTCATCGTATCGACACACAGAATAAAGTAAAATTGTCCTTTATAGCTCAGGGTGAACACCATAAAAAAAAAAGAATAAGAAAACATTTTCAGAATTGATGGTTTTTGGTCACCTTGCTTGACAAAAAATGGAATAAAAAGTGATAAAAAATTTTTCTGGTACCCCAAAATGGTACCAACGAAAACTACAGATTGTCCCACAAAGAATAAGCCCTCACACAGCTCATGTGGAGAAAACATAAAAAAGTTCTGGCTCTCAGAACATGACGATGCAAATGTGCAGTGTTCCAAAAGCGGATAAGATTGGGCGCCATAAATCAGTGCGACACCGGCCACACATCTGCGGATTATTATTTATTTACTCCATTATTATACCCTCTTATTATGCCCTGATGTTCTCCGTGCAGATTACATATGCCCCCACATTATAAACTGAAACACCAGTAAAATGCCAAACAGAAATAACAAGCAGAATCTGTGCGCCAAATGCCGCTCCCTCCCTTCTGAGCCCTACAGCATGCCCAAACAGCAGTCTACGTCCACTGATATGGCATCACCATACCCGGGAGAACCCAGTTAATATTTTATGAGGTATTTGTCTTCAGTGGCTCAAACTGGGCATAACATGTAGTGCACTAAAATGGCATATCAGTGGAAAATTTTAATTTTCACTCTGCACCATCCGCTGCACATTAACCCCTTCGTGCACCACGACATAGCATGTCGTAGTGTGGGGGGTGATGTATGGGGCGTCTCACGTGAAAAATAAAGAATTTAAAATGGCAAAATCGCTGTTTTTTGGTCACCTTGGCTTTACCAAAAAATGCAATAGAAAGTGCTCAAAAAGTTGTATGTACTAAAAAATGGTACCAATAAAAACGACCGCTCATCCCTCAATAAATAAGCCCTCACACCACTCTACTGACGAAAAAATTAAAAAAGTTGGGGCTCTTGGAAAGCGGGGAGGGAAAAACTAAAAAGGAAAATTAAAAAATGGTTCAGTCCGGAAAGGGTTAATTACTTTCTAATGAAAAAACATTTATGACCACATGTCGGGTATTGCCATACTCGCGAGAAATTGCTTTACAAATATTGGGCGTTTTTTTCCTCCTTTATCCTTTGTGAAATTGAAAAAATTCAACATAATTCTAATAAAACCTGCAACAGACTTGTGGGGTCTAAATGCTCACCATACCCCTAGATAGATTTTTAAGTGGTGTAATTTCCAAAATGGGGTCACATTTGCACGGTTTTCACTGTTTTGGCCTCTCAGGGGCTTTGCAAATGCGACATTGGCACCCAAAAACCATTTCAGCTAAATTTGAGCTCCAAAAGCAAAATAGCACTCCTTTCCTTCTGAGCCGTGCCGTGGGTCCAAACTGCAGTTTATTACCACATATGTCATATTTCCGTAATCGGGAGAAATTGTTTTACAAATGTTGGGGTGCTTGTTCTCCTTTATTCCTTGTAAAAATTAAAAATGGCTACATTTTTTCAGAAAAAAAAGTAGATTTTTACCTTTACAGAATAATTCCAATGAATTCAGCAAAACAACTGTGGGGTCAAAATGCTAACTTTACCCCTAGAAAAATTCCTTCATGAGTGTAGTTTCCAAAATCGGGTCATCTTTCGGGGGTTTCCACTATTTTGTTCCCTCCAGTGCATTGCAAACGCGACATGGCACTAAAAACTATTCCAGCAAAATCAGAATTTCAAAATCCAAATGGTGCTCCTTCTCTTCTAAGTCCTGCTGTCGGTTCAAACAGCAGTTTATTACCACATATGGGGTATTGCTATTTTCGGTAGAAATTGTTTTACATATGTTGGGGTGTTTTTTATCTTTTATTCCTTGAAAAAATTTAAAATTTCTATGTTTTTTCAGAAAAAAAGCAGATTTTCATCTTCACATACTATTTCAAATAAATTTAACAAAAAAACTGTGGGTTCAAAATGCTAACTATACCCCTAGATAAATTCCCTGAGGGGTGTAGTTTCCAAAATGAGGTCACTTTTGGGGGTCTTTATTATTTTGGCCCCACAAGACCTCTTCAAACCTGACATGGTACCTAAAATATATTTAAAAAAAAAAAGGAGGCCCCAAAATCCACTAGGTGCCACTTTGCTTCTGAGGCCGGTGCTTCCGTAAATTAGCGCACTAGGGTCACATGTGGGATATTTCTAAAAACTGCAGAATCTTGGCAATAAATAATGAGTTACATTTCTCGGGTAAAACTTTGTGGTATAGAAAAAATTTATTACAAATGAATTTTGTAAAAAAAAAATGAAATTTGTAAATTTCACCTATACTTTGCTTTAATTCCTGTGAAACGCCTAAAGGGTTAAAACACATTCTGAATGCTGTTTTTAATACTTTGAGGGATGCAATTTTTAAATGGGGTGATTTATGGGGATTTTCTAATATATAAGGCCCTCAAAGCCACTTCAGAACTGAACTGGTAGTTGTAAAAATAGCCTTTTGAAATGTTCTTAAAAATATGTCTTGTAACATCCTAGAAAAATAAAAGAATGTTCAAAAAATGATACAAACATAAAGTAGACATATGGGAAATGTAAACTATTAACTATTTTGTGTGATATTACAAGCAGATACATTTAAATTTAGAAAAATGCTAATTTTTGCAAATTTTCTCCAAATCTTGGTGTTTTTTTACAAATAAATATTGAATTTATCGACCAAATGTTTTCACTAACATAAAGTACAATATGTCACGAGAAAACAACCTCAGAATTACTTGGATAGGTAAAAGCATTCCCAAGTTATTACCACATAAAGTGACACATGTCAGATTTGAAAAATCGTCTTTGTCCTGAAGGCCAAAACAGGCTCAGTGCTGAAGGGGTTAAGCGCTTTGATGTAGATAACTACTGTTCGGGTTTTTAAAAAAAACTTTTATTATTGACCAGGTTATGAAAATGTTTCGACCAATCAGCGTCATACACGCTGTGACGTGACTTCCTCCCGCAGGTCCTTTACCGGAGCGACGGTATAGTGAACAGACAACGCCACCAGCTGTGCCAGGACGTTTATCCGAATCTGTAGTGACTGGAGGCGATGTCTGTTCAGTCTTCCATCGCTTTTCTATACAACGCCCACTTGGTGAATAGAAAAAAAAACGCCCAGTTGGGCATTTAGAAAAAATGTGTATAAATCGAATTGCCGATTTTAGCAGCATAAATCGAAAAATTAAAAATAGTTATCTACAACAAAGCGCCTATTAGATTAGGTAGGAGATAGAGAAGTTATAAACTGGTGACAGAGCCTCTTTAACAATCCCCTTTATCAGAGGGAGAAGACGCTTTTCCACATCATAGCAATTAGAATTAACATGTCTCTGTACTAAGGTCTTAAATGTATTTTCAATTGATGTCTTGATCACCTTACAAAGAAAAGTGTAGCAAGGAAATTATGACACTCTTTTCTATGGCTACCTTTCTAAAGTAATTTAATATATAAAAAGTATGGAACATATAAGCAGTAATTTACTAAAGCTACTTAACAAAGTCTTACTATTGGGGAGCTAAAGCTGCTCCTGCTGTTTTCTAACAGTAAAATGTAAAAATAGAACAAGTTCACAATTTACTTGCATTAATTGCTTTGTTTATGAATAGGAAAGTGGAGCAAGACAGTGGCTGGTCCCTGTTTTCTGTGCAAGACCATCAGCAGATCACAAGATTCCTTATGAAAATCTATATTTTGCCTATGGCAATACTTAAACAGGTTGTCATAAAACAGCCTGGGTATAGTGAAAGGCTGCAGGAAAGTTGCTTTTCCCAGATCACTCATGCTCATATAAGGACCAAATCCTGTATATTAGTAAGTTGCTGCTGTATATCAAATATACAAGTGTAAGCCTTGGTTAGAGTTGGCTAAGACAAATGGAAAGTTTATTTTTTTCCCGTTGCTTATATAGTACCAACATATTCTGTAATGCGGTACAGAGATTGTTATCACACACACTAGTCGCCAATGGGGCTCATAATATAATTATAACTAACTCAAATACGCTACAGCCAATTTCATAGTAGGTCAACATCTCAGTATGTTTTTGGAGATGTTTCCCTATGTCAATCCTCAATTCAGAATCCCAGTACTACAAGGTAACACTTCATATATAATACTTAAAATAATAGTCAAATGTACTGTTGATGATATTCTATGAAAAATGAAAATGCATAACTTACAGATAAAAGGGGCACCTTGTAATAACATCACACTTTGACCACTTCTCATAAATAAACAGATCCCTTTTTGTGCACCGTACCTTTTTCGGAGATTAAAGGGATTACATTTGTGCCAGTGATTCATCTCTAGCTACACAGCTGAAAAATAAAATCTATAATGAAGGTATGAGATGGACAAAGATTTTGTTCTCTAAGAGGAGGCTATTATTGTTGCATATTTCTAAAATTGTAAGGGAAGAGCAGAGTGGTTATCAATACACTGATTTATACTGCATTAAGCCTCATTTTAGAAGCGTTTTCTTACTTCAGTGCAACACAGGAACATTTTGTCTCACATAACAACAAATATTGAGCAGAATGAAAGCATTAATAAGCCGTCGAGTCTTATAAATCTAAAGCTTTTAATTATGATGGTGAACCTTTGTCTTTAACATTTATCTTCAAACTCAGCCGCAAAATGAATTTTAATTTAACAAAACAGTCAATATAACAGGTTACTCTAGTTCTGCCATCTTGATTGGAATTCTCTGAAAGGAAATATGAGCCAGAGACATAAAAGAATAAAAGGTGTACTGTTACGTAGACTACTGGTCATTCGTATAGTAGTTCATTTAACCAACAGCTCCTTGTCAGTCTGTTATCTACTGTTAAAGTCTAGAGAAGTCAATTTACTTCTCCATAGATATATACACCATTCATTCATAACTTTAAAACCTGTCTAATATTGTGTAGATCTTCCTTGTGCCTCCAAAACAGCTCGAACCCTCCAACACATGGACTCAACAAGTTCTCAGAAGGTGTCCTGTGGTATCTGGCACCCAGGGGCGTAGTTAAAAGCTCATGGGCCCTGGTGAAAGAATTCAGCTACCCTACCCCTCCCCAACACCACCAGTCCCCTGCTCTTGCCTATGCCTAGCCACCTTGCTCAACGGCAGGACCAAAATCTTATCAGGGGAATACATTTTAACCCCTTCCCGCAAATTGACGAGTCTGGTACGTCGGCATAACAAGCAGCTTCCAGCAATCCGATGTACCAGACCTGTCATGAAGATGAAGCGGGCACAGGATCTGTGCACGCTTCATCTACAGAGGATGACAGCTGTAATATACAGCTGACATTCCGCTCCTATGGCGGCGATGGCAGTTACCGCCGATCACCGCCATTTAACCCCTTCAATGCGGCGGTCAATGGCGTCTGCCGCATTTAAATGGTTGACACAGGGAGTGGGCTCCCTCTGTACCCCATGGCCCCCCCGCGACAGATCGCCCAAGGCCGGACCTAATAGGCTAACTGTCAGATGGAAAATAACAGTAAGGGTATGTTCACACGAGGTCATTACGTCCGTAATTGACGGACGTATTTCGGCCGCAAGTCCCGGACCGAACACACTGCAGGGAGCCGGGCTCCTAGCATCATAGTTATGTACGATGCTAGGAGTCCCTGCCTCGCTGCCGGACAACTGTCCCGTACTGTAATCATGTTTTCAGTACGGGACAGTAGTTCCACGGAGAGGCAGGGACTCCTAGCATCTTACATAAGTATGATGCTAGGAGCCCGGCTCCCTGCACTGCGTTCGGTCCGGGACTTGCGGCCGAAATACGTCCGTCAATTACGGACGTAATGACCTCGCGTGAACATACCCTTACAATACACTGAACTACATAAGTAGTGCAGTTTATTATACTGGGGATCAGAAGATAACATCTTCAAGTCCCCAGGTGAGTATAAAAAAAAAAGTGAAAAAAGTAAAAAAAGATGTTTAAGAAAAATAGATAAATAAAAATTTTAAGTAATAAAAACAATAATCGCCCTGTTTCCCTGATCAAGTCGTTTTATAAATTTTAAAAAAAGAAAGATATTAAAAAAAAACTATACATAATAGGTATCGCCACGTTCGGAACGGCCTGAACTATAAAAATATCATGTTATTTCTACCGCACGGTGAAAATCGTAAAAAATAATCTATAAAGAACTAGGACAAAATTTCTTTTTTTGGTCACCTTGTTTCAGAAAAATGTAACAAAAAGTGATGAAAATGTCGAAAGTACACAAAAATGGAATTTACGAAAACTACAGTTTCTCACGCAAAAAAACAAGCCCTCCCACAGCGATATTGACTGAAAATAAAAAAGTTATGGCTGTCAGAAAGTGGCGACACTAAAACATGATTTTTGTTAGAAAAGAGTATTTTTATTGTGGGAAAGTAGTAAAATGGAAAAGAACGATATAAATTTGATGTCGCTGTAATCGTATCGACCCACAGAATGAAGTTAACATGTTGTTTATACTGCATGGTAAAAGCTGTAAAAAAGAAGAAACAAAACAGTGCTAGAATTGCTGTTTTTTGGTTTCCTCGTCTCCCATAAAATGTAATAAATAGTGCTAAAAAACAAAAACAAAATAGAACCAATAAAAATTACAGCTCGTGGAACCAATAAAAATTACAGCTCGTTCCACAAAAAAAAGCCCTCACACAGCTCCATCAACCAAAAAATAACACGTTATGACTCTCAAAACCCAATAATGCAAAATGATGCTAAATGACGGCCCAGACGAATTTTTTAGGTCCAGTAGTTTTTCACTAAAAACCCCACAACATAGTTTGCTAGACCCCACAGGTGGACCCCGTAGATGCAGCAGAGATGAGGAAACTTTAGGGCCTTATATTGCTAGTGAAGAAGTCAAAGATTACGCAATACTGGAGCACAGATATTTTGTACAATACCCAAAAAACCCGGCCTGTGCATAAAGGATTGGTTCAAAGCGTACCACACCAATCCATGGATTATTCATTTTATTATTCATTCACCCCATTATTACATCATCCTATTATGCCCTGATGTACTCCGCCCAGCTTTCATACACACTGATGTACTCTGCCCAGCTTACCTATGCCCCCACATTATAAGCTGAAATACCAGTAAAACCCCAAACATATCTACTACCAAGAAAAATCTACGCTCCAAAAGCCAAATGGTGATCCTTCTGAGCCTGACAGTGTGCCCAAAGAGCCGTTTATGACCACATATGGGGTATTACTGTACCCTGGAGAACCCGCTTAACAATTTATGGAGTGTGTGTTTCTGGTGGCACAAGCTGGGCAAAATATTAGTCACAGATGTCAAATGGCAATTTTCAATCTACAACATCCACTGTGCACTAATTTCTGCAAAACACTTGTGGGGTCAAAATGCTTAAAATACCTCTGGATAAATTTCTTCAGGGATTTATTTTCCAAAATGGGTTAATTTTTCGGGCTTTCCACTCTACTGGTACCCTAGCTCAATGCAACATGGTGTCCGAAATCTAATTTAGTAAAATCTCCACTCCAAAAACCAAATTTCGCTTCTTCCGTTTAGAGCCTTGCTGTGTGTCCAAATAGTAGTTTATGACCACATGTGGGTTATTTCCGTACTTGGGAGAAATTGCTTTAGAAATGTTGGGCAGATTTTTCTCCTTTATCCTTTGTGAAAATGAAAAAATTTAACTTTTTAGTGGAAAAAATGTTGATATTAATTTTTACGGCCTAATTCCAATAAATTCTTCAAAAGACCTGTGGGGTTGAAATGCTCACTATACCACTAGATAGATTCCTTAAGGTGTGTAATTTTCCAAATGGTGTCACTTTTGGGGGGCTCCTACTATTTTGGCCCCGCATGGGGCTTTTGAAATGTGACATGGCACCAGAAAACCATTCCAGCTAAATTTGAGCCCCAAATGGTGCTCCTTCCCTTCTAAGCCGTGCCGTGGGTCCAAACAGCAGTTTATGACCACTTATGGGGTATTGCTGTAATCGGGAGAATTGCTTTTCAAATGTTGGGGTGCTTTTTCCCCTTTATTACTTGTACAAACTTGAAAATGCCCACGTTTTATCAGAAAAAATTTAGCTTTTTAATTTCATGGCCTAAATCCACTAAATTCTGCAAAAAAACTGAGGGGTCAAAATGCTCCCTATACCGCCTAGATAAATTCCTTCTGGGGTGTAGTTTCCCAAATGGGGTCACTTTTGGGGGTTTCCACTGATTTGGTCCGGCAGGGGCTTTGCAAATGTGACATGGCGCCGCAACCCATTCCAGCAAAATTTGAGCTCCAAAAGCCAAATGGTGCTTCTTCCCTTCTAAGCCATGTCGTGGGTCAAAACAGCAGTTTATTGCCAATTTAGAAAAATGCTAATTTTTGCAAATTTTCTCCAAATCTTGGTGTTTTTTTATAAATAAATATTGAATTTATCGACCAAATTTTTTCACTAACATAAAGTACAATATGTCACGAGAAAACATTCTCAGAATCGTTTGGATAGGTAAAAGTATTCCAAAGTTATTATCCCATAAATTGACACGTCAGATTTGAAAAATTTCCTTTTGTCTTTAAAGGGAACCTGTCACCAGCATTTCACCTATTAAACCAGCTCACCTGGTGGTAGTGGATGAAAAATTCATTTCTATATAACCTATAATTGTCTTCTTAGTCGGCTCTATAGTTTTAATATTCAGTCTTTTAGTGTTCAAACACTGTATGCTAATGAGCATAAATGAGTCATATCTTCGTTTGAAAAGAGTAAAATTTTAATTTAAAAAGAGTCATATCTTCATTCCTCAAGTCTTTCCGAGTTTACCCCGCCTCCTTACTTTTGATTGACAGCTCCTCGTCTTGCCCCTGCACACAAAATCCTGCGCTTGTGCATTGATGTCCTATTCTGGTGTGTGCGCACAACGGGACACCACATTATTACAATAAAAGTTGCAAAATGTTTGCAGACCGTTATTTACAGTCGGAGGAGGAGTTTAGGAGAGGGGATAACGGCAATGAACTTTTGATAGCAGCGGCCAGTGAGGGATAAGTAAAGTTCAATAGGTGAAATGCTGGTGACAGGTTCCCTTTAAGGCCAAAACAGGCTGTGTCCTGAAGGAGTTAGTCCTTTAAATTGCATTATCATAAGAATAACAATAGGAATAACATCTAATATAATGATTGTCACTTAACCCCTTAAAGATATCCAACGTACAGGTACGTTGTTGTCGTTAGGTACTTAACGCAATCCAACGTATGGGTACGTTGGAGCGTTAAGCGGTCACCGCGTCTAAAGACACTGTGACAGAGTAAAGATGGCTGCTGTCCCTGACAGCAGGCCATCTTTACATGTGGCCCATGGGGGTTGGCGGTCCCCCACCCCCACATCGGCAATCACTGCGATTGGTCGGTCAGTTCAGACTGGCCAATCGCGGCTTTTTGCGGCTATAACCTAGGTCGGCACCAATCCCTGCCATGTACTTGTGAGGCAGTGGTGATGGTACCACCCCCGCATCGCTACCATTGGTCGGTCTGCATAGACCAACCAATCGTAGCCATGGCAGGCGTTTCAAACACCCTGCACCAGCTCTGCCCAAAGGATTCCGGCTAGGAACGGTGAGCAGAGCTGGTGTGATAGTCTGAGAACCGAATACTTACCCCTGTTGAGGCCTTCTGTGCTGCGATCGTCCTCTTCTGCATCCTGCTGTGTGATTACTCACTGTGATCATCATCATCAACTGTGTTGCTGCTGATTTATTTTTATTTTTTTAGCAGCAGCACTAGTCATTCCTAAATTTCCCTTTCCCAGTCCCTGTTCCAGTCCCGTATTGCACCAGGGCAACCCTTTCATGGCATCGTTCCCCAAATTGCAAAGAGGGGAAGATCCCAAAAAAGGTGCAGAATTTGTAGCAAAAGGGGCATAAGAAGGGACACCACTTATCAGTGTGACACCTACCCCGAAAAACCTGGCCTGTGCATAAAGGATTGCTTCAAGGCTTACCACACATCTATGAATTATTAATTTTATTATTTATGTACCCTTTTATTATACTCTGATTTGCTTTTCACAACTTACACATGCCCCCACATTATAAATACCAGTAAATATGGCCTAATTCAAATAAATTCAGACAAAAAACCTGTGTGGTCAAAATGCTAATTATACCCTTAGATAGGTTCCTAGAGGGGTGTCGTTTCCTAAATGCGGTCACTTTTGTGGTGTTTCCACTGTTTTGGTCCCTCAGGGGCTTTGCAAATGCAACATGGTGCTGCAAACCAATCCAGCAAAATATGAGTGTTAAATAGCACTCCTTCCTTTCTAAGCCCTGCCATCAGTGGCGGATTAAGTAGACCATAAGCCTTGGGCTGTTACCCAAACTTGGGCCTCCCTTCTCCACCACCGCCCTGCTGTGCCATAACTATTGTTAACACTACCTTTTTGTGCAAACATTAACAAATGGGTATTACGATTCCCCTTGTCAAAGGGCTGTGTTCCTACATACTAACAGTATCACGCTGTGCAGGGACACATCCTCCTGACAAGGGTAATGGTAACACGCATTTGTCTATCAGTCCTAGAATGCACAAAGACTTTTTGTGAAATACAAGGATTTTCTATAATAAACATGTCAGAAAAGATGACAGATTCTCTATAAATCTAGTGACTTACAGGTGTCGACATCTCAGATTCTAGTAGTTTTTTTCCTCTTTTCTTCTCCATCTGGTCCAAACTTCATGACGACTTCTACCAGCCATGAACCATTTCTGTAGCATTTGCCACTCAGAAGTCTTCAGCTCCTCACTTTTCCAACATTTCCACACCTATAAATGAAGATAATATTATCATGGTGCCACACACTGTGCCATTAATTATAATAGCATCAAACACTGCGCCCCTGAATAAAATAGTACAAAACACTGTGCCCCTGAATATAATTGTGTCACACACTGTAAAGTAAAGCACCACATAAACAGTGCCCCTGTAGATAGCACCACACTCCCCCATGTAGGTAGCGCCACCCCCCTGTAGATAGTGCCACACCCCGCATGTAGATAGCGCCACACACAGCCCCCCTATAGATAGCGCCACACAGCGCTCCCCCTTGAATATACTGCCACACAGCTCTCCCCCTTGTATATAGTGCCACACAGCGCTCCCACTTGTATATAGTGTCACACAGCGCTACCCTCTCTTGTACACAGTGTCACAAAGCACTTCCGCACTTTTATATAGTGGCACACAGCGCCTCCCCCTTGTATATAGCATCACACAATGTCTTCCCCCTTGTATATAGTGTCTCACAGAGCATCTCCCCCTTGTAAATAGTGTCACACAGCACTTCCCCCCCTTGCATATAGTGTCACACAACGCTCCCCCTTGTATATAGTGACACGCAGCGCCTCCCCCCTTCTATATAGTGTCACACAGTGCTCCCACAGTGCTTGTGCATTGATGTCCTATTCTGGTTTGTGCGCACAACGGGACACCATATGATTACAATAAAAGTTGCAAAATGTTTGCAGACCGTTATTTACAGTCGGAGGAGGAGTTTAGGAGAGGGGATAATGGCAATGAACTTTTGATAGCAGCGGCCAGTGAGGGATAAGTAAAGTTCAATAGGTGAAATGCTGGTGACAGGTTCCCTTTAAGGCCAAAACAGGCTGTGTCCTGAAGGAGTTAGTCCTTTAAATTGCATTATCATAAGAATAACAATAGGAATAACATCTAATATAATGATTGACACTTAACCCCTTAAAGATATCCAACGTACAGGTACGTTGTTGTCGTTAGGTACTTAACGCAATCCAACGTATGGGTACGTTGGAGCGTTAAGTGATCACCGCGTCTAAAGACACTGTGGCAGAGTAAAGATGGCTGCTGTCCCTGACAGCAGGCCATCTTTACATGTGGCCCATGGGGGTTGGCGGTCCCCCACCCCCACATCGGCAATCACTGCGATTGGTCGGTCAGTTCAGACTGGCCAATCGCTGCTTTTTGCGGCTATAACCTAGGTCGGCACCAATCCCTGCCATGTACTTGTGAGGCAGTGGTGATGGTACCACCCCCGCATTACTACCATTGGTCGGTCTGCATAGACCAACCAATCGTAGCCATGGCAGGCGTTTCAAACACCCTGCACCAGCTCTGCCCAAAGGATTCCGGCTAGGAACGGTGAGCAGAGCTGGTGTGATAGTCTGAGAACCGAATACTTACCCTTGTTGAGGCCTTCTGTGCTACGATCGTCCTCTTCTGCATCCTGCTGTGTGATTACTCACTGTGATCATCATCATCAACTGTGCTGCTGCTGATTTATTTTTATTTTTTTAGCAGCAGCACTAGTCATTCCTAAATTTCCCTTTCCCAGTCCCTGTTCCAGTCCCGTATTGCACCAGGGCAACCCTTTCACGGCATCGTTCCCCAAATTGCAAAGAGGGGGAGATCCCAAAAAAGGTGCAGAATTTGTAGCAAAAGGGGCATAAGAAGGGACACCACTTATCAGTGTGACACCTACCCCGAAAAACCTGGCCTGTGCATAAAGGATTGCTTCAAGGCTTACCACACATCTATGAATTATTAATTTTATTATTTATGTACCCTTTTATTATACTCTGATTTGCTTTTCACAACTTACACATGCCCCCACATTATAAATATCAGTAAATATGGCCTAATTCAAATAAATTCAGACAAAAAACCTGTGTGGTCAAAATGCTAATTATACCCTTAGATAGGTTCCTTGAGGGGTGTCGTTTCCTAAATGCGGTCACTTTTGGGGTGTTTCCACTGTTTTGGTCCCTCAGGGGCTTTGCAAATGCAACATGGTGCTTAAAGTGTTAAATAGCACTCCTTCCTTTCTAAGCCCTGCCATCAGTGGCGGATTAAGTAGACCATAAGCCTTGGTCTGTTACCCAAACTTGGGCCCCCCTTCTCCACCACCGCCCTGCTGTGCCATAACTATTGTTAACACTACCTTTTTGTGCAAACATTAACAAATAGGTATTACGATTCCCCTTGTCAAGGGGCTGTGTTCCTACATACTAACAGTATCACGCTGTGCAGGGACACATCCTCCTGACAAGGGTAATGGTAACACGCATTTGTCTATCAGTCCTAGAATGCACAAAGACTTTTTGTGAAATACAAGGATTTTCTATAATAAACATGTCAGAAAAGATGACAGATTCTCTATAAATCTAGTGACTTACAGGTGTCGACATCTCAGATTCTAGTAGTTTTTTTCCTCTTTTCTTCTCCATCTGGTCCAGACTTCATGACGACTTCTACCAGCCATGAACCATTTCTGTAGCATTTGCCACTCAGATGGCTTCGGCTCCTCACTTTTCCAACATTTCCACACCTATAAATGAAGATAATATTATCATGGTGCCACACACTGTGCCATTAATTATAATAGCAACAAACACTGCGCCCCTGAATAAAATAGTATAAAACACTGTGCCCCTGAATATAATTGTCTCACACACTGTAAAGTAAAGCACCACATAAACAGTGCCCCTGTAGATAGCACCACACTCCCCCATGTAGGTAGCGCCACCCCCCCCCTGTAGATAGTGCCACACCCCGCATGTAGATAGTGCCACACACAGCCCCCCTATAGATAGCGCCACACAGCGCTCCCCCTTGTATATACTGCCACACAGCTCTCCCCCTTGTATATAGTGCCACACAGCGCTCCCACTTGTATATAGTGTCACACAGCGCTACCCTCTCTTGTACACAGTGTCACAAAGCACTTCCGCCCTTTTATATAGTGGCACACAGCGCCTCCCCCTTGTATATAGCGTCAGACAATGTCTTCCCCCTTGTATATAGTGTCTCACAGAGCATCTCCCCCTTGTATATAGTGTCACACAGCACTTCCCCCCCTTGCATATATATTGTCACACAACGCTCCCCCTTGTATATAGTGCCACACAGCGCCTCCCCCTTCTATATAGTGTCACACAGTGCTCCCCCTTGTATATGGTGTCACACAGCGCTTCCTCCCCTTGTATATAGAGTTACACAGCGCTTCCCCCTTGTATATAGTTTCACACAGCGCTCCTCCCTTGTATATAATGCTACACAGCGCTTCCCACCCTTGTATATAGTGTCACACAGTGCTTCTCCCCTTGTATATAGTGCCACACAGGGCTCCGCCCTTGTTTATAGTGCTACACAATGCTACCCCCTTGTATATAGTGCTTCACAGTGCTTCCCACCTTGTATATATGTCTGCACAGCGCTTTCCCCCTTCTTGTATATAGTGCCACACAGGGCCCCCCCTTGTATACAGTGCTACACAGTGCCCCCCTGTATATAGTACCACACAGCGCTCCCCCCTTGTGTATAGTGCCACACAGTGCTTCACCCTTCTTATATATAGTGCTATACAGCGCTTCCCCCCTTGTATATAGTGTCACACAGTGCTCCGCCCTTGTATATAGTGCTACACAGCACTACCCCCTTGTATATAGTGCTGCACAGTGCTCCCCCTTGTATATAGTGCTGCACAGCGCTCCCCCTTCTTGTATATCGTGCCACACAGGGCCCCCCCTTGTATACAGTGCTACACAGTGCCCCCCTGTATATAGTACCACACAGCGCTCCCCCTTGTTTATAGTGCCACACAGTGCTCCCCCACTTGTATATAGTGTCACACAGTGCTACCCCCCTTATATATAGTGCTACACAGCGCTACCCCCATGTATATAGTGCTGCACAATGCTTCCCCCTTCTTGTATATAGTACCACACAGCGCTCCCCCCCTTCTTGTATATAGTACCACACAGTGCTTCCCCCTCTTGTATATAGTGCTACACAGCACAGCCCCCTTCTTGTATATTGTGCTACACAGCGCTCCCCCTTATATATTGTGCTACACAGCACTTCCCCCCTTCTTGTATATAGTACCACACAGCGCTCCCCCTTCTTGTATATAGTGCTACACAGCCTTCCCCCCTTCTTGTACACAGTGCTCCCCCTTCTTGTATACAGTGCTGCACAGCGCTTCCCACCCTTTTTGTACATAGTGCCCCACAGCGCTCCCCCTTGTATATAGTGCTACACAGCGCCCCCTGTGTATAGTACCACACAGCGCTCTCCCCTTGTATATAGTGCAACACAACGCTTCCCACTTTTGTATATAGTGTCACACAGCGCTTCTCCCGTTGTATCTAGTGTCACACAGCGCTCCCCCTCATATATAGTGCTACACAGTGCTACCCCCCTTGTATAAAGTGCTGCACAGTGCTCCCCCCTTGTATATAGTGCTGTACAGCGCTTCCCCCCTTCTTGTATATAGTGCCATACAGCACTCCCCTCCTTGTATATAGTGCTACACAGCACCCCCTATATATAGTACCATAAAGCGCTCCCCCCTTGTATATAGTGCCAAACAGCGCTTCCCCCCTTCTTGTATATAGTGCTAAACAGCGCTTCCCCCTTGTATATAGTGCCACACAGTGCTCCCCCCCTTGTATACAGTGTCACTCAGCGCTACCCCCTTGTATATAGTGCTACACAGCGCTACCCCCTTTGTATATAGTGCTGCACAGCGCTTCCCCCTTCTTGTATATAATGCTACACCATGCTTACCCCCTTCTTGTATATAGTGCTACACAGCGCTTCCCTCTTGTATATAGTGTCACACAGCTCCCCGCTTGTGTATAGTGCTACCAGCACTTCTCCCCCTTCCTGTATATAGTGCTACACAGTGCCCCCCCCCCCCAAAAACCACAACAAATAAAATAAAAAATATTTTACTTACCTTGCCCCGTTCCCGCAACGGCCGGAGCGCTACATATCCTCCTGGCGGTACCATCACTCCGTCCTGCGCAGGGAGTCTTCCCAGTGCCTTATAGGCTGCTGCCTATAGTATTCATTTGTATTTGTGTCCTGTGGACACAAATCCAAGTGGATGTGGCTGTCACTAGCACCGGGGCCCCCTCCGGAGATAGTGACGCCACCGGGCATGGTCCGCCACTGCCTGCTATGTGTCCAAACAGCCGTTTATGACCACATATGGGGTATTGCTTTACTCAGGAGAAACTGCTCTACAAATGTTAGGGTGCTTTTTCTCCTTTAGTTTTTGTGGAAATGAGAAAAAATTTGCTAAACCTACATTTTATTGAAAAAACGAAGCTTTTTATTTTCACGGCCTATTCCAATAATTTCTGCAAAAAACCTGTGGGGTCAAAATGCTAACTATACCCTTAGATAAGTTCCTTGAGGGGTGTGGTTTCCTAAACGGGGTCACTTTTGGGGGGTTTCCACTGTTTTGTCTCCTCAGGGACCTTGTAAATGCGACATAGCCTCCACAAACTATTCTATCTAAATTTGAGCTCCAAAAGTTAAATTGCGGTCTTTCCCTTCTGAGCCCTGCCGTGTGTCCAAACAGCCATTTATGACCACATATGGGGTATTGTTTTACATAGGAGAAACTGCTCTACAAATGTTGGTGTGCTTTTTCTAATTTAGTTCCTGTGGAAATGAAAAACAATTAGCTAAGCCTACATTTTATTGAAAAAAATGTAGATTTTCATTTTCACGGCCTACTACCAATAATTTCTGAAAAAAACCTGTGTGATCAAAATGCTAACTATACCCCTAGATAAAATTCCCTGAGGGGTGTCGTTTCCAAAATGGAGTCACTTTTGGGGGTTTCCACTCTTTTAGCACCACAAGACCTCTTCAAACCTGACATGGTACCTAAAATATATTCTAATAAAAAAGAGGCCCCAAAATCCACTAAGTGCTCCTTTGCTTCTGAGGCCTGTGTTTCAGTCCATTACCACTCTAGGGCCACATGTGAGATATTTCTAAAAACTGCACAACCTGGGCAATAAATACTGAGCAGCGTTTCTCTGGTAAAACCTTCTGTGTTATGAGAAAAATGGATTAAAACTGATTTTCTGCAAACAATTTGTGAATTTCACCTCCACTTTGCTGTAATTCCTGTAAAGACATAAAGGGTTAATAAACATTCTAAATGCTGTTTTTAATACTTTGAGGGGTGCAGTTTTTAAAAAGGGGTGATTTATGGGGGTTTCTAATATATAGTGTCCTCAAAGTCACTTTAGAACCTAAGTGGTCCCTAAAAAAATAGCCTTTTGACATTTTCTTGAAAATGTGAGGAATTGCTGCTAAAGTCCTAAGCCTCGTAATGTACTAGAAAAATAAGAGAATGTTCAAAAAATGATGCAAATATAAAGTAGACATATGGGAAATGTTGATAAGTAAGTACTTTGTGTGATATTACTATCTGTCTTACAAGCAGATACTTTTAAGTCTAGAAAAATTTAAATTTTACCCCTGCTTTAAAGAGGCTCTGTCACCACATTATAAGTGCGCTATGTCCTATATAAGGAGATCGGCGCTATAATGTAGGTGACAGTGATGTTTTTTATTTAGAAAACCAATCTATTTTAAACCACTTTATGAGCGATTTTTAGCTTTATGCTAATGAGTTTCTTAATGCCCAAGTGGGTGTGTTTTACTTTAGACTAAGGGTATGGTCCGATACGTCTGAAATTAAAGAGCTGTTTTCAGGAGAAAACAGCTCCTGAATTTCAGACGTAATGGCAAGTGCAGGCGTTTTTCGCAGCGTCCATTACGGAGGTACTAGGAGCTGTTTTTCTATGGAGTCAATGGAAAACGGCTCCAATTAGGTCCCAAGAAGTGACAGTCACTTCTTGACGCGAGCGTCTTTTTTACGCGCCGTCTTTTGACAGCGGTGCGTAAAACAAATGACCGTAGGCACAGTACATTGTAAAACCCATTCAAATGAATGGGCAGATGTTTGCCGGCGCTTTGGAGCCGTATTTTTGGACGTAATTCAAGGTTAAAACGCCCGAATTATGTCCGTAAATAGGGTGTGTGAACCCAGCCTAAGTGGGCGTTGTACAGAGGAGTGTATGACGCTGACCAATCAGTGTCATGCAATTCTCTCCATTCATTTACACTGCACTAGCGATATAGTTATATCGTTATGTGCAGCTACATACACACACTATAACAATACTGTAGTGTCCTGATAATGAATATAAATCACTACCAGCCTGGACGTGATGTTTATTCAGAATCCTGACACTTCTGTCTGAATCTTTTCTGTGAGATTCCAGCAAGGCAAGCGTAATCTCGTTTGAAATGACAGGTTACATCGTAATCTCGCGAGATTACGCTTGCCTTGGTGGAATCTCACAGAGACGCTGTAAAGGATCTGCCAGAACAGCTTCTATGTCGACGCCCGTGGGTAATCAGTCTGCACCTGCTCCTATGTCTGTGAGACTGACTCCATCTTCCACCACTCAGGATGGCAGGTTTAGGAGTGGTAGAGCCTATCACAGCCTGGCCAGACGGAGCTAGCTCCCACCCACTGTCTATTTATACCTGCCTTTCCTGTTCCTCCTTTGCCTGTGATTCTGCTCTGCTTGTTTTCTGGCTCTGCTGCTGCTGCTTGAACTACTGATCCTCTGCTTGTTATTGACCTTGGCTTACTGACCACTCTCCTGCTCAGCGTTTTGTACCTCGTGCACTCCTGGTTTGACTCAGCTCGTTCACTACTCTCGTGGCTCACGGTGTCTCTGTGGGCAGCTGCCCCGTTTCCCTAGCTTCTGTGTACCCTTGTCTGTTTGTCTGTCGTGCACTTACTGAGCGTAGGGACCGTCGCCCAGTTGTACCCCATCGCCTAGGACGGGTCGTTGCAAGTAGGCAGGGACTTAGTGGCGGGTAGATTAGGGCTCACCTGTCTGTCTCCCTACCCCGTCATTACATAATCACAGGCCCATATACCTAGTCTACCCTGGTCCCTGACACAACTATGGACCCCCTTGAGACCCTGGCTCAGCAAATGCAGGGCCTCTCCCTACAGGTCCAAGCCATAGCTCAGAGGGACAACCTGCATGATGCTACCCTGGTACTGCCCCCCACCTCACCTCTTGAATCCCACCTCAAGTTGCCTGACCGGTTCTCAGGGGACCAGAAGACTTTTTTCTCCTTTCGGGAGAGTTGTAGGCTCTATTTTCGCTTAAAGCCCCACTCCTCAGGTTCTGAGAGCCAGCGGGAGGGTATAATTATGTCCCGGCTCCAGGACGGGCCCCAAGAATGGGCCTTCTCCTTGGCTCCTGACGCCCCTGAACTTTCCTCCGTTGATCTTTTCTTTTCTGCTCTCGGGCTCATTTATGACGAGACTGACAAGACTGCTTTTGCCGAGAGTCAGCTGGTGACCTTACGTCAGGGTAAGAGACCTGTTGAGGAGTATTGTTCTGACTTTAGGAAGTGGTGTGTAGCTTCTCGGTGGAATGACCCTGCCTTGAGGTGCCAGTTTAGATTGGGTCTGTCGAACGCCCTGAAAGACCTGCTAGTTAGCTATCCCTTTTCTGACTCCCTAGATCAGGTTATGGCTTTAGCGGTACGACTTGACCGACGTCTCAGGGAACGACGACTTGAACGTTTTTGTGCCTTCTCCTCTGACTCCCCCATGATGCCTCCCGAGGTTCCGTTGCTTCGTTCTTTCACGGAAGACTCGGATGTACCTATGCAACTCGGGGCCTCCGTGTCCCCCCAACAACGTAGAAAGTTCCGCAGGAAGAATGGTCTCTGCTTCTACTGTGGGGATGACAAGCATCAAGTGAACAACTGTCCTAGGCATAAGAATAAGCAGCCGGAAAACTTCCGCACCTAAGTGATCATCGGGGAGGTCACTTGGGTGCACAGGTATTTCCCGTAAATATGAAACCTAATAAAATCTTGCTTCCCTTTCAGGTCTCTTTTGGTGGTAGATCTGCTACCGGCAGTGCCTTCGTGGATTCAGGGTCTTCTGCTAATATTATGTCTGTGGAATTTGCTATGTCTCTAGCTATGCCATTGATTGATTTGCCTAAACCTGTCCCGGTATTGGGTATTGACTCCACTCCTCTTGCTAATGGTTATTTTACACAGCATACCCCTGTTTTTGAACTCCTTGTTGGCTCCATGCATTTGGAGCAGTGCTCTGTACTGGTGATGCAGGGATTATCGTCCGATTTGGTTTTAGGCCTTCCCTGGTTACAGTTGCATAATCCCACGTTTAACTGGAATACTGGGGATCTTACCAAATGGGGTAATGAATGCATGACGTCATGTTTTTCTGTTAATTCTATTTCTCTCCCTGAGGAGGTGAACACTCTACCTGAGTTTATTCAGGACTTCGCTGGTGTTTTCTCTAAAGAGGCCTCTGAAGTGTTACCTCCTCATAGAGAATACGATTGCGCAATCGATTTGGTACCAGGAGCTAAGCTCCCTAAGGGTAGGATATTTAATCTCTCTTGTCCCGAACGTGAAGCCATGAGAGAGCCCGCCAAGGTCCAGGCTGTGGCGGAATGGGTCCAACCTGCCTCCCTGAAGGCGTTACAGTGCTACCTGGGGTTCGCTAATTATTACAGGAGATTTATTGCTAACTTCTCGGTCATCGCTAAGCCTCTTACGGATCTCACTCGCAAAGGTGCTGATCTCCTCCACTGGCCTCCTGAGGCTGTCCAGGCTTTTGAGGTCCTTAAGAAGTGCTTTATCTCGGCCCCAGTGCTGGTTCAGCCCAACCAAATGGAGCCATTCATCATGGAGGTTGACTCCTCCGAGGTGGGAGTGGGTGCTGTCTTGTCCCAGGGTACCAGGTCCCTCACCCATCTCCGTCCCTGTGCCTACTTCTCCAGGAAGTTTTCGCCCACTGAGAGTAACTATGATATTGGCAACCACGAACTCTTAGCCATTAAATGGGCATTTGAAGAGTGGCACCACTTCCTGGAGGGGGCTAGGCATCAGGTAACGGTCCTTACCGACCACAAGAATCTGGTTTTCTTAGAATCTGCCCGGAGGCTAAACCCGAGACAAGCTCGATGGGCGTTATTTTTTACCAGATTCAACTTTTTGATCACCTATAGGGCTGGGTCTAAAAATATTAAGGCTGACGCACTGTCGCGTAGCTTCATGGCCAGCCCTCCTTGAGAGGAAGATCCTGCTTGTGTTTTGCCTCCAGGTATAATCATTTCCTCTATTGATTCTGATTTAGTCTCCGAAATTGCGGCTGATCAAGGTTCAGCTCCTGGGAACCTTCCTGAGAACAAGCTGTTTGTTCCCCTGCAATTCCGGCTAAGGGTACTTAGGGAAAATCATGATTCTGCACTATCTGGCCATCCAGGCATCCTGGGTACCAAGCACCTCATTGCCAGAAACTACTGGTGGCCTGGGTTGCTTAAAGACGTTAAGGCCTACGTCGCCGCTTGTGTGGTTTGTGCTAGGTCCAAGACTCCCAGGTCCCGACCAGCGGGCTTACTATGTTCTTTGCCCATTCCCCAGAGACCTTGGACCCATATCTCCATGGATTTTATCACCGATTTGCCTCCATCTCAAGGCAAGTCGGTGGTGTGGGTTGTAGTAGACCGCTTCAGTAAGATGTGCCACTTTGTGCCCCTCAAGAAACTACCCAATGCTAAGACGTTAGCTACCTTGTTTGTCAAACACATCCTGCGTCTCCATGGGGTTCCTGTCAATATTGTTTCTGACAGAGGGGTACAATTTGTTTCATTGTTTTGGAGAGCCTTCTGTAAAAAGTTGGAGATTGATCTGTCTTTCTCCTCGGCTTTCCATCCTGAAACTAATGGCCAAACGGAGAGGACTAATCAGTCTCTAGAACAATATTTAAGGTGTTTTATCTCTGACTGTCAACATGAGTGGGTCTCATTCATTCCCCTCGCCGAATTTTCCCTTAATAACCGGGTCAGTAACTCGTCAGGGGTCTTCCCCTTTTTCTGTAATTTTGGGTTTAATCCACGGTTTTCCTCCGTTTCACCTGGTAGTTCCAACAATCCCGAGGTAGATGTCGTTCATCAGGAACTGTGCACAGTCTGGGCCCAGGTTCAGAAGAACCTAGAGGCGTTCCAGAGCATACAAAAGACTCAGGCAGACAGAAGACGTTCTGCTAAGCCCTTGTTTGTGGTCGGGGATCTGGTGTGGCTATCTTAAAAAATTTGCGCCTTAAAGTCCCGTCCAAGAAGTTTGCTCTCCGGTTTATAGGGCCGTACAAGGTCATTGAAGTCCTTAACCCTGTCTCCTTCCGATTGGAGTTGCCCCCGTCTTTTCGAGTACACGACGTGTTTCATGCCTCCCTCCTTAAACGCTGCTCCCCATCCTTGGCTCCCTCAAGGAAACCTCCGGTCCCTGTTCTCACCCCTGAGGGGGTAGAATTCGAGGTGGCCAAGATTGTGGACAGCAGGATGGTCCAAGGCTCCCTCCAGTACCTGGTCCATTGGAGAGGATACGGGCCTGAGGAGAGGACTTGGGTACCCGCCCGGGATGTTCACGCTGGGGTATTGCTCAGGAGGTTCCACCTTCGTTTCCCCAATAAACCAGGTCCACCTAGAAAGGGTCCGGTGGCCCCTCATAAAAGGGGGGTACTGTAAAGGATCTGCCAGACACAGCTTCTGTGTTGACGCCCGTGGGTAATCAGTCTGCACCTGCTTTTATGTCTGTGAGACTGACTCCATCTTCCACCACTCAGGATGGCAGGCTTAGGAGTGGGAGAGCCTATCACAGCCTGGCCAGACGGAGCTAGATCCCGCCCACTGTCTATTTATACCTGCCTTTCCTGTTCCTCCTTTGCCTGTGATTCTGCTCTGCTTGTTTCCTGGCTCTGCTACTGCTGCTTGAACTACTGATCCTTGTTATTGACCTTGGCTTACTGACCACTCTCCTGCTCAGCGTTTTGTACCTTGTGCACTCCTGGTTTGACTCAGCTCGTTCACTACTCTCGTTGCTCACGGTGTCTCGCGGGATTAGTTGTACTTTTTAATAGCACCAATTTTGGGTACATATAATTTTTTTTATTAACTTTTTCTAACTTTTTTTGGGGGGATTATAAACAAAACCTGAAATTCCGCCATTGTTCTATGCATTTTTAAATTGACGCCGTTCACTGTGCGACGTAAATAACATGTTACCTTTATTCTATGGGTCGGTACGATTACGGCGATACCACATATGTAGAGGTTTTTTATGTTTTACGACTTTTGCACAATAAAAACACTTTTGAACTAAAATTATTTGTTTTTGAATCGTTGCTTTCCAAGAGCCGTAACTTTTTTATTTTTCCATCAAAGTAGTGATTTTTTGGGCTTGTTTTCTGCGGGACGAGACGTAGTTGGTACTGTTTTGGGGTGCATGGCACTTATTGATTCATTTTTATTATGACTTTTTTGGGGGGCAATGCAAAAAAATTGCAATTTCGCCATTGTTTTTTGCGTTTTTTTTTTTACCTTGTTCACCTTGCGGTCTAAATGACATATTAACTTTATTAATGGAGTCATTACGGTCGCGGCAATACCATATATGTGTACCTTTATTTATTTTTTACACTTTTACTAAATAAAACCACTTTTTATGGAAAAAAATGGTTTTATTTATTTTTTTACTGCCATTTTTATTATTAATATTTATTTCACATTTATTATTTATTTCATTAGTCGCACTAGGGGACTTTACTGTGCGATCTTCAGATCGCTGCTATAATGCTTTGGTATACTATCAGTGTAAATCTGACAGGCAATCTGTTAGGACGTGCCTCCGGCGCGTCCTAACAGGCATATGTCCAGGGCAGACCTGGGGGCTTTTATGAAGCCCCCGGCTGCCATGACACCCCATCGGAGACCCGCGATTGCATTCGCGGGCCGCCGGTGGGTGACAGAGGGAGCTCACTCCCTCTGTAAACAAAGTTAAATGCCGCGGTCGCTATTGACGGCGGCATTTAACGGGTTAAACGGCCGCGATCGAAGTAAACTTCGATCGCGGGCGTTGGAGCAGGAGCTCAGCTGTCATCAGACAGCTGAGCCCCGGCTCCAGCCTGCACGGGAGACCCGTGCAGGACTTAGAATAGGCGAACGTGAAAAGGTGTCAGCCTAGCCTAAGGCCCCTTAGGGACCAACATAAAAAGGCGTATTGGTGGTCACTAAGGGGTTAATGTGCCAAAACAGAGAGATGCTCTGTAAGAGTGTGTAATATCCGTGGCTGCGGGCTGTGAGCTCCAACCTCCCCCTAACAGCCGCAGCCACGAGTCGGCAAGCGCTGGCCCCAGCCTCCTCCTCAGGAGACGCCAGCGCTCGCATCCACTCACCTCTGCCGGATCCCGGTGGGTGCGTGGGCACACTCGTCCCGCTCTTAAAGGGGCAGCGTGTGCACCGGACCTCATGGACGAATTTTGACCCGTGAGTACCCTGGACTATAAGAGGGGTCCAGCCCCCTAGTGCTATGCCTGAGCGTTGTTGTGTTCCCTAAGTTTGTCTATGTGATGGCCTCCTAGTTGTTTCCTGTTCCAGTCCCAGTCCCTGTTCCTGTCCCTGTCCCTGTACCTATACTTGTTTCCAGTTCCTGTTCCTAGCAATCCATACCTTCCTGGTTTAGCACGGAGCCGTGCCAAAGTCGTGTCGTGCTGCATCCACGTCTGACCTACTTCACATCGCCTGACGTCCGCCTGCTACTTAGTCCAAGCCGAGCCTGCCCTGCAGCTATCTGAGCTGCCACAGGTACCTATAAGAACTATAGACTATCACCTGCTCCCTGTTGGCCAGCTTCCTTACCACCACGCCGTCGTGACAGTACGCTCAGGCCATGGACCCCGTTGGTCGATCCAAGACTATGACGACGTCACAGGAGATGCGAGCGGATATACTGGACCTCCGGTCTCGACAGGACCAACTCCTCCAGGCGTTGAACATTCTTGCACGTCGGCAGGATCCTCAGTCTACACCTCTTGGCAGTATTGATCCACGTGTTTCTTTGCCACTTCCTGACCGCTATGATGGAGAAACAAGTACATGTAGTGGTTTTCTTAATCAATGCCAGATCCACTACAGCCTATATGCTAGGACTTTTTCATCTGATGGTGCCAGGTTCGCTTTCATAATTTCTCACCTCACCGGCAAGGCTCTTGCATGGGCGAACCCTATTTGGGAGAGACAAGGACCAGAGACCCGTGACTTCCCTGCCTTCCTCCGGACTTTTCGCATGGTGTTTGAGGAGCCTGGACGGGTCTCATCTGCAGCGGCCTCTTTGATTAACCTGCGCCAAGGAGACACCTCCGTGAGTGAGTACGCCATCCACTTCCGCAACTTGGCGGGAGTGCTCTTATGGAACAATGAGGCTATGGTGGCTGCATTCTGGCATGGACTATCTTCCAGAATTAAAAACGAACTTGCCGCCCGGGATCTGCCGTCTACCCTGGATGACCTCATCCTTCTGTCTGCCCGGATTGGTATACGGATCCGTAAACGCTTCCAAGAGATTCAACGGGAGAGGGTCCTTCCTAGTCTGGTCCCTATGCTGCAGCAACCCCTGCTGTCCCCCGATGTCGATCCTCCTAAGAAGTCGGTAATAACAGACCAGTGTAAGTTATCTACCCAAGAGAGACAACGCAGACGCACATCTGGACTCTGTCTTTATTGCGGCCTCGATGGCCATATTGTGTGCCTGCCTGAGCTCCGACTGCATGCCCCAGTTCTGGACTGGAATTCTGGAGAGGTTCTCCAGTGGGGCCCTGAGTGTCAAGGTCGATACCTGGTGCGGATTCGTTCAGCTCAGCTTTCTCTGCCTTGGACATTGGCAGGATTGCTGGGTCACTATGCTGCCTTTTCGGACATCTTCAGCAAGAGGGAGGCGGAGACATTGCCCCCACATCGGGCGTATAACTGCCCTATTGATCTGATCCCTGGTGCATCCCTTCCCCGTGGTAGGGTGTACCCTCTCTTCTTGCCAAAGACTCTGTCCATGTCCTCCTATGTGAAAGAGAACTTAGAAAGGGGCTTCATACGAAAGTCTTCGTACGAAAGGAGCCGGGTTCTTCTTCGTCAAAAAGAGAGATGGCTCTCTTCGTCCTTGCATCGACTACCGTGGTCTCAACCAGATCACGGTGAAGAATAAATATCCGTTGCCACTGATCTCCGAACTATTTGATCGTCTACGTGGTGCAAATTTTTTTTCTAAACTAGACCTGCGTGGGGCTTACAACCTAGTCAGGATTCGCGAGGGTGATGAATGGGGACGGCATTTAACACCCGTGATGGACACTATGAGTATCTACTAATGCCTTTCGGCCTGTGTAATGCTTCCGCGGTCTTCCAGGAGTTTGTGAATGATATTTTCCGTGACCTCCTCTATATTTGTGTAGTAGTCTACCTTGATGACATCTTGATTTTCTCACCAGATCTTATCACGCACAAGAGACATGTCCGTCAGGTTCTGCTACGTTTAAGGGAGAATCGTCTGTACGCCAAGCGGGAGAAGTGCTTATTTGACAAGGATGCTCTACCTTTCCTGGGCTACATCATCTCGAATCGACGTCTCGAGATGGACCCTGAGAGGGTAAAGTCTGTCCTGGAGTGGCCAGGCCCTCAAGGCTTGAGGGCCATACAGCGCTTTTTGGGATTTGCTAATTTTTACAGGCAGTTTATTCCGAACTTCTTCTCACTAACTTCTCCCATCTCTAACCTTACTAAGAAGGGTATGAACGCCAAGGTGTGGACTCCATAGCTGGAAGAGTGCCTTCACGTCAGCCTCTGGTGCACTCTTGTTCCAGAGAGATCCCAAGGGCAAGTCAAGGGTATGTGGATACTGTAATGACGGGGGTGGGGAGACAGACAAGTGAGCCCTAATCTACCCGCCACTCAGTCCCTGCCTACTTGCAACGACCCGCCCTAGGCGACGGGGTACAACTGGGCGACGGTCCCTACGCTCAATAAGTGCTCGACAGACAAACAGACAAGGGTACACAGAGCTAGGGGGAGAAAGGGGCAGTTGCCCACGGCAACACCGTGAGCAACAAGAGAAGTGAACAAGCCGAGTCAAACCAGGAGAGTACAAGGTGCCAAACGCAGAGCAGAAGAGTAGTGAACAAGCCGAGTCAAACCAGGAGTGTACGAGGTACCAAACGCAGAGCAGGAGAGTAGTCAGCAAGCCGGGGTCAATATGAAGAAAGTACAATAGTACAAGAAGCTGCAGCAGGGCCAGGAAACCAAACGAGAAGAATCACAAGCAAAGGAGGAACAGGAAATGCAGGTAAAAATAGACAGAGGGCGGGAGCTAGCTCCGTCTGGCCAGGCTGTGATAGGTTCTCCCACTCCTAAGCCTGCCACCCTGAGTGGTGGAAAATGGAGTCAGTCTCACAGACATAGAAGCAGGTGCAGACTGATTATCTATGGGCGTTAACCCCGAAGCTGTGCCTGGCAGATCCTTTACAGTACCCCCCCCCCTTTTATGAGGGGCCACCGGACCCTTTCTAAGTGGACCTGGTTTACTGGGGAAACAAAGGTGAAACCTCCTGACCAATATCCCAGCGTGAACATCCCGAGCGGGTACCCAAGTCCTCTCCTCAGGCCCGTATCCTCTCCAATGGACCAGGTACTGGAGGGAGCCTTGGACCATCTTGCTGTCCACAATCTTGGCCACCTCGAATTCTGCCCCCTCAGGGGTGAGAACAGGGACCGGAGGTTTCCTCGAGGGAGCCAAGGACGGGGAGCAGCGTTTAAGCAGGGAGGCATGGAATACGTTGTGTACTCGAAAAGATGGGGGCAACTCCAGTCGGAAGGAGACAGGATTGAGGACTTCAATGACCTTGTACGGCCCAATAAACCGGGGAGCAAACTTCTTGGACGGGACCTTAAGGCGCAAATTTTTAGACGATAGCCACACCAGATCCCCGACCATAAACAAGGGGTTAGCAGAACGTCTTCTATCTGCCTGAGTCTTTTGTATGCTCTGGGACGCCTCTAGGTTCTTCTGAACCTGAGCCCAGACTGTGCACAGTTCTCGATGAACGACCTCTACCTCGGGATTGTTGGAACTACCAGGTGAAACGGAAGAGAACCGTGGATTAAACCCAAAATTACAGAAAAAGGGGGAGACCCCTGACGAGTTACTGACCCGGTTATTAAGGGAAAATTCGGCGAGGGGAATGAATGAGACCCAACCATATTGACAGTCACAGATAAAACACCTTAAATATTGTTCTAGAGACTGATTAGTCCTCTCAGTTTTGCCATTAGTTTCAGGATGGAAGGCAGAGGAGAAGGACAGATCAATCTCCAACTTTTTACAGAAGGCTCTCCAAAACAATGAAACAAATTGTACCCCTCTATCAGAAACAATATTGACAGGGACCCCATTAAACGCAGGATGTGTTTGACAAACAAGGTAGCTAACGTCTTAGCATTGGGTAGTTTCTTGAGGGGCACAAAATGGCACATATTACTGAAGCGGTCTACTACAACCCACACCACCGACTTGCCTTGAGATGGAGGCAAATCGGTGATAAAATCCATGGAGATATGGGTCCAAGGTCTCTGGGGAATGGGCAAAGAACATAGTAAGCCCGCTGGTCGGGACCTGGACGTCTTGGACCTAGCACAAACTTCACAAGCGGCGACGTAGGCCTTAACGTCTTTAGGCAACCCAGGCCACCAATAGTTTCTGTCAATGAGGTGCTTGGTACCCAGGATGCCTGGATGGCCAGATAGTGCAGAGTCATAATTTTCCCTAAGTACCCTTAGCCGGAATTGCAGGGGAACAAACGGCTTGTTCTCAGGAAAGCTCCCGGGAGCTGAACCTTGATCAGCCGCAATTTCAGAGACTAAATCAGAATCAATAGCGGAAATGATTATACCTGGAGGCAAAATACAAGCAGGATCTTCCTCCGAAGGAAGGCTGGCCATGAAGCTACGTGACAGTGCATCAGCCTTAACATTTTTAGACCCAACCCTATAGGTAACCACAAAGTTGAATCTGGTAAAAAATAACGCCCAACGAGCTTGTCTCGGGTTTAGCCTCCGGGCAGATTCTAGGAAAACCAGATTCTTGTGGTCGGTAAGGACCGTTACCTGGTGCCTAGCCCCCTCCAGGAAGTGGCGCCACACTTCAAATGCCCATTTAATGGCTAAGAGTTCGCGGTTGCCAATATCATAGTTACTCTGAGTGGGTGAAAACTTCCTGGAGAAGTAGGCACAGGGACGGAGATGGGTGAGGGACCTGGTACCCTGGGACAAGACAGCCCCCACTCCCACCTCGGACGCGTCAACCTCCACGATAAATGGCTCCATTTGGTTGGGCTGAACCAGCACCGGGGCCGAGATAAAGCACTTCTTAAGGACCTCAAAAGCCTGTTCAGCCTCAGGAGGCCAGTGGAGGAGATCAGCACCTTTGCGAGTGAGATCCGTAAGAGGCTTAGCGTTGACCGAGAAGTTAGCAATAAACCACCTGTAATAATTAGCGAACCCCAGGAAGCACTGTAACGCCTTCAGGGAGGCACTTTGGACCCATTCCGCCACAGCCTGGACCTTGGCAGGGTCCATGCGGAATTCATGAGGAGTGAGGATTTGGCCCAAAAATGGTATCTCCTGCACCCCAAACACACATTTTTCGGTCTTCGCAAATAGTTTGTTTTCTCGAAGGACCTGGAGCTCCTTCCTGACATGCTCAATGTGGGAGGACCAGTCCTTGGAAAACACAAGTATGTCATCAAGGTACACTACAAGAAATACCCCCAGGTAGTCTCTTAAAATCTCATTTATGAAATTCTGGAAGACCGCGGGAGCATTACACAACCCAAAGGGCATGACGAGGTATTCGAAATGACCTTCGGGCGTGTTAAACTAAGTCTTCCACTCATCCCCCTCTTTGATGCGGATAAGGTTATACGCCCCCCGTAGATCAAACTTAGAGAACCATTGGGCCCCCTGAACCTGATTAAAGAGATCAGGAATCAGAGGAAAGGGATACTGGTTCCTTACAGTGACCTTATTCAAGCTTCGGTAGTCAATGCATGGCCTAAGACCACCATCCTTCTTCCCTACGAAGAAGAAGCCAGCACCTACCGGAGAAGTAGAGGGGCGAATGTAACCCTTGGCCAGGCATTCCTGGATATACTCTCTCATGGCTTCACGTTCGGGACAAGAGAGATTAAATATCCTACCCTTAGGGAGTTTAGCTCCTGGTACCAAATTGATTGCGCAATCATATTCTCTATGAGGAGGTAACACTTCGGAGGCCTCCTTAGAGAAAACATTGGCGAAGTCCTGAACAAACTCAGGTAGCGTGTTCACCTCCTCAGGGGGAGAAATAGAATTAGCAGAAAAACATGACGTCAAGCATTCATTACCCCACTTGGTAAGGTCCCCAGAATTCCAGTCAAATGTGGGATTATGCAACTGCAACCAGGGAAGGCCTAAAACCAAATCGGACGATAATCCCTGCATTAACAGTACAGAGCACTGCTCCAAATGCATGGAGCCAACAAGGAGTTCAAAAACAGGGGTATGCTGTGTAAAATAACCATTAGCAAGAGGAGTGGAGTCGATACCCACTACCGGGACAGGTTTAGGCAAATCAATCAAAGGCATAGCAAGATTTTATTACGTTTCATATTTACGGGAAATACCTGTGCGCCCAAGTGACCTCCCCGATGATCACTTAGGCGCGGAAGTTCTCCGGCTGCATTCTTACGCTTAGGACAGTTGTTCACTTGATGCTTGTCATCCCCACAGTAGAAGCAGAGACCATTCTTCCTGCGGAAATCTCTATGTTGTTGGGGGGTCACAGAGGCCCCGAGTTGCATAGGTACCTCCGAGTCTTCCGGGGAGGAACGAAGCAACGGAACCTCGGGAGGCATCATGGGGGAGTCAGAGGAGAAAACATCAAGACGTTCAAGTCGTCGTTCCCTGAGACGTCGGTCAAGTTGTACCGCTAAAGCCATAACCTGGTCTAGGGAGTCAGAAAAGGGATAGCTAACTAGCAGATCTTTCAGGGCGTTCGACAGACCCAACCTAAACTGGCACCTTAAGGCAGGGTCATTCCACCGAGAAGCTACGCACCACTTCCTAAAGTCAGAGCAATACTCCTCAACAGGTCTCTTACCCTGACGTAAGGTCACCAGCTGACTCTCGGCAAAAGCAGTCTTGTCAGTCTCGTCATAGATGAGTCCGAGAGCAGAAAAGAAAAGATCAACGGAAGAAAGTTCAGGGGCATCAGGAGCCAAGGAGAAGGCCCACTCTTGGGGCCCTTCCTAGAGCTGGGACATAATTATACCCACCCGCTGGCTCTCAGAACCTGAGGAGTGGGGCTTTAAACGAAAATAGAGCCTACAACTCTCCCGAAAGGAGAGAAAAGTCTTCCGGTCCCCTGAGAAACGGTCGGGCAACTTGAGGTGGGGTTCAAGAGGTGAGGTGAGGGGGACTAGCATGGTAGCATCAGGCTGGTTGACCCTCTGAGCCAGGGCCTGGACCTGTAGGGAGAGACCCTGCATTTGCTGAGCCAGGGTCTCAAGGGGGTCCATAGTGGTGTCAGGGACCAGGGTAGACTAGGTATGGGCTTGTGATTATGTAATGACGGGGGTGGGGAGACAGACAAGTGAGCCCTAATCTACCCGCCACTCAGTCCCTGCCTACTTGCATTGACCCGCCCTAGGCGACGGGGTACAACTGGACGACGGTCCCTACGCTCAATAAGTGCACGATAGACAAACAGACAAGGTACACAGAGCTAGGGGAGAAAGGGGCAGTTGCCCACGGCAACACCGTGAGCAACAAGAGAAGTGAACAAGCCAAGTCAAACCAGGAGAGTACGAGGTGCCAAACGCAGCGCAGAAGAGTAGTGAACAAGCCGAGTCAAACCAGGAGTGTACGAGGTACCAAACGCAGAGCAGGAGAGTAGTCAGCAAGCCGGGGTCAATATGAAGCAAGGACAATAGTACAAGAAGCTGCAGCAGGGCCAGGAAACCAAACGAGAAGAATCACAAGCAAAGGAGGAACAGGAAAGGCAGGTATAAATAGACAGAGGGCGGGAGCTAGCTCCATCTGGCCAGGCTGTGATAGGTTCTCCCACTCCTAAGCCTGCCACCCTGAGTGGTGGAAGATGGAGTCAGTCTCACAGACATAGAAGCTGGTGCAGACTGATTATCTATGGGCGTTAACCCCCGAAGCTGTGCCTGGCAGATCCTTTACAGATACTTTTCCAAGCTATTCTCTTCCGCAGAACGTAACTACTCGATTAGGGATCGGGAGTTACTGCCACCAAATTGGCTCTGGAGGAATGGAGACATCTACTAGAGGGTGCAGATCATCCGATCTTTATTTTTACGGACACAAGAATCTGACCTACCTCCAGACGGCCCAACGGCTAAACCCTCGTCAGACCAGGTGGCCACTGTTCTTTGCAAGTTTTCAGTTTGAGCTTCGTTATTGCCCGGCCAACAAGAATGTGAGGGCCGTTACCTTGTCCAGGTCTTTAGAGACAGAAGACGCAATTGAGAGTCCACAGAACATTATTGATCCATCTTGCATTGTCTCGGTCAATCCCCTGCAAATTGGGGACATTCCTCCAGGGAGGACTTTTATGCGCCTGGCTGATCATGGAAGAATCCTCTGCTGGGGTCACTCCTCTAGACTGGCAGGTCACACGGGGTTACGTAAGACCCGGGATTTGATTTCTCGTCATTTCTGGTGGCTCACTCTGCCCAAGGATATTGTGGACTTCGCTTCCTCCTGTACTGTATGTGCAGCCAACAAAGCCGCCCACTCCAGACCTGCTGGCCTGCTCCAGCCATTGCCTGTGCCCAATGTTCCCTGGCAGCATATAGCGATGGACTTTATCACGGACCTGCCTCTCTCTGCTGGATGCAGTGCTGGCTGGGTAGTGGTGGACCGATTTTCGAAGATGGCCCACTTCGTTCCTCTGACCGGTCTTCCTTCTGCTCCTCAGTTGGCCAAGTTATTTATCCAACACATCTTCCGCCTGCACGGCATATTGTGTCTGATCGGGGGGTTCAGTTTACTTTGAGGTTTTGGAGAGCCCTCTGCAAACTTCTTGGCGTGAAGTTGGACTTTTCTTCTGCCTACCATCCTCCGTCTAATGGTCAGGTCGAGAGGATCAACCAGATTTTTGAGAACTACCTTCGCCACTTCATCTCCATGCAGCATGATGACTGGGTGAAGCTGCTCCCATGGGCGGAGTTCTCCTACAATAATCACACCAGTGAGTCTACTAGGAATACACCGTTCTGCATTGTCTACGGCCAGCACCCACTAATTCCTCTTCCGTTGACTTTTTGAAGATCTGGCAGCAGACTCGATCCTCCATCCTAATGGCAGTGGACCACATGAAACGGAAGGCTGACACAAGGAGAAGAGAACCTCCTCGGTTTCTTCCTGGCACTAAGTTCTGGCTGTCGTCCAGGAATATCCGACTGAGGGTGCCGTCATGTAAATTTGCCCCCAGGTTCCTCGGACCATTTGAGGTTCTGCAGCAGATCAACCCTGTCACCTACAAGCTTCGGCTGCCTCCTACCCTCAGGATTCCCAACTCCTTCCATGTCTCCCCCCTGAAACCGGTGATCCTAAACCGCTATTCCAAGACTCCCAGCCCTGCGGTTGCCTCCAGCGGCCCCTCGGACATCTTTGAGGTCAAGGAGATCTTGGACACCAAGAGAGTGAGAGGAAAACTTTTTATTTGGTGGATTGGAGGGGGGTTTGGTCCAGAAGAGAGGTCCTGGGAGCCAGAGGAGAACCTCAATACCCCTACTCTTCTGAAGAAATTTCTCTCTCGCTCTGGTCTCAAGAAGAGGGGGCGTAAGAGGGGGGATACTGTAATGTCCGTGGCTGCCGGCTGTCAGCTTCAACCTCGCCCTGACAGCCTCAGTCACGAGTCGGCAAGCGCTGGCCCCAGCCTCCTCAGGAGACGCCAGCGCTCGCATCCACTCACCTCTGCCGGATCCCAGAGGGTGCGCGCGCACACTCGTCCCCGCTCTTAAAGGGGCAGCGCACGCACCAGACCTCAAGGACGAACTTTGACCTGTGAGTACCCTGGACTATAAGAGGGGTCCAGCCCCCTAGTTCCATGCCTGAGCGTTGTTGTGTTCCCTAAATTTGCCTATGTGTTGGCCTAATAGTTGTTTCCTGTTCCAGTCCCAGTCCCTGTTCCAGTCCCTGTCCCTGTCCCTGTACCTATACTTGTTTCCAGTTCCTGTTCCTAGCAATCCATACCTTCCTGGTTTAGTACGGAGCCGTGCCAAAGTCGTGTCGTGCTGCATCCACATCTGACCTGCTTCGAATCGCCTGACGTCCGTCTGCTACTTAGTCCAAGCCGAGCCTGCCCTGCCGCTGTCTGAGCTGCCACAGGTACCTATAAGAACTACACCATGTTCCAAATTATTATGCACATTGGATTTAAGTGTCATAAACATTTAATTATTAGTTTTTCAATTAAACTCATGGATGGTATTGTGTCTTAGGGCTCTTTGGATCATTGTAATCAATCTCAGACACCTGTGATAATTAGTTTGCCAGGTGTGCCCAATCAAAGGAAAACTACTTAAGAAGGACGTTCCACATTATTAAGCAGGCCACAGGTTTCAAGCAATATGGGAAAGAAAAAGGAACTCTCCGCTGCCGAAAAGCATGAAATAGTGCAATACTTTGGACAAGGTATGAAAACATTGGATATTTCAAGAAAACGTAAGCGTGATCATCGTACTGTGAAAAGATTTATGGCTGATTCAGAGCACAGACGGGTTCGTTCAGATAATGGCATAATGAGGAAGGTTTCTGCCAGACAAATTAATAGAATTAGGAGAGCAGCTGCTAAAATGCCATTGCAAAGCAGCAAACAGGTATTTGAAGCCGCTGGTGCCTCTGGAGTCCCACAAACCTCAAGGTGTAGGATCCTCCAGAGGTTTGCAAGTGTGCATAAAGCTATTATTAGGCCACCCCTAAACAATGCTCACAAGCAGAAATGGTTGCAGTGGGCTCAGAAATACATGAAGACTAATTTTCAAACCGTGTTGTTTACTGATGAGTGCCGGGCAACCATGGATGGTCCAGATGGATGGAGTAGTGGATGGTTGGTGAATGGCCACCATGTCCCAACAAGGCTGCGATGTCAGCAAGGAGGTGGCGGAGTCATGTTTTGGGCTGGAATCATGGGGAGAGAGCTGGTAGACCCCTTTAGGGTCCCTGACGGTGTGAAAATGACCTCTGCAAAGTACGTAGAGTTTATGACTGACCACATTCTTCCGTGGTACAAAAAGAAGTGCCTTCCGTAGCAAAATTATCTTCATGCATGACAATGCACCATCTCATACTGCAAATAATACCTCTGTGTCATTGGCTACTATGGGCATAAAAGGAGAGAAACTCATGGTGTGGCCCCCATGTTCCCCTGACCTCAACCCTATTGAGAACCTTTGGAGCATCCTCAAGCAAAATATCTATGAGGGTGGGAGGCAGTTCACATCAAAACAGAAGCTCTTGGAGGTTATTCTGACATCCTGCAAAGATATTCAAGCAGAAACTGTCCAAATACTCACAAATTCAATGGATGCAAGAATTGTGAAGGTGATATCAAAGAAGGGGTCCTATGTTAACATGTAACTTGGCCTGTTAAGTTTTTTTTTTATTGAAAGAGCTTTTGATTTCTATAAATATGACCTCCTGATGCTGACTGTCATTTGCATCGACTATTTAGGAAAATCAGCGAAAAATAACATTTGCATAATAATTTGGAATGCGGTATATAGACTATCACCTGCTCCCTGTTGGCCAGCTGCCTTACCGCCATGGCGGTACGGCCCAGTGGGTCCACAGACCCTTCGTGACAGAGTGTTTGAATGGTTGCCATGTAGAGCTCCTGCAGTGGTCAGCTGATTGCCAGTTTCATTTTAAAAAGGGGTTTTCTGAGTAGCATTCTAGGAGCCAAGCTTTAGAGGTACAGCACCAGCAGTTGCACTTGGCCCTTGTGTCTGAGGCGGCCCAAAGGTACTCTGTCACATAAAAAGATACCAGTAAAATATATTGTAAGTGGGATCCTTGTTACAGATTTTGTATTGGGGCCCATGACTTCACGTTACGCCTCTGTGATTAGCCTTTCCTTACAATGTAAAAAGTCATTAGAATTATAATTTGATATTAATTATTTCAGTAGAGTTAGTGCAGTTTCATGGTCGCTCATAAAATATCCATAATAAATTATTACAATATTTAAATAGCATAGAGGGATTAGTGTTTGAGTATTTCTTACTCCTTATTTTATTCAACATTAATGATCATATAATAATGAACCTTATATTGCAAAGATGTTTCTTTCCTCATCACATGTGGAGGCACAGTGCAGTGTCCATGGGCGCAGAATGCCGGGATTACTCTCCCCCCGGCAGCCGCAGCCATGGATCTGTGAGCACTGGCCCACATCTCCTCCCCAGGAGACGCCAGGGCTCACTTCCGCTCCGGTCTGCTGTGTCCCATAGGGTGCGCGCGCACGATTGTGCCCGGCCTTGAAGGGCCAGTGTGCGCACACGGGAATCATCATCAATTAGCCCATGATCACCCTGGACTATAAGAAGGGCCCTGCCACTTTGCTCATTGCCTGAGCATTGTTAGTATTCGCATGTCAGTCTTGAAAATGGTCCCTTAGTGTTATCCTGTTCCCATTGTTACCCATGCCCTGCTACTTGTATTCTGTATCCCGTGCTTTGTCCTTGTTCCTGAGGCTGGCAGTGTTTGGAGTAGTGTTCTACTGCACCTGCTGTCATCTGCCACGTCTGGTGAAACCTGCTGCACCTGCTGTCATCCACCACATCCGGCGCAACCTGCTGCACCTGCTGTCACCCGCCATGTCTGGCACAACCGGCTGCACCCACCTCCATCCGTGCTAAAGCCTCTGCCAGTGTCTGGACTATTCAGGTACCCTAGAGCGGGACTATCTATTTATTGGGTGCTCTGTTGCTTGGCCAGCTGCCTCCCCGCTAGGGCGGTCCGGCCTAGTGGGTCCACATACCCACTGACACAGTAGGCATATAGACTAACATCTTGGTGTCATAATTAGCATTAATCCTTTGCTTTGCTCTGAATTTTGGACTGTATGTGAGGTAGGAGCACACTGTTTATAATTGAATAGTGTGTAAGCAAAATGTAAATAATTTGCACATTTGTCTAAAAATGTTATAAAATTTTTCAAAAAAATGTACAACATCTAATGTTATTTATTTAAATGTCATGGCATCTGGATGTCAAAGAGGCAGGTCTTCGGCTTAGACCCCATCTAGAGTGGAGAGCCACAGAATAAAGTCGCTCCCAATTAAGAGGACTCGTGGCCAAGTAATAGGACATTTCTTCTACAGTGGTTGCTGCACGAAATGTGCTGCCACCTGCAATAACACCTGATCACCAGTGGGTCCTCATTTAGAGAAGGAACATTTAATAAGAAAATACATGAAAAATACAGTTGAAATTAAATAATATTACATTTTTAAGTATAAAAAAATAGTATTTTGTCCTGTCGGGAATATAAATCTGATATAAATAAATTAAAAAACTCTAAAATCTTTACAGCTCTTCTCAGAGCAATAAGTATCTTCTACACTTGTTTTTTTCAGTATTACAGATATATAGTTGCCTGTAAGTGGCTGAGCGAGCTTCTCCTAAGGAATACATTTATGATAAACACATTTCGAGATAATACATCTATGCAAATTAGCTTTTCTTCTCAACTTCAAATGCGGTCTATGAGAGCTGAATTCCTGCCCTGTCTGCACCTTCAAGTAATGCAATGGAAAAGACACAGCTCTATCATTGAAAGGAAGAGAAGGAGAAGCAAAGATAATAACAGTCTGCATTCTAATGACCTTATGTTGCTGATAAAATCAGGAGTGGTATCACGCCTTGACTAGCACACCTCAGTCTAATGCACCATCACAAGCTCTGTCAAGCCTGCAGGGCCAAGTCATATGTTTTTGCTGTCAAACCAGGTTGTCTCACCCCAGTGATCAGGAAACTGTCAATGACCTACATCAGCAGCTTCCAGAATTAATGAATCGTGGAGGTTCCTACATTTTTTTATCGTTTTCTCAGCAGGAAAATGTGACCTGGTTTGGATATATCCTTTCCTATGTCCTAAATTACACTGTGACCTTTTCTTGTAAAATAGAAATGTCCTTCAAAGTATAAAACACTGCATATACTTAGATGTGAAACAGATTTACTGTGTACTCATCATAGATTGTATTACCTACTGTAATATACATTAAAGAGGCTTTGTCACCAGATTCTGAAATCCCTATCTCCTATTGCATGTGATCGGCGCTGCAATGTAGATAACAGTAACGTGTTTTTTTTTTTTTTAAAAACGTTCATTTTTGGCCAAGTTATGAGCTATTTTATATATATGCAAATGAGGTTTGAAATGGACAACTGGGCCTTTTTTTTTTTCGTTATGTCCAACTGGGCGTGTATTGTATTTTTAACTGGGCGTGTTTACGTGTATGACGCTGACCAATCAGTGACCAGTCAGCATCATACACTCATCTCCATTGATTTACACAGCAGCGATGTGCAGCCACATAAACAAAGATTAACATTACTGATTGGTCAGCGACATACACGTAAACACGCCCAGTTAAAAACACAATACACGCCCAGTTGGACATAATGAAAAAAAAACGCCCAGTTGTCCATTTCAAACCTCATTTGCATATATATAAAATAGCTCATAACTTGGCCAAAAATGAACGTTTTTAAAAAAACAAAAACATTACTGTTATCTACATTGCAGCGCCGATCACATGCAATAGGAGATAGGGATTTCAGAATCTGGTGACAGAGCCTCTTTAAATTAATATATGTAACTATCTCAACAGCTCTTTGATAGTTAATATGTATATGAGCCCGGTGACCCTATTTCTTGGTCTACATAGAGCCTTTAGGTTCTATCTGGAAGTTCTGATCTCCAGGCAATAATATGATTTCCCTGTTTGTGGGATGACTTTTCAGCTTTACCATCCCATTGTTTCTCAACGCACACATCAATGTCCCTTTTCGCAGTTCGTAGCTTTTATCTTAGCATCCAGTTGCCTTGGCAACGCTTCGGTCCTTGAATCAGCAGCACAACTTAATAATTCTTCCTCCTGTGATATCACACTATATTAGTGACATTGCTACCTTCTGGTTCGTTACAACTATTGTTTGGTTCTTCTTTATCTGGCGTTACTATACGGTATAATGTAGATTCATGCTCCCGTCTGCTATTGATTTAATTACCTTTTTATTATGTATGAATTTGCTGTTTTTAATTGTATTCCTTGAATCTTGTTTCTGTGTTTATTTCAGATTGTTTTAGCTACTTTTTGCTTTTTATATATATATATATATATATATATATATATATATATATATATATATATATATATATATATATACACACACAGTTAGGTCCAGTATTATTTGAACAGTGACACAAGTTTTGGCATTTTGGCTGTCTACCAGAAACATATTGAATATGCAGTTATATAATCAATATGGACTTAAAGTGCAGACTCTCAGCTTTAATTTGAGGGTATTCTCATCCTAATTTGAGGAAGGGTTTAGGAATTACAGCTCATTAATATGTAGCTACCTCTTTTTCAAGGGACCAAAGGTAATTGGACAATTATCTCAAAAGCTATTTAATGGGCTGCATGGGCTATTCCCTCATTAATTCATCATCAATTGAGCAGGTAAAAGGTCTGGAGTTGATTCCAGGTATGGCATTTGCATTTAGAAGCTGTTGCTGTGAACCCACAACATGAGGTAAAAGGAGCTCTCAATGCAAGTGAAACAGACATTCGTAAGGCTGAAAAAAATGAAGAAATCCATAATAGAGATAGCACAAATGTTAGGAGTGGCCAAACCAAAAGGTTGGTACATTCTTGAAAAAAAAACAAAAAACACTTGTGATCTCGTGAACTTCAAGAGGCCTGGACATCCAAGGAAGACAACAGTGGTGGATGATTGCAGAATCCTTTCCATGGTGAAGAAAAACTCCTTCACAACATCTAACCATGTGAAGAACACTCTCCTGGAAGTAGATGTATCAGTATCTAAGTCTACCATAAAGAAAAGACTTCATGAGCGCAAATACAGAGGGTTCACCACAAGGTGCAAACCATTAATCAGCCCCAAAAATAGAAAGGCCAGATTAGACCTTGCCAAACAAAATCTAAAGAAGCCAGCCCAGTTCTGGAACAGCATTCTTTGGATGAATGAAACTAAGATCAACCTGTACCAGAATGATGGGAGGAAGAACGTATGGAACGGCTCATGATCCAAAGAACACCACATCCTCTGTAAAACATGGTGGAGGAAGTGTGATGGCATGGGCATGCATGGCTGTCACTAGTGTTTATTGATGATGTGACTGAAGACAGAAGAAGTCGGATGAATTCTGAAGTGTTCAGGGATATACTTTTCTACTCAGATTCAACCAAATGCAGCAAGGTTGATTGGAAGTCGCTTCACAGTACAGATGGACAATGACCCAAAACATACTGCAAAAGCATACTGCAAGAGTTTTTTTAAGGAAAAGAAGTGGAATATTCTGCAATGGCCAAGGCAATCACCAGATTTCAACCCGATCGAGCATGAATTTCTCTTCCTTAAGACAAAACTTAAGGCAGAAAGACCCACAAACAAGCAACAACTGAAGACAGCTGCAGTAAAGGCCTGGCAAAGCATCACAAAAGAGGAAACCCAGCGTTTGGTGATGTCCATGGGTTCCAGACTTTAGGCAGTCATTGCCTGCAAAGGACTCTCTACAAAGTATTAAAAAAAAACCATTTTATTATGGTAATGTTAATTTGTCCAATGATTTTTGAGCCCCTGAAATGAGGAGGCTAGGTAGAAAAATGGTTGCAATTCCTAAACGTTTCAGAGGATATTTTGTTCAACCCCTTGAATTAAACCTGAAAGTGTACACTTCAATTGCATCTCAGTTGTTTCATTTCAAATCCAATGTGGTGGCATCGCCCCTGATCAGCTGTTTTGAAGGGGCTGCGGCGCTTTTGCGAGTGCTGCTTTCCCTTTATGCCCTTTACTGCTCAATTCTGTCAAATGCCGGAACACTTGCGTTTGACAGAATTGAGCAGAGTTAGCGATGAAGGGTAACAGCACACACACAAGTGCTGCGGCCCCTACAAGACAGCTGACAAGGGGGGGGGGTGCCGAGATTAGAAGTGCCAGTGATCTGATATTGATGCCCTATCCTTAGGATAGGACATAAATTTTCTCTCTTTGGAAAAAAACTTTAAATCCCTCTGTAAAGCGATACAATCTTCTTCCATGTTAATGTCACTACATAACTTAGTACCCTCTGGAAATATTTTTTGAGCTAGTGTGAAAAAAATAAAATAAAAAAACACCAGAACTTAAATAAACATGTTTAGAATAAAAACCTGATAGAAAAAATATGTAATTTACTTTTATCTGTTGTCCAGTTATTAACCCAGTTACACATATTCCCCCCTTCTCCAAGCATTTTTAGTTTATGCAACAACTCCTTATAAGGTGCAATATCAAAACTCTAGATTTTCAACAATTAGGATATGTGCACACGATGAGAGGCTTTTACGTCTCGTTTCAGACGTAAAAGCTCCTCCTCGCATTATGCGAGGCGTCTGTGACGCTCGTAAATCTTGAGCTGCTCTTCATTGACTTCAATGAAGAACGGCTTAAATTACGTTGCAAAGAAGTGTCCTGCACTTCTTTGACGAGGCAGTCAATTTACGCGTCGTAGTTTGACAGCTGTCAAACGACGACGTGTAAATTACAGGTCGTCTTTACGGTACGTCGGCAAACCCATTCAAATGAATGGGCAGATGTTTGCCGACGTATTGTAGCCCTATTTTCAGACGTAAAACGAGGCATAATACGCCTCGTTTACGTCTGAAAATAGGTCGTGTGAACCCAGCCTTAGGCCTCATTTACACAGTGCAGATTTGTTCAGTAATCAATAGAAGAGTTGTATAATATTTCCAGTTGTATCTTTATTCCTCTGTATGTAGAATCTAGTCCTGGTTTTGGTTTACAAATACTGGTACAAAATATTCTTCATAGAAGCTGATCAGATTAGCTTGATAAGAATGGTCTCTCATAAACACGCTGATTTCTAACATTATGAACCATAATGACATGGTTCGTTCCACGGGACTGGCGCATAGCAAGTTTATTTTTATTGAGATTCTCCAGGATAGCAAACTACTGATCTATAACTCCTAGGCTCAGTTCTTTTAAATATTGGCACTACATTTGCTATGCACCAATCCTGTGCAATAAACCATATCCTTAATGAGTCCTTCAATGAAAAAATAGAGGTCTGTCTATCAGAGTATTTAACATCTATTAATCTGTTGCTATAACTTGAATATTAATACGATAACGTGAAATATTGCGTTAGGAAGAAAAGGTTGGAATTCTGTTTTTCAAGAATAATTAGGAATGGTACAGTGGCAAAAGGGCATGACTATATGGGGGTTGCAGCTGCACCTGTACTCTAGTGTCTGAGGGGATCCAATGGTTACTCTAATACAAAAGGAAATTGCATTGTTTATTATGTCTCTACTGTTACATCACTGTGTGCATAATCCTTGTACTTTGATGCTGTTTATTTGTGCTGTGACATCACTGGAGTCTTTAGTCATTCACTGTGATATCATGGGAGGCCCAACGGTCACTCTGCAAAAAAAATAAAAAAAATAGCATTGTTTGCTATTTCTGTACTATGACATCAATGTGTACATAATCTTTGTACATTGATGTGGGGTTTGTTACATTTGTGCAATAATATCACTGGGGACTTAAAGGGTTCCTGTTTTCATTTGACTTTTCATGATGAGCTACCCTGTGTGTGTACATGAGTAGCACTATTTCTGGCCATTATATGACTTTGATTTTGCAATTTTTAGCAGTTTCCTCCTTTGCATGCTATATCTGTAGTTTGCATTTCTCTCTGAGTTGGGGGGTGGACAGGCAGCCATACACTACACACAGTAAGAAGACACACAGCCATACACTACACACAGCTCCATAACCTTCTCTCTCACGCAGAAACAGCCCCAGGATCATGCAGAATATATATAGAGAAGTACTGACCTGTACTGATGTGAATAAAGTGATTTGGTTGTGGTAGAAATTTTCTATGCCTGTCGTTCTGCTCTTATCTCCTGCACTTCCTGCTCACTCTTCCCCCACTCCCCTCTCCATAGGCTTCCATAGACGTGTAATCTGATACATGTGAGCTGCAGTCAGACTCCAGGCGGATATAGCTGAATTTTCAGAGTGAAGGTCAGTTTAATAGAGGGAGGGGGAGCAGGAAAACAGCCAGATAAGAGCAGAAAGAGGCTTGTTACTCTAATAAGATATATTACAAAGTTTCTTATAATCACCTTACTATTCATTTATACAAAGTTTGTTGAAATGACAGTGCGCATTTAAGCCATTAACTGTGGCATCACTATGTTTATTATCCCTGTTCTGTGACATCATTGTGCACATTATTTCCACACTGTATGCAATAATCTTTTCTTGTGACTTCACTGTGTTTATTATTCACATATTGTAACATTACTGTGTTTGTTATTCCTGTTTTCTCACATCTCTTTGTGTACCATCCCTGCATTGTGCTACATTGTAACAATGATTACTGTACATACTTTTTGGATAGTTCATGTACTCTCAAAACATAAATATTTTTTTTGTTGTCACATGCTGAAGGTAGTCTGGAGAACAATGGAAGCAAAGACTTTAGTGCATGTGAACGTGGCCTAACTGCCAACAATAACCGAATTTTGGCTGGAATATCTTTAAGGATAATATAGAATTTGTGTTAACATCTTATAGTGTGATGACCGTTCAATTAGTGCAATCAGTGAAATAGTGAAATAGTCTAGGAACAATTCAATTATTTTATTTGTAAATGCTTTATTAAATTTTTATAAGCCTTATAACAATTATAAAAATTATAGGGACCCTCAGCCCCAAACCCCCCACCCCAATTTAGACAGTAGAAAAAATAATAATATAAAACCACCTCATTTTACCCATTACCCAAATCAGATCCAATATTTCCATATTTTCTTGTGTTTTTCTTGTTCATTATTTTGAAATGAGATTATTTCCGCAAATGCCACTATTCTTTAGGCTAAATTGAACCAGTTTTTAATAAAAGAAATAGAGACTAATAGAGCCAAATGCTAGCAATTATGAGACGTGCAAAAAATAAGGTTTTTGGAATAGAAACATGAGACTCTCTAGGGCTTGAAATTTGCAAGACATTTCCCAACATTGCAACTGTAGGAAGAACTAAAATGGTAATTTTATATTTCTCCTGCAACACCCCAACAAATGAGCTCCAATATGATTTCAATTTAATGCAGCTCCATATAATATGTATAAAATCTACGTTTACCCGTAAACAACGTGAACATACTGAACAGTCCTGTTTACAATTTTGTGAAAGAAGACCAGAGTGCAGTATAATCTATGAACTATATTGAATTGAATCATACAGTGATTGGCACTACTTGAGACCAAACAAACATTATTAAGAATCAGGCGCCATTGAACATCATTAACCCCACTATATCTTTATTCCATTTGTGTCAACTAAAAATTCTATGTTATCAGTGAAAGCTTTAAGCAAAAATCAATATATTTAAAACTGATTTTTTTTATCCAGTGCTATTAAACAAAAAATGAGTAATGTCAGAGGATTCTGCTTTAAGAGTAGACTTATCTGACAATTTTGATCCACATATGTTAGCATTTAATTTTTATTAACCCCTTATCCATACGCCAAAGTCGGGTACGGGAAGTATTGAGCGGGCTCACGCAGTGAGCTCGCTCCATACGATGCCGGTGTCGGCTGTATGTTACAGCCGACACTTCAGAGTAACTAGCGTCATCGCGCTCGAGCGCGATCTCGCTAGTTTAACTCGTTAAATGCTGTGGTCAATACCGACCGCAGCATTTAAATCGTCAGAAAGAGGGGGACGACCACCTCTAACAGCTCATCGCGCCCCCCGCAATGCAATCATGGGGAGGGGGGCGATGGTTGCTATGGCTGCCTGGGGGCTTAATGAACGTCCACAGGTCCGCCATTTTTGTACCCATTTTAAGCCTTGCCTATTTTGTCAGAATCACGATATACTGCAATACATTAGTATTGCAGTATATCGTGCAAGCGATCTAACAATCGCTGGTTGAAGTCCCCTAGGGGGACTAATAAAAAAAAGTAAAAATGAGTTAAATAAAGTTTTTTTTGTGTAAAAAAAAAATAAACAAATTGAAAGTTCAAAAAAAAAAACCTTTTCTCACTTTCCCCCTATAGCATAGTAAAAAAATAAATAAACATAATTGCTATCACCACGTCCATAAAAGTCTGAACTATTACAATATATCATTATTTAACCCGCACGGTGAACGCCGTAAAAAAAAAAAATGTAAAGTGATCAAACCGTCGCATGTACACCAAAATGGTATTATTAACCAGTAAACTACAGCTTATCTCGCAAAAAATAAGCCCTCATACCACTTAATCGACGGATAAATAAAAAACTTATGGCTCTCTGAATTTCGCGACGCAAAATTATTTTTCTTTTTTACACATAGGTTTTTACTTGTAAAAGAAGTAAAATATAGAAAAAACACTATATATTTGGTATCACCATAATCGTATTGACCCACAGAATAAAGTTTACATGTTGTTTTAATTGCACAGTGAATTCCGTAAAAACGGCGCGCAAAAAAACATGGAGGAATCGCTGTTTTTTTCATTTTCTACCCCACAAATATTTTTTTTCCCGTTTCCTAGTACATTATACGGCAAAATAAATGGTGCTACGAAAAACTACAACTCGTCCCACAAAAATCAAGCCCTCATAGGACTATATCGACGGAAAAATAAAGACGTTATGGCTTCTGGAATGTGGGGAGGAAAAAACGAAAATGAAAATCTGAAAAAGGGCTGCGGCGGGAAGGGGTTAATCTTATGTTGGGGGAGCACTGGCGTAGCTATAGGGGTCGCAGCGGTCGCAATTGCGACCGGGCCCCGAAGCCAGGGGGGCCCACGGCCCCCCGCACCACATCAATAAAAAGTTACTATAGTAACTCGGGCCGCGGGCCCCCGTTACTATAGTAACATACTTTACTTACCTTCCTGGTTCCGGATCGCAGCGGAGGTCCTGACGTCAAGCGCTGTGCGCAGCGCATGACGTCACAGCGCTATGCCGCCGCGCACAGCATCGAGACTACAGAACTCCCGCCGCGGCCGAAGAGGAAGGTAAGGTTATCCCTGACTGGCGGGGTCTGACTCCCGGGACCCGCCAATCAGCTGTTTTGAAGGGGCCGCAGCACTCGTACGAGAGCTGCTCCCCTTCATTCCTGTCACTTCATTCCGGTCACACTGTGAATCGGTGTCGGCGATTCACAGTGTGAGCGAGTAGTGAAATGAAGGGGAAGCAGCTCTCGTACGAGTGCGGCCCCTTCAAAACAGCTGATTGGCGGGTCCCGAGAGACACATCAGCTATTGATGGCCTATCCTGTGGATAGGCCATCAATGTTTAGGGACTGCAGAACCCCTAAGCCTACGATGTAGCAGGCTTAGGGGGCCCATGAGACAGGATCACAGATTGTGTGATCCTGTCTGCTGGGCCCTGTATCTAAGCCAATCACATTGTAGGCTTAGATACATGGCCCATGCGTGATCCTGTCTGCTGGGCCCTGTATCTAAGCCTACCACACTGTAGGTTTAGATACAGGGCCCCAGCACACAGTAATCTTATACTGTATAAGATTACTGTCTGCTGGACCCTGTATCTAAGCCTACCTTGTGGTAGGCTTAGATAGAGGGTCCCACAGACAGTATCACACATGGGCCCTGTATCTAAGCCTTAGGGTATGTGCACAGACACTAATTACGTCGTAATTGACGGAACGTATTTCGGCCGCAGGTTTCCGGACCGAACACAGTGCAGGGAGCCGGGCTCCTAGCATTATAGTTATGTACGATGCTAGGAGTCCCTGCCTCGCTGCAGGACAACTGTCCCGTACTGTAATCATGTTTTCAGTACGGGACAGTTGTCCTGCAGCGAGGCAGGGACTCCTAGCATCGTACATAAGTACGACGCTAGGAGCCCGGCTCCCTGCACTGTGTTCGGTCCGGGACTTGCGGCCGAAATACGTCCGTCAATTACGGACGTAATTGTGTGTGTGCACATACCCTAACACATGTGTTACTAATCATTTTTTGTGTGTTTTCTTACAGGTTCGGTCGTTGGACTACGGCGGATTCCAGGACTACTTCGATGACAGATTTTTTTTTTATTAATAAAATGGTTAATGAGGGTTGTGTGGGTTTTTTTTTTTTATTTCAATAAAATATTTTTTCTATGTCTTTCTTTTTTTTAAACTATATTACTACCGCATTAGTAATGGCCGCCGGCTGATTGACAGCATCCATTGCTAAGGCGGGGCTTAGTGTTAGCGGATGCAGAGGCTAACACTAACCCCCATTATTACCCCGGTACCCACCGCCACCAGGGGTGCTGGGAAGAGCCGGGTACGATCCAGTACCTGACCATCTGTAGTGATGGTCGGCCACTGGGGTGGCCGCAGGCTGGTATTATCAGGAGGGGAAAGGCCAAAAACAGTGGCTCTTCCCATCCTGGTAATGCTGCCTGCTGCTGCTTTATTGTATCTGGCTGGTTATGAAAATGGGGGGGACCCCACGTCATTTAAAAAATAATTGGAAAGAACGATGTCGGGTCCCCCCCAATTTTCATAACCAGCCAGATACAACACAGCAGCAGCAGGCAGCATTACAAGGGTGGGAAGGGCCACTGTTTTTGGCCTTCCCCAGCCTAATACTACCAGCCTGCGGCCACCCCGGTGCCTGCCTGTCACTACAGATGGTCGGGTACTGGTTTGTACCCGGCTCTTCCCAGTACCCCTGGTGGCGGTGGGTACCGGGGTAATAATGGGGGTTAGTGTAGCCTCTGCACCGGCTAACATTAAGCCTCGCCTTAGTGATGGAGGTTGTCAATCCGCCAGCGGCCATTACTAAGGCGGTGATAATAAAGTTTAAAAAGATACAAGCACATAGAAAAAATATTTTATTGAAATAAAAAAACACAACCCTCATTAACCATTTTATTGAGAATAAAAAAAACGCCGTCATTGAAGTCCTCGTATCCGAAGTCCAACAACCGAACCTGTAAAAAAACACAAACACACAAAAATAATCAGTAACACATAAAGAAGCAAAATTATTATTCTTACCTATCCTGGGTCCAGCGCTGGAGCCGCAATGTCAGCGAGCTGGGCCCTGTATCTAATCCTATTATGTGTGATACAGTCTGCTGAGCTGTGTATCTAATCCAATCATGTATGATACTGTCTGCTGGGCCCTATATCTAATCCTATCATGTGTGATACTGTCTGCTGGGCCACTGTATCTAATCCTATCATGTGTGATACGGTCTGCTGAGCCACTGTATCTAATCCTATCATGTGTGGTACTGTCTGCTGAGCCACTGTATCTAATCCTATCATGTGTGATACTGTCTGCTGAGCCACAGAATATAATCCTATCATGTGTGGTACTGTCTGCTGAGCCACTGTATCTAATCCTATCATGTGTGGTACTGTCTGCTGAGCCACTGTATCTAATCCTATCATGTGTGATACTGTCTGCTGGGCAACTGTATCTAATCCTATCATGTGTGATACTGTCTGCTGAGCTGTGTATCTAATCCTATCATGTGTGATACTGCCTTCTGAGCCACTGTATCTAATCCTATCATGTGTGATACTGTCTGCTGAGCCACTGTATCTAATCCTATCATGTGTGATACTGTCTGCTCAGTCACTGTATCTAATCCTATCCATAGTTTATAGGGTCGTAGTGCTATAGATATGCTATGCTGTCTCATATACACACTTTTTTTTGGGGCGGACACATATGTATTGGGGCTATTTCCCGGACATTTTAAGCCCTGAGGGTATGTTCACACGGCAGCGTCTGTTACGGCTGAAATTACTGTGCTGTTTTCAGGAGAAAACAGCACCGTAATTTCAGCCGTAATGGCTTGTACTGGCGTCTTTTGCTGCGTCCATTACGGAAGTAATTGAAGCTGGTTTTCCATGGAGTCCATGGAAAACGGCTCCATTTACGTCTGAAGAAGTGACAGGCAGTTTTTTACGCGCCGCCTTTTGACAGCGGCGCGTAAAAAAAAAATGACCGTCGGCACAGAACATCGTAAGACCCATTCAAATGAATGGGCAGATGTTTTCCGACGCTTTTGAGCCGCATTTTCGGACGTAATTCAATGCTAAAACGCCCGAATTACATCCGTAAATAGTGTGTGTGTCAACCCAGCCTTACTGACGCCCCGGCTGCTAGTGCTGCATTGTTGGGTCACTTAAGAGACCCAGCGATGCAGCTGAATGCGGACCGTCGGCCATGAGAAGTTTGCGGGGGGGGGGGGGCCCAGTAAGAATTTTTGCATCGGGGCCCATGAGCCTCTAGCTACGCCCCTGTGGGGGAGTGTTAAGGGGTTTAATGCACATGTAATTTCTGATCTACTGTAAAGCTAAATTCAATTAGATGAATTAGGATTCAGTGTTCTTCCTGTTCCAAAACATATATATGAAACTGATGAAAAGCAAACATCTAAGAATATTTTAATCAAAGATGTCAATAAATAAAAATAAAAATACTCATCTTGGAAGATCACGAGCTAAAAACCAGGAACTTGCATATTTTTGGAACATATCACAAATAAATATGTTCCAACCTTTAACATGGTGGCTAATCCCATAAAATTATTTGCTAAACGCAAGGGGCGAGATTTACAACTGTGTCTGGGTCTGGAATGTGTTGAAAAATGTGGCAAATTTTGGTGTATTTTGAAGCAATTTTGACACAAATTTTATCCTCACTAGATTATTTTTAAAAAAGTTTTGAAAAGGAGGTGGTGTTTAGTGGGAAAGTGGTGTGGCTTAAAAATTCACAAAATAATGGCACAAAATTCAGGCACAAAATAAGCCTAATCAAAGGTGAAGTAAGGAAGAAAAAATTATCTAACAGCTCATGCAAGAGGCAACAAAATGATCGTACAGCATGGACCACTGGGGTAAATTTGGCACATTTTGTGACTGCCTGGTCTAAGTTTATGCTGTCTTACTAGGATGAGAACACACTGTATGACAGCCGCAGGGTGACGAGTGCCCAATGCCCACACCAACATGGATGACGAATGGCCACACAATTTAGCTAGTAAAACTGTAGCATTACCAGCAAAATTGTGCGCCTATTCGCCTGTGACGGTCACACACGTGGCAGATTCGCATCAGGAATTTCCTTTCAGAAAAAAATCACAGAAAACACATGCGGAAACTGATGGGTGCGAATTCTCAATCTGCAGCATGTCAATGTTTCTTGTGAAAACGCTGCGGAATTTCCACATGGAAATTCTGCAGTGTTTACGCTGCGTGAGAATGTAGTCTTAGCATTAGTTAATGTAGGCCAAGGTTTCTAATTACAGAAAATCCAGAAAGGCGATGCAAAAACTCACTCTGTTGCATGGGTTTTTCAATTGCAGGGAATTTTGATAGCTTTCTATTTCACACTTTCTTGCACACGTGATTTAAAAGTAATCGGACAAATGTAAATGGTAAAAACAAACTTGAAAAAAAAAACTGAGGGTTTGCAAGAGTAGCAGAATCTGTTGTGGAGAAGCTAAATGCAACCTAATCTATTTTTATTCTGCAGAAGATAAAATGGCTCAGTATATCATCAGGTAATTCACTCTACAAATAAAAAAGAAACAAAAACACTCTTTGCTTGAGTGGTATATGACCCACTAAAAAGCTCTATATAGCGTTCTGTAAAGCACAGGCTTTGTACGGATAGCAATGCAGTATTTTCAACTGTTTCTGTTTGAAAGATTTATGGATACATCTAAATAAATGATGATGACAATAAAGTGGTCAAATCATTTTTTCAAAACCTTTATCCTTTTATACAATATACCTTTCTTTAAAATGTTTATTCTGTATGTCTGCTTCCTGTTTTCTTGTATAGTACTATGCTATTGCTGTTAGGTAATCATCTTCGTATTTAGCTTTCCCTTATATAACTTCTGTACAAGGCAATGGTCTAACATAAGAAGATTGGGATTGAGCAGTGTGCAAGAACCAGGGTCAGTGTTCATGAAGTTTTGTAGAAATTATAATTAAAATCTATTCTTAGGGTAGGCCATCCCTGTGTGATCAATTGGATTACAACCTCTGGGATCCTTACAGCAGCAGCATATTTTCATTTTCTCCTCCCCACATTCCATGGCCATAACTTTTATGTGTTAATGTTTATTTTTGTTTATTTTTTCTATGTGATCTAAGGAAAGGGGGGTGATTTTAATTTTTATATATTTTTTTAATATGTTTAACTGGTTAAGGACACGGCCAATTTTGGCCTTGAGGACTGAACAATTTTTTTTATATTTCCTTCTTTGCATCCCGGCGCTCATAAGTTTTTCTTTTGTTGTCCGACATAGCTGTATGAGACTTTGTTTTTTGCGGGACGAGTTGTACTTTATGTAGGTACCATTTTTTGGTACATTTACATTATTGTTTAATTTCCATAAATTTTAATTTTGGCAAAAACGTAGAAAAAAAACACTTCCGCTGCAGTTTTCTTTATTTTTTTTTACACCATTCACCGATCATCATAAGTAACATTATACAATTATTGTACAGGTTTTATTGGACGTGGCAATACCAAATATGCATGTATATTTTAATGTTTCTGGACTTATACACTACCGTTCAAAAGTTTGGGGTCACCCAGACAATTTTATGTTTTCCATGAAAACTCACACATATTTATCAAATGAGTTGCAAAATGACTAGAAAATATAGTCAAGACATTGACAAGGTTAGAAATAATGATTTTTATTTCAAATAATAATTTTCTCCTTCAAACTTTTCTTTCGTCAAAGAATGCTCCATTTGCAGCAATTACAGCATTGCAGACCTTTGGCATTCTAGCTGTTAATTTGCTGAGGTAATCGGGTAATCCCTCAAGTTGGATTGGCTTGATGGGCACTTCTTGCGTACCATACGGTCAAGCTGCTCCCACAACAGCTCTATGGGGTTGAGATCTGGTGACTGCGCTGGCCACTCCATTACAGATAGAATACCAGCTGCCTACTTCTTCCCTAAATAGTTCTTGCATAATTTGGAGGTGTGCTTTGGGTCATTGTCCTGTTGTAGGATGAAATTGGCTCCAATCAAGCGCTGTCCACAGGGTATGGCATGGCGTTGCAAAATGGAGTGATAGCCTTCCTTATTCAAAATCCCTTTTACCTTGTACAAATCTCCCACTTTACCAGCACCAAAGCAACCCCAGACCATCACATTACCTCCACCATGCTTGACAGATGGCGTCAGGCACTCTTGCAGCATCTTTTCAGTTGTTCTGTGTCTCACAAATGTTCTTCTGTGTGATCCAAACACCTCAAACTTCGATTCGTCTGTCCATAACACTTTTTTCCAATCTTCCTCTGTCCAATGTCTGTGTTCTTTTGCCCATATTAATCTTTTCCTTTTATTAGCCAGTCTCAGATATGGCTTTTTCTTTGCCACTCTGCCCTGAAGGCCAGCATCCTGGAGTCGCCTCTTCACTGTAGACGTTGACACTGGCGTTTTGCGGGTACTATTTAATGAAGCTGCCAGTTGAGGACCTCTGAGGCGTCTATTTCTCAAACTAGAGACTCTAATGTACTTGTCTTGTTGCTCTGTTGTGCAGCGGGGCCTCCCACTTCTCTTTCTACTCTGGTTAGAGCCTGTTTGTGCTGTCCTCTGAAGGGAGTAGTACACACCGTTGTAGGAAAACTTGGCAATTTCTTGCATGGAATAGCCTTCATTTCTAAGAACAAGACTAGACTGTCGAGTTTCACATGAAAGCTCTCTTTTTCTAGCCATTTTGAGAGTTTAATCGAACCCACAAATGTAATGCTCCATTCTCAACTAGCTCAAAGGAAGGTCAGTTCTATAGCTCCTCTAAACAGCAAAACTGTTTACAGCGGTACTAACATAATTCCACAATGGTTTTCAAGTGTTTTCTAATCATCCTTTAGCCTTCTAACACAGTTAGCAAACACAATTTACCATTAGAACACTGGAGTGATGGTTGCTGGAAATGGGCCTCTATACACCTATGTAGATATTGCATTAAAAACCAGATGTTTGCAGCTAGAATAGTCATTTAGCACATTAACAATGTATAGAGTGTATTTTTGATTAATTTAATGTTATCTTCATTGAAAAAAGCTGTGCTTTTCTTGCAAAAATAAGGAAATTTCTAAGTGACCCTAAACTTTTGAACGGTAGTGTATTTTGAAAAGTTAATTTATTGCAAAAAATGTTTATTTCTGTGTATTTTTTTTACAATTTTTTTTTAATTTAACAAAACTTTTTTTTATTAATGGAACTTTTTTTTTTAATCCCATAGAGGGATTTTTATTTGGATTTTTATTTTGGAATTTTAATGTACTGGCATATATCTATATGCCAGTACATTAGCCTGTGTACTAATTGTACACAGGCAGTTGTTAGGGCATACCTAAGTATGCCCTAACAACAGGAAATATGGTCAGACAGCCCTGGGGTCCTTCAATGGACCCTGGGCTGTCTGCCCATACAGGGTATAGCCATTGATCGCGTCACAGGGATTTCCTGTGTCGCAATCAAAGGGGAGACCCCCTTCTCACTTTAGCTTTGAATGCCGCGATCAGCTTTGATCGCAACATTCAAGGTGTTTGGGGCGGAGAGAAGAGGTTTCTCTTCTCTCCGCCGATAGAGCGGCGCTGCGGCTGTGTAATAAAGCTGTTGCCCCGTTCATCGTGGCGCGCGAACACTGGCTGTCATACAGGATGAGAATATTCATCCTAATGCGCCAAATACCCGCCGCTTAGGACGAGTATTCTCGTCCTGTGTCGGCAACCAGTTAAAAACTTTATTTTTTTCATTTTTTTACTACTATTTTTTTGCCTCCCTAGGGGGGTTTGAACCTGTTTGAGATTGCTTATGCCATAGACTGCAATATCACAATATTGCAGTCTATGGAAAAATCAGTGCATTGCTATTAAGACCTGAAGGCTCAATAGCAATCTTCCTATAGCAGGGCTGGGAGCGTTCACAAGGCTCCCAGCTGCTAGAGGAACACACCGGCTCCCACGATCTCGCCGCATGGGAGTCAGTGACTGGCCCCAAACAGAAAGTGTAAGTGAAAACCCCTCAGATGCCGGTGGTCACATCTTACACTGGCATCCGAGGGGTAAAATGATTGTAACACAGCAGAGACCCGGCGGCTATGGTGCCCGCTCTGCTTCTGAGTGGGGCCATGTTTAAATACCCTTTCCAGATGTTAATCTACAGATTAGCGACGTGAAAGGGTTAAAAGGTGTTCACTCTGTAGGTTATATAATTTTGTATTGTAATAGTTCGGACTTTGATGGATGCCGTGATGCCAATTATGTTGTTGTTTTTTTTTATATTACTTTAGAAGGGATATGGAAAACCTTATTTGAACCTTCATTATTTAATTTTTTTCTCCTATTTTTTTTTTTTATATATCCTATGACATATCAAAAGTTTGCTGAAAGTGCAGTCATTCTTTAATATAGAGTACTTTATGATTAATGTTTGGTTTTTGGACATGTTCATGCAGAGGCGTAGCTAAACATTTCTGCACCCAGGAGGAAAAGTTTCAGTTTAGCGCCCCTCCTCTTCTAAAGCTTAAGGGTATATTCACACAGGGTTTGAAACTCATGTCTTAAAGAGGCTCTGTCACCAGATTTTGCAACCTCTATCTGCTATTGCAGCAGATAGGCACTGCAATGTAGATTAAAGTAACGTTTTTATTTTTAAAAAACGAGCATTTTTGGCCAAGTTATGACCATTTTCGTATTTATGCAAATGAGGCTTGCAAAAGTACAACTGGGCGTGTTGAAAAGTAAAAGTACAACTGGGCGTGTATTATGTGCGTACATCGGGGCGTGTTTACTACTTTTACTAGCTGGGCGTTGTGTATAGAAGTATCATCCACTTCTCTTCAGAACGCCCAGCTTCTGGCAGTGCAGACACAGCCGTGTTCTCAAGAGATCACGCTGTGACGTCACTCACAGGTCCTGCATCGTGTCAGACGAGCGAGGACACATCGGCACCAGAGGCTACAGATGATTCTGTAGCAGCATCGGCGTTTGCAGGTAAGTCGATGTAGCTACTTACCTGCAAATGCTGATGCTGCTGCAGAATCAACTGTAGCCTCTGGTGCCGACACGATGCAGGACCTGTGAGTGACGTCACAGATCTGCACTGCCAGAAGCTGGGCGTTCTGAAGAGAAGTGGATGATACTTCTCTTCTCAACGCCCAGCTAGTAAAAGAAGTAAACACGCCCAGATGTAACACACATAATACACGCCCAGTTGTACTTTTACTTTTCAACACGCCCAGTTGTACTTTTGCAAGCCTCATTTGCATAAATACGAAAATGGTCATAACTTGGCTAAAAATGCTCGTTTTTTTAAAATAAAAACGTTACTCTTATCTACATTGCAGCGCCGATCTGCTGCAATAGCAGATAGGGGTTGCAAAATCTGGTGACAGAGCCTCTTTAATTTGAGAATGTTGTCTGGAATCATTCACTCTTAATATTTACTCTGGTAGCTGGAGTTGTGCTTTGGGTGGGGTTGGTAGGGATTTTCGCTCTTACGATATGGAATATGTTTATACCATGTATTTTACTTAATTATATGTTTTATTTTCTGTGATGTTCTATAATGCATACTTTCTATGCGATCTTTGTATTTCTTACAAAATTTTTACATTATTCAATAAAAATGATGTTTAAAATAACAAAACGGTCATTTATATTAAAGCTGCACATGTTTTGCCACGCGGTTCTCAGCTGGGCGGCAACAACTGCAGCATAACCGCACTGTCTGAAAATACGCTGACTCTGTTTGCCGCGACCGCTGGTCAACTTTATTAACATTTTAACTTTCATATCAAATCAAGCAAAAGTCTTTATGCAGGATTGCAGGTCAGGGAATAACAGCCATGCAGGTCACCAGGTTCTAGAGGGCAAGGATGGTCAGTATTTGGTTTTGTAAATTCTCTAGTGACGAGTGACCACCAGACAAGTCCCCAGCTTAGTTAGTCTCCTCAGCACATACAGCAACCACCCAACGTACTAACAAGAAGAAGAGTAAGGTGCAAAGGGGGACCAACTTCATAATAATGCCTATGGATTTAGAATAGGATTTCATAAAAGCTCCTGTATGTGTAATGTGAAATTTTTCCACTGGCAGAGGCACTCTGGTTTGGTGTCACTATCAGTTAAATAAGACAGCTGATTGCAGATGGCCATGGCAGGACCCCCCTGACACAAAGACCTAGAGGAGCATTGTGCAACATTTACCATGGCTTCACAGTTTTTATTTATTGCAATCCTCTTTGCAACAGTTGAAAAAAATAGCTGTCTGACATACAGAGCTGCCCCCACCTAGCACACAGACCTTTTCTATCAGTTGAATAAAACAGCTGTTTGCAGCTGACAGAGGCACTGTGTGTTGGGCGACTGTCGCAGCAATCAGCTGTTTTAGTGAACTGCTGCAAAGAAGATTGCCTTAAGTGAAATCTGTGAAGCCATGGTTAATGTTGATCAATGCTTCTACATCACTGTGTGCTAAGTGGGTGGCTCTGTGTGTATGAGATACAAGGCTGGCTGAAAACCACTGTTCCGCTGGGCCAAAGCCACCCCCTTACCTCCATCTTAACTGCGCCTGGAGCACATGCCCCGTCTGCCCCCCCCCCCCCCCCCCCCATGAATATTCTGAACATTTTTCATGTGTCAGCAAAAGATTGAGACTGGGGCTGACAATCCTCAATGAAATGCTCATTAATGTACTGTATTCTAGAAAAGTAAGTTTTCTTACATTGGAATACAGTGCAGACTACACTTCCCAGAATGCAATCCACAGACAATATTTTTAAAGACACTGAACAAGCAGATCATTTTGGAAAATGTTAGCTCAAAATACTAAATTATGATTGCAGATGCAGATTAAAACTGACTATAAGGTTCTGTTCAAAGTAGCATTTATGGGATCCATTGGCTTTCTGGTATTTTTGATGGCAAGATTAGGGAAATCCTGATGGGCTCCAGAATCCATTCAAAAATGGATCCTGCATGGCTGTATAAACGGAAACCACTAGTGTAAACAGAGCATAAGACATGCTGTAACCCAGGATCAGTACAAGATAAATAAATTGTATTTTATTTTCAAAGATGCACAACTATTTGTGCATGTTATATCTACAGTATACGTAAACTGCAAAATTACATTAAAAATGGTATTCCTAAATATATTTGACATATACTGTACAGTTTATTGTATTCATTCATAAATTTAATTACTAATCATTTTAGGTTAAAAAAAAAATCAGTGTGTTTACTGTGCCATTTACAAAATTGAATTTATTTGTTCTTACTTAACAAAGTGTTCAATATGAAAAAAGGGTAGGGTATATATTAATAATAGCCTGAAACAGAGAGTAGGTCATATTCCTTTTGTGACCGTTTCTCATAAATATAAAATGATCCCATTAGCAAAAATTGTCGCAAACAAACAATAAACTTTAAAGAGTCCAGCAATTAACATTAAAAACAAAACATTTGTTTTAATTTTTATATTTTATAAGAACAAATATAATGTCTACATATCAAAATCTGAGGTAATTTAGAAACACATAAAAAGATAATTGGATTGTTATGGCTTTTTGATATTGTAACTGACTTCTGAAATATCTGTAATTAAAATTATAATTGATATTAAAAATCTAATTTAATTTCATTGCACTGTAAAAGAATAGTTTAATATAATTGTACAGTGGGATTTTATCAGTCAAAAAGTAAATAAAGTTTGCTTGGATTTCAATGGAATGTGGTGACTATGGTGGAATTTGGTGAATTATGTATGATCATAATAAAAGATTAACGTCCAGCACGTCTAGATTTAAAATTATACTTAAAGGCTATGTACACCTTTGTAACCTTTTTATTTATTTTCTAAAAAAAATGTAATGAAATGAATGTGTAATGTGATTAAAAACATTTTTCAAATTGACATTTATTAGAAATTGTCTTTGCTTTTTGTGATGCAGCTTTTTGTGTCTGCACTATACATAGAAGCTACATAGCGCCACTTTAAAGGCTATGAACACCCTTGAAAGGCTTTTTTAATAAATCAATGTTTTATGTGTTTTTAAATGACTTTTAAATTGACAATTATTAAACTAAAAAATATACTTTTTAAGATACAGCTATGTTACCTGTATACACAGAAGCTGTATCGTTTTGTCTGATCCAAGTCAGTCAGTTCAGCTAAACTGATGGCTCAGATGAAAGCTGGTCCTGCATGTCTCTGAGACACAGGATTGAGTAATAACGATCAACTCTAAGTTCATAACTTAGATGTGATGATCATTATGAGAATACTCCTTTATATGTAATGAATGAAACTAAAATTAAATACGTGACACATTCCTTTTAAAAATACTTAAATACTTCATCTTTAAATACTTCACTGATAAATTATTATTTTTACAGACCTCACAGAGAACATGTGGTAACTGCTTGCGGGTAATGGAAGTGTGATGTCATCACAAAGTTCAAAAGCATTACTTTAGTATCAAAATTGTAAAGGTATGAAACATGCTCCAACAGAATATGATAATGGCTGAAAGTGTGGACAGGGCTAAGAAAGGGTTAGATATTTTCCTTGAAAGATACAATATACAGGGCTACTAATATTAATGTAATCCATGTTGATCCAGGGATCTGTCCAATTTCCTGCGAGGTCAGTAAGAGGTTCTTTCCACTTTCGTGCATTGGATCTGTGCTATTAGGGAGTGGTTTTTTTTGCCTTCGCATGGATCAGCTGGGAGTTGTGGGTTTTAAGAGGTTGAACTTGATGGACTCTTTTTTTCAACTTTATTGTAAATCTGAAATAGTCCCACACTGACTCTCATCCCGTATCTCACCTGTAAGAAGAATTTCTGTTCCTAGGTTCTCATAAAAATACTAGTTTGCCCTGAAAGCACAGTGTTATCATAGGAACACTGAACCTTATAGCAGAAAATCAAAATCCAGCTTTTTTTGTACGCACAGGAAAAAAAATAAAATAGGTGATATGTTGCTTCCATGGATAGCTGCCTGAGCCTAAATGAAGGAAGTGCTGTGATGGGCACACAGGCAGTGGCGTAGCTATAGGGGTCGCAGCGGTCGCAACTGCGACCGGGCCCCGTAGCTAGGGGGGCCCGCAGGCCCCCCTCACCACACTAGGGCTACAATGATTGCTCTACATTACTGGGTCCCTGCTGTGGTACAAAAGGCAGCTCAGCTGTCAGAGAGTCATTGCGTGGAGGGGGAACAAGAGGGTGGAAAATGAATGATAGATGAATCCACTCATCTTACGAGACCCAGGCCCGCCCACTCTACTGTCCACCCAATCGGCTCACTTCTTGCTGTTTCCCTCTTCCTCGTGACCTGTTCAGAGGGAAAGGAATGGCTACAGCAAGAAGATGGTGTGCGTGTCTGCTGCTCCCCTGCAGTACGAGCTGCTCTCTGACCCCACAGCAGATGTAAGTAGCAACTAGTAATCCAGCTCTTAACCCCTTCACTGTGTGTGTGTGTGTGTGTGTGTGTGTGTGTGTGTGTGTGTGTGTGTGTGTGTGTGTATGTATGTCTGTCATGCTGAGCAGTCACACCTCAGGGCTGACAGTTTAGCATAACAGACAAAGTATCTATCTATCTATCTCATATCTATCTATCTATCTATTTATCTCATATCTACACTGGCGTAGCTATAGGGGTCGCAGCGGTCGCAATTGCGACCGGGCCCCGAAGCCAGGGGGGCCCACAGCCCCCCGCACCACATCAATAAAAAGTTACTATAGTAACTCGGGCCGCGGGCCCCTGTTACTATAGTAACAGACTGACCTTACCTTCCTGGTTCCGGATCGCAGCTGAGGTCCTGACGTCACAGCGCTATGCGCCGCGCACAACATCGAGATGACAGAACTCCCGCCGCGGCTGAAGAGGAAGGTAAGATTAGTTGCCCTGACTGGCGGGGTCCGACTCCCGGGACCCGCCAATCAGCTGTTTTGAAGGGGCTGCAGCACTCGTACGAGAGCTGCTCCCCTTCATTCCGGTCACACTGTGAATCGGTGTCGGCGATTCACAGTGTGAGCGAGTAGTGAAATTAAGGGGAAGCAGCTCTCGTACGAGTGCTGCGGCCCCTTCAAAACAGCTGATTGGCGGGTCCCGGGAGTCGGACCCCGCCAGTCAGGGCAACTAATCTTACCTTCCTCTTCAGCCGCGGCGGAAGTTCTGTCCTCTCGATGTTGTTCGCGGCGCATAGCGCTGTGACGTCAGGACCTCCGCTGCGATCCGGAACCAGGAAGGTCCCGGGAGTCGGACTCAGACACATCAGCTATTGATGGCCTATTCTGAGGACAGGCCATCAATGTTTAGGGACTGCACAATCCCTTTAAGCCTACGATGTAGCAGGCTTAGAGGGCCCATGAGACAGGATCACAGATTGTGTGATCCTGTCTGCTGGGCCCTGTATCTAAGACAATCACATGGTAGGCTTAGATACATGGCCCATGTGTGATCCTGTCTGTGGGACCCTGTATCTAAGCCTACCACACTGTCGGTTTAGATACAGGGCCCCAGCACACAGTAATCTTATACTGTATAAGATTACTGTCTGCTGGACCCCGTATCTAAGCCTACCTTGTGGTAGGCTTAGATACAGGGTCCCACAGACAGTATCACACATGGGCCCTGTATCTAAGCCTAACACATGGGTTACTAATAGTTTTTTGTGTGTTTTCTTACAGTTTCGGTCGTTGGACTACGTTGGATTCCAGGACTACTTCGATGACGGCTTTTTATATTATCAATAAAATGGTTAACAAGGGTTGTGTGGGTTTTTTTTTATTTCAATAAAATATTTTTTCTATGTCTTTGTGTTTTTTTTTAAACTATATTACTACCGTCTTAGTAATGGCCGCCGGCTGATTGACAGCATCCATTGCTAAGGCGGGGCTTAGTGTTAGCAGGTGCAGAGGCGAACACTAACCCCCTTTATTACCCCGGTACCCACCGCCACCAGGGGTGCTGGGAAGAGCCGGGTACCATCCAGTACTCGACCATCTGTAGTGATGGTCGGCCACTGGGGTGGCCGCAGGCTGGTATTATCAGGAGGGGGAAGGCCAAAAACAGTGGCCCTTCCTACCCTGGTGATGCTAGGCTGCTGCTGCTTTATTGTATCTGGCTGGTTATGAAAAATGGGGGGGACCCCACGTCATTTAAAAAAATAAAAAATAATTGGAAAGAACGATGTGGGGTCCCCACCAATTTTCATAACCAGCCAGATACAACACAGCAGCAGCAGGCAGCATTACAAGGGTGGGAAGGGCCACTGTTTTTGGCCTTCCCCAGCCTAATACTACCAGCCTGCGGCCACCCCGGTGCCTGCCCGTCACTACAGATGGTCGGGTACTGGTTCGTACCCGGCTCTTCCCAGTACCCCTGGTGGCGGTGGGTACCGGGGTAATAATGGGGGTTAGTGTTGGCCTTTGCACCTGCTAACATTAAGCCCCGCCTTAGTAATGGAGGTTGTCAATCAGCCAGCGGCCATTACTAAGGCGGTGATAATAAAGTTTAAAAAGATACAAGCACATAGAAAAAATATTTTATTGAAATAAAAAAACACAAGCCCCATTAACCATTTTATTGAGAATAAAAAAAACGCCGTCATTGAAGTAGTCCTCCAATCCGAAGTCCAACAACCGAACCTGTAAAAAAAACACAAACACACAAAAATAATCAGTAACACATAAAGAAGCAAAATTATTATTCTTACCTATCCTAGGTCCAGCGCTGGAGCCGCAATGTCAGCGAGCTGGGCCCTGTATCTAATCCGATCATGTGTGATACTGTCTGCTGAGCTGTGTATCTAATCCAATCATGTGTGATACTGTCTGCTGAGCCCTATATCTAATCCTATCATGTGTGATACTGTCTGCTCAGCCACTGTATCTAATCCTATCATGGGTGATACTGTCTGCTGAGCTGTGTATCTAATCCTACCATGTGTGATACTGTCTGCTGGGCCCTGTATCTAATCCGATCATGTGTGATACTGTCTGCTGGGCCCTATGTCTAATCCGATCATGTGTGATACTGTCTGCTGAGCCACTGTATCTAATCCTATCATGTGTGATACTGCCTTCTGAGCCACTGTATCTAATCCTATCATGTGTGATACTGTCTGCTGAGCCACTGTATCTAATCCTATCATGTGTGATACTGTCTGCTGGGCCACTGTATCTAATCCTATCATGTGTGATACTGCCTTCTGAGCCACTGTATCTAATCCTATCATGTGTGGTACAGTCTGCTGAGCCACTGTATCTAATCCTATCATGTGTGATACTGTCTGCTGGGCCACTGTATCTAATCCTATCATGTGTGATACTGCCTTCTGAGCCACTGTATCTAATCCTATCATGTGTGATACTGTCTGCTGAGCCACTGTATCTAATCCTATCATGTGTGATACTGTCTGCTGAGCCACTGTATCTAATCCTATCATGTGTGATACTGTCTGCTGAGCCACTGTATCTAATCCTATCCATAGTTTATAGGGTCGTAGTGCTATAGATATGCTATGCTGAATCATATACACACATTTTTTTGGGGGGCGGACACATATGTATTGGGGCTATTTCCCTGACATTTTAAGCCCTGAGGGTATGTTCACACGGCAGCGTCTGTTACGGCTGAAATTACGGTGCTGTTTTCAGGAGAAAACAGCACCGTAATTTCAGCCGTAATGGCATGTGCAGGCGTCTTTCGCTGCGTCCATTACGGATGTAATTGGAGCTGTTTTTCTATGGAGTCCATGGAAAACGGCTCCATTTACGTCTGAAGAAGTGACAGGCACGTCTTTGACGCGGGCGTCTTTTTTACGCGCCGCCTTTTGATAGCGGCGCGTAAAAAAAAATGACCGTCGGCACAGAACATTGTAAGACCCATTCAAATGAATGGGCAGATGTTTGCCGACGCTTTTGAGCCGCATTTTCGGACGTAATTCAATGCTAAAACGCCCGTACTACGTCCGTAAATAGGGTGTGTGAACCCAGCCTTAGTGACGCCCCCGGCTGCTAGTGCTGCATTGTTGGGTCACTTAGGAGACCCAGCGATGCAGCTGAAAGCTGCGGACCGTCGGCCATGAGAAGTTTGCGGGGGGGGGCCCAGTAAGAATTTTTGCATCGGGGCCCATGAGCCTTTAGCTACGCCCCTGCACACAGGCGCAAAGGTCAGCTTCTGATAATTCTGCACAGAAATGGAAGTTCTGGTTTTGTGAGGGTTTCTGCAGGGACCAGTGATAAATATGAACTCAAATCCTACAGATTTGTCTCTCTAATGTTGTGCATTGTTATGTATTATATAAATCTATACATATACAGATGTGTCCACCCTCAACTTTCTTGAATTGCATTAAGTTATACTATTTATCATGATACTAATTCAATACAACCTCGCACCATCCAGAAAAAAATATATATGGTAACGTATACATTTTTACAAAAATGGGAATATATGGGCAACACATGGTCGATGGATAACCACAGCCATCCAATAAAAAAACGTATATGATAAACATATACATTTTCTTAACATGGGTGTCTATGGGGGACGAATATCTGACAAATGGTATCCATCAGAGGAATTCATCGCAGGTAAACTTTTTTTTTTTTTACATGTTGCTTTAGCATCTCACACCACACATTTCAGGATATGTCGGGTTTAGAGATAAGTTAACGGAGGACACATCTGTACTATAACTGGAAAAAATTCAGAATTTATAAAATATGTAAAAAAAATAAGGTATAATTATCACCAGTGACTATAAACCATGGAAACCAGAGTGCCTTTCTATTTTGTACTAATTGCAATAATATATGTTTTGCTTGTTTTATAATTATTCTAACGCAAGGAAAGTTTAAAGGGTCCATTTCTCACACCTTTCAGAAAAAATATATTACATATTTCTATATATAGAAAAAAAGACCAAACTACCACTATATCCATTATTCTAAAGATTTTTCTTTTTTTTGCCTAACATGTTGCTCTGATTCTGTTTTGCCTAGTAAAGGCATATCAGTTATCTAGACCTCCCCAAAAAAAGATATGTAAGTAAAAGTACCTGCTCTGATACTAGAAAGGAATTGATATGGTGACTGGCACATTATTGCAAATCCCAAATAAGGATTGAATGCTAAAGAATACATAAAACTGTATTCATTTTGAAGCAGTATATGGCAACATAAAGAGACAAATCTGATATAATTTCAAAGATCCAGTAGACAAGTTGAAAGCTAATTGATCAGTGGACTCATCAAACCCATTATACTAATTAGGTAAATAATAGTAAAATGAAAATAATTCTTGAGCCTTGACTTGACCTTACCAGTACAAGTAGAAAAAATAATGAGTGATTTCAGACACAATTTTGTAGCCGAAATAAGTAGCATTTCTTTCTGCAAAGGTCATGGAAAAAAACTTTCATGGGCTTATTCTTATAATATTGCTAAGAACTATCCTTATAATATTGCTAAGAACTATCTACTACCATGAAATGTGAACACTTCTACCTTTTTGGTCACACTTTTTTTTAATTTAAATATTGTCCTTTTTCATGGGAACTTGTGTGCATACAAATACTTATGTCAAGATGAAATGTGCAAGAATAACCTATGCATACACAGCCTAAAATAATAGTGTAAGTAGGTACAAGATACTTACTGTAACACCTATGGCCACGGACTGTCGGGATTACTCACCCCCCGACGGCCACAGCCATGGATCTGTGAGCGCTGGGCCACATCTCCTCCTCAGGAGACGCCAGCGCTCACTTCCGCTTCGCTCTGCTGTGTCCCATAGGGTGCGCTCGCACGCTTGTGCCTGGCCTTAAAGGGCCAGCCCACGCACATGAAGAAAATCTGTAATTAGCCCATACTCACCCTGGACTATAAGAAGAGCCCTGCCCCTTCTTTCATTGCCTGAGTGTTGTTGTGTTTACCCGTGTCAGTCCTTGCAAATGGTACATTAGTGTTCTCCAGTTCCTGTTCCTGCTACCTGTATCCTGTATCCCGTTCTACCTTGTTCCTGTGCCTTAGAGAGTTGGAGTCGTGTTGTGCCACCGATCACGTCTGCTGTGCTGCATCACGCCTGGTGTCTGCTGCCATCCGAGCCTAACCATCGCTAATGTCTGTACCAGGGGCGTAGCTAGAGGCTCATGGGCCCCGATGCAAAAATTCTTACTGGGCCCCCCCCCCGCAAACTTCTCATGGCCGACGGTCCGCTTTCAGCTGCATCGCTGGGTCTCCTAAGTGACCCAACAATGCAGCACTAGCAGCTGGGGGCGTCACTAAGGTTGGGTTCACACACACTATTTACGGACGTAATTCGGGCGTTTTAGCATTGAATTACGTCCGAAAATGCGGCTCAAAAGCGTCGGCAAACATCTGCCCATTCATTTGAATGGGTCTTACGATGTTCTGTGCCGACGGTCATTTTTTTTTACGCGTCGCTGTCAAAAGGCGGCGCGTAAAAAAGTGCCTGTCGCTTCTTCAGACGTAAATGGAGCCGTTTTCCATGGACTCCATGGAAAACCAGCTTCAATTACTTCCGTAATGGACGCAGCGAAAGACGCCTGCACATGCCATTACGGCTGAAATTACGGTGCTGTTTTCTCCTGAAAACAGCACCGTAATTTCAGCCGTAACGGACGCTGCCGTGTGAACATACCCTCAGGGCTTAAAATGTCCGGGAAATAGCCCCAATACATATGTGTCCGCCCCCAAAAAAAGTGTGTATATGAAACAGCATAGCATATCTATAGCACTACGACCCTATAAACTATGGATAGGATTAGATACAGTGGCTGAGCAGACAGTATCACACATGATAGGATTAGATACAGTGGCTCAGAAGGCAGTATCACACATGATAGGATTAGATACACAGCTCAGCAGACAGTATCACACATGATAGGATTAGATACAGTGGCCCAGCAGACAGTATCACACATGATAGGATTAGATACAGTGGCTCAGCAGACAGTACCACACATGATAGGATTAGATACAGTGGCTCAGCAGACAGTACCACACATGATAGGATTAGATACAGTGGCTCAGCAGACAGTATCACACATGATAGGATTAGATACAGTGGCTCAGCAGACAGTACCACACATGATAGGATTAGATACAGTGGCTCAGCAGACAGTATCACACATGATCGGATTAGATATAGGGCCCAGCAGACAGTATCACACATGATAGGATTAGATACAGGGCCCAGCTCGCTGACATTGCGTCTCCAGCGCTGGACCCAGGATAGGTAAGAATAATAATTTTGCTTCTTTATGTGTTACTGATTATTTTTGTGTGTTTGTATTTTTTTTACAGGTTCGGTTGTTGGACTTCGGATACGAGGACTTCAATGACGGCGTTTTTTTTATTCTCAATAAAATGGTTAATGAGGGTTGTGTTTTTTTATTTCAATAAAATATTTTTTCTATGTGCTTGTATCTTTTTAAACTTTATTATCACCGCCTTAGTAATGGCCGCTGGCTGATTGACAACCTCCATTACTAAGGCGAGGCTTAATGTTAGCCGGTGCAGAGGCTACACTAACCCCCATTATTACCCCGGTACCCACCGCCACCAGGGGTACTGGGAAGAGCCGGGTACAAACCAGTACCCAACCATCTGTAGTGACGGGCAGGCACCGGGGTGGCCGCAGGCTGGTTGTATTAGGCTGGGGAAGGCCACAAACAGTGGCCCTTCCCACCCTTGTAATGCTGCCTGCTGCTGCTGTGTTGTATCTGGCTGGTTATGAAAATTGGGGGGGACCAGACATCGTTCTTTCCAATTATTTTTTATTTATTTTTTTTTAAATGACGTGGGGTCCCCCCCATTTTCATAACCAGCCAGATACAATAAAGCAGCAGCAGGCAGCATTACCAGGAAGGGAAGGGCCACTGTTTTTGGCCTTTCCCCTCCTGATAATACCAGCCTGCGGCCACCCCAGTGGCCGACCATCACTACAGATGGTCAGGTACTGGATCGTACCCGGCTCTTCCCAGCACCCCTGGTGGCGGTGGGTACCGGGGTAATAAAGGGGGTTAGTGTTAGCCTCTGCATCCGCTAACACTAAGCCCCGCCTTAGCAATGGATGCTGTCAATCAGCCGGCGGCCATTACTAAGGCGGTAGTAATATAGTTTAAAAAAAAACCACAAAGACATAGAAAAAATATTTTATTGAAATAAAAAAAACCCTCACACAGCCCTCATTAACCATTTTATTAATAAAAAAAAAGCTGTCATCGAAGTAGTCCTGGAATCCGCCGTAGTCCAACGACCGAACCTGTAAGAAAACACACAAAAAATGATTAGTAACACATGTGTTAGGGTATGTGCACACACACTAATTACGTCCATAATTGACGGACGTATTTCGGCCGCAAGTACCGGACCGAACACAGTGCAGGGAGCCGGGCTCCTAGCATCATACTTATGTACGATGCTAGGAGTCCCTGCCTCGCTGCCGGACAACTGTCCCGTACTGAAAACATGATTACAGTACGTCCTGCAGCGAGCCAGGGACTCCTAGCATCGTACATAACTATGATGCTAGAAATACGTCCGTCAATTACGGACGTAATTAGTGTCTGTGCACATACCCTAAGGCTTAGATACAGGGCCCATGTGTGATACTGTCTGTGGGACCCTGTATCTAAGCCTACCACAAGGTAGGCTTAGATACAGGGTCCAGCAGACAGTAATCTTATACAGTATAAGATTACTGTGTGCTGGGGCCCTGTATCTAAACCTACAGTGTGGTAGGCTTAGATACAGGGCCCAGCAGACAGGATCACGCATGGGCCATGTATCTAAGCCTACCATGTGATTGGCTTAGATACAGGGCCCAGCAGACAGGATCACACAATCTGTGATCCTGTCTCATGGGCCCCCTAAGCCTGATACATCGTAGGCTTAGGGGTTGTGCAGTCCCTGAACATTGATGGCCTATCCACAGGATAGGCCATCAATAGCTGATGTGTCGCCCGGGACCGGCAAATCAGCTGTTTTGAAGGGGCCGCAGCACTCGTACGAGAGCTGCTTCCCCTTCATTTCACTACTCGCTCACACTGTGAATCGCCGACATGGATTCACAGTGTGACCGGAATAAAGTGACAGGAATGAAGGGGAGCAGCTCTCGTACGAGTGCTGCGGCCCCTTCAAAACAGCTGATTGGCGGGTCCCGGGAGTCAGACCCCGCCAGTCAGGGCTAACCTTACCTTCCTCTTCGGCCGCGGCGGGAGTAATGTAGTCTCGATGCTGTGCGCGGCGGCATAGCGCTGTGACGTCATGCGCTGCGCACAGCGCTTGACGTCAGGACCTCCGCTGCGATCCGGAACCAGGAAGGTAAGGAAGTGCTGCAGCCCATTCAAAAAAGCTGATTGGCGGGTCCCGGGAGTCGGACCCCGCCAGTCAGGGCAACTAATCTTACCTTCCTCTTCAGCCGCGGCGGGAGTTCTGTCATCTCGATGTTGTGCGCGGCGCATAGCGCTGTGACGTCAGGACCTCAGCTGCGATCCGGAACCAGGAAGGTAAGGTCAGTCTGTTACTATAGTAACAGGGGCCCGCAGCCCGAGTTACTATAGTAACTTTTTATTGATGTGGTGCGGGGGGCCGTGGGCCCCCCTGGCTTCGGGGCCCGGTCGCAATTGCGACCGCTGCGACCCCTATAGCTACGACAGTGGTCTGTACTACCACAGGTACCCTTACTCAGACTATAGACATTGACTTGGTACTCTGTTTGGCCAGCTGCTATCCCACTAGAGCGGTGCAGCCCAGTGGGTCCACAGATCATGACACTTACATAGTTACACAATCACATAGTATGGTTGTAAAAAGACACATGTCCATCAAGTTGAACTAGGGGAAGGGAGAAAACAAAGGGAAGGGGTAGGTTTAAATGGTAAAACTTTGTTTTTCCCCATTGATACAGAGGAAGGTAAAAAACAAAAACCATAATGCATGAACCAATCTATCCTAGAGGGAAAAATTTCCATCTTGATGTAGCAATCAGACTAGATCAACATTCAAAAAATTCTATACATTTACAGCATACATTGTATTACTATGTGTTTATCTTATTTAATTCTAAGAATTCATCTAAGCCTTTCTTAGCTATGCACACCTTTGAATGGATTTTTCTTTTTTATTAAGTCAATGTGTTTTCTTGTTCTAAAGCACTTTTCTATTTTGACTTATTAAATTATTATTTTTTTACGATACAGCTTCTATGTATTTAGTATACTGTATATAGAAACTGTATCGTTCTCTCTCAGCCCATGCCATTAGTTCAGCTAAATTGAGGGCTCGGCTGAGGGCAGGTCCTGACACACAAGATCCACATAATATCGATCATGTCTAAGTTCATCAGTAATTTGGAGTATGGTGTAAATGTATACATGTCTCTTCTCAAGACTAAATAAATGTTATTGTTTTAATTTTTAATCATAACTAAAATTTTCCATACCGCCTTATGAGTTTTGCTGCTCTTTTTTGTACCATTTCCAACTCCAGGGCATCCTATCTTTGAACCGGTGACCAAAACTCAACTGCATATTCAGTTTGGAGCCGCACTAATGTTTTGTTAAGGCATCTATATTATGTCCCTTGAAACTTAAGTATTTTCCTCTTTTAAAATACAACAGTATCCTGCTGGCCATAGGAGCAGCTTATTGACATTAAGGCTGGGTTCACACAACCTATTTTCAGACGTAAACGAGGCGTATTATGCCTCGTTTTACGTCTGAAAATACGGCTGCAATACGTCGGCAAACATCTGCCCATTTATTTGAATGGGTTTGCCGACGTACTGTGCCGACAACCTGTAATTTACGCGTCGTCGTTTGACAGCTGTCAAACAACGACGCGTAAAATGACTGCCTCGGCAAAGAAGTGCAGGACACTTCTTTGGACGTTTTTGGAGCCGTTTTCTCATAGACTCCAATGAAAACAGCTCCAAAAACGGATGTGAAAAAGGCCGCGAAAATGCCGCGAAAAACGCGAGTTGCTCAAAAAACGTCTGAAAATCAGGGGCTGTTTTCCCTTGAAAACAGCTCCGTATTTTCAGACGTTTTTGGTCACTACGTGTGCACATACCCTAAATGCTGTTCTTTAGTCTATGATATACTAGTACATCCAGATCCTTCTCTGCAGGGGACTGTCCCAGTTTTACTTCTCCTAGGCACACAGATTATTAGTACCCAGATGTCTAACTTTACATTTATCCACATTAAAGAGGGCCTGTCAGCTCTCCTGACATGTCTGTTTTAATAAAAACTTGTATTCCCCATGAAATAACAATTCTGGAGCATCTTTTCTTAGATCTCTACGTTGTGCCATCCCTCTGCTATTTTAACTGTAAATTTCTAAATAAATTGACAACTCTGTGTTACTATTCCTCTTGTCAAAGGGCTGAGTCCCTCCATAGCCTCACTCTGTCTGCACTAATTGTAAATTGTCAGTCTGTGTAAAGACACATCCAATCAATTTGACCCAGAATTCTGGCACATTTTGAAAAGTAAATCTGCCCCAGTGTGTCTGCACAGGATCGCTAGCCAAAATGCCCCTTTTTTAGGTATCTGCCTTTGCTATCGGTGCTTTGAGTCTCCCTTTCCATTATTAAGGTGAACATCTATATGTGCCTTACTTCTCAGGACTGAACATTTAAAATTGAAACACCAAGAAGCACCCTGTAAGGTTATGCAAATCAAGGAAGTTGCAGGTATCGCTAATAACTACAAATGTTCACATTTTCAAGCACCTAGCTCCAATCTGTGGCATGTGGGAGCGGCATAAAAGCTAGATTGAAAGCAAAGTTTTTTAGCCACATGAAACTTCAAAAATCGGATCAAGTGGTGTGGGATCATTGCACGATGACTCCTGTTCATCGACGTGCCAGTTATCCACTTGTCGCAAACTGAGAGGGACAGAATGCTTGAACTGAGAGACCTTGGTTTATCACTCCGGCAGATCGCTACGCACCTAGGCCGAGATGTTAGCACTGTTGAACGTTGCGTGTCCCGGAGGTTGGAACAGCAACAACGAACAGGAATGACATCAAGTGGTGAACCTCTGCATGGATGGATCCTCTGATTGGATGAATAGCACGTAGTGATTCAATCTGTACTGCAAGTGAAATTGGATGTCGCATCCCAAGCCTAGGGCAGCAACCAGTCTCGACAGAAACCATCAGAAGCTGTTTGCATGACATTGGCCTACGAGTCAGACGTCCAGCTACAGGTGTTCCATTGACCACACGCCACCACTCTCAAAGGCTATCATGGTGCAGAGCAAGGCGGCATTGTAGGCTGGAATAGAGGTCTATCCTCTTCAGCAATGAGTCCCGCATTTGTCTCGGACTCTATGATAGCCAGGGATTGGTCTGAAGACCACTTGGGCAATGCCATGAAGAGGCCTTCACAAGGGAACGTCACACCAGTCCTACTCCCGGGACTATGGTGTGGGGTGGCATAATGTATAGTAGATGGACCCTTCTAGTCTTCATTTGAGATACACTAAGAGCTCTGTGTTACATTGATTTGGTCATGGAAAAATGTGGTATGGTCATTTCTCCAAAGTGTCCCAGAAGCCGTATTTTCCGCAGGGCAACGCCAGGCCACATGTCGCTAATGATACTGTGACTAGCCTGCATGGCCTAAGCATTCTACCATGGACCCCCGGTGTCAGGGATCATTACCATGTATATTGTTTGCAAAAATATTATCCTCACACATATGTATATACATTTCAGTTCTTTGTGTAATATACTGATATATATAACAAGTTCTTTGTTCATGTCGGACACACCTATGGCAGATACCGCCCCCTGGAATGCAAGAAGAATGTACAGAAGAACTTGCAGCTGAGAAGCCGGTGGAGGCTTGGGCACTCCCACATCCCTAGGGAGGGGGCATGTGTCTTTTCCTGTGTTTCTTTGTTCTGAATAAAGTTAGTTCGCTTCCTGTCCTATCTGAGGAAAGCTGTGTACCAACATCTCTGGCTGGTTTACTTCTTTCCATGCATGCATTCAGGTTTCAATTTACAGAGGTGGTTATTCGGTGTGAAATAACAGGGAGAAGGAAGCCACCCTGAAATACGGACCTGACATTTTTGGCACCCGAACAGGGACCTCACTCGAGGGGATATCGAAATCCGGACAACCAACAATCACAGGGTGAAACAGAGGACCCGAGATTGCCCACTGAAAGAGCTTGATCACCTCCACTAAGCACGGTAGCGAGTTGATTTTATAAATCTTCGTCTTATCTGTGTTTGTGGACGGTCTTGTGGCGATCTGTAGAACCCTTTTGTTGATTTCCTGGATTATCTCAGGCGACAGAGGTGATATTTTCCGCTGTGAGGTTGAAAACCTGTGAGACATTAGTCGCGCCCGACTAACCATCCTCTGGGTAATTAGGGACTAGATAGAAAATATAACCTGTCTTATACAGGGGCACGCGGGCACAGTACATGTGTGATAAGACGTGGATAGTATTATAACCTGTCCTATACGCGGGCATGCGGGGTGCAACGCACTGATAAGACGTGTGATAAGACGTGGGACAGGCGCACGCGGGGTGGAAACACTGATAAGTCGTGAATAATATAGTGCCCAGATCAGAGAGTTGTAGACCGAAAATTGTTATATAAATTGCGTGTATAATATAGACTGTTAGAATGGATGGTTGATCCTTTTCATATGATTTGGTGAAGCGAATGGAAGTTAGGAATAAGAAAGGTATTGTATGTTATATGTATTAGAAAACACAGGACCAGCCGACTCCCGGTAATGGCGTCCGTACCTCATGTTGAGTGTGTCCTCATTGTGGGCGGGAAACCCCCCCCCCTTCACAGCTGTGCAATGTGTTTCGAGGCTGCCCCCCACCCACCCCTGATGTGGCCACGCCCGGCCCAACCAAATCAGTACGAAATAATCGCCTTGTTAATTTTGTTATTGGTAACACATTCTGCAGTGTTTTTTTTTATATTTTAGATTCCATTCCAGGGTGCAGGACGCTGTTCACTGATGAAACACCACGTCATCATTATATAGAGATGGTGGCCGACAGATTGGACTGTTACAGATTATGTGTTTGATGATTTGATAATTCCTATACAATGGTGTGATGAATGATTGCAGATACGTACGTTGTTTTGCCGGCATTGAAAGTGTTAAGATTGTGAGAATAGAAGCTGTGAGGAGTGAGTATGTGGCCCCCCTCCCCCCTGTAATATGCCTTGTTTGGGAGGAGGAGGAGGGGCTGACTGGGTGCAGTCTACAGACAAAGGATTACAATATTACAATATTGCACTGATATATATATATATATATATATCAGTAATGTCTACAAACCTAAATAAATTTAATATCTTTGCGCATGCGCTGTTGTTTATAAAAGTTACGATATTTATGTGTTATGATGTGATCAGATTTCATGTGTTTTGATGTTAATTCAGATGTATTAAACTATACATACTGTGAGACACGGGGTTTCGAAAATGTATGTGCCCCCCACCGTTCCCTATTTTTATATACAGTTTATTGGTTTGCAGTAATTAATGTTATCAGATATAATATTTTCAGTTTTATTGAATAACTAATTACAATTGTTTTATTTTTTTGTTTTCACACATGAGGCACGTGCTATGGTGCGGCCTAAATGTTATTTTGGAAAATGTGAGATGTTTTACAGGTAAATGGTTGCAAGTCATTTTAAAGATAAAATGTATTTTTGTCAGGAGAAAGTTATTTTTGTTCCAGGCTGTTGTGTATTACAGGGGGTTAAACTAGTGCCCCCCAGATAGAGTGCCCGAATTTGTTATGTTGAGATGTAGTTTTGAACTCTGCTAAATTACTTTTGCAGAGTCCACAAAGGGGGGAATGGTGAAGGGACTGATCAGGTACAATTTTGGTTTGTTTTGAATTAATGAATTTGGTTTCAGGAGATCTACAAAATGTGTATGAGAGTAACCTAAATGTTAAGGTATTTCTGTGTAGATGGTTCCAGATCTTTCCAGAACGGTGAATATGGCACTGGGTAAGCTGTGCTTTAGGCTCCACCCAATATGAGGTAGTGTGTAAAAGACCATACCCCTCCAGCAAATTTACACAGGAGGCAGAGGTGACGTCACTCACAGATGAGTCTTTATAGATTTAGATGGGGGAAAAGGCAAAACAAAAAAATTGTCTGAACATTGTTTATTTTATGCCAGATTTCAGTAATATATATATTTTTATTTGTTTTTGTATTAATCAAGTATTTACAGACCCTGATAAAAGTGAAATTCTCAAAGTGTTCTGGATTATCAGATGAGTGTGGAGAAGTGTATAACATTTGGTTTTATTTTAGAGAATGAAGACGCCACCCCTTTGAGATGTTCTATCTATATGTGACATGGGTTTTTTAATGTAAATTTGTAATGTAGAAATACTTGATCATATACAGTATGTACAAGACAGGATACGAGGCACCAGGTAAATCATCCAGAAACCACTCTCACCTTCTCATTCATCTCAAGGAGCGGAGCAGGAGGTGCTCGCTGAGGCTTGTAACCTGGCAGAAGGTAAGACGGCCGACACTTACACTGACTCTAGGTACGCTTTTGGCATCGCCCACAATTATGGGCCCATTGGTAGTAGGAACTTTATTGGATCATCGGGTAAGCCAATTGAGAGAGTAAGAGAAGACAGACCTGACAACAAGAGTATGTGCGGCCAGGTGTCAGTAAATTGGCTTGTCCCTGGATACAATAATGCCACCACTAGGTTTGTAGCAGCCGGCATGATGTGCACACGGCATGACATAGGTAAAACAGCAATGGTACCTGTGAAAAGTGCAGCCCGGCCAGATTACCCGTCCCAGCGACTGCAGAACATACAACTACCCGAAGTAGAAGTGTATGACAATGTGCTCGTGTGTGCAGACCTGTTCTCAGGGGGGCCTGAAGCCCGGCCAGTATCTTCCCCACTGCAGACGTTGTGTGTTGTGACAGGGGAACAGTGTTATCCCAAGTATTGAACTGATGTTTGTACAATTATAAGATGTCAGCAGTTCTCTAGACGTTGTCCCAAGGTTAGTTTGTTTAATAACTGTATTCAAGAAGTGTTGTGGGAATATTAAATACTGAGGTTAAGTTTTATGTAAAGTTCTAGACCAGCCTCAGCATTGGACTATTGGAGGCGTCAGATAAAAGGTGCAAAAGCGGAATATTCCCATTCGAAAACATTTTTATTTGTTTATTTTGTTGTTGTTGTGAAAGGGACATTTTAGAGCAGAGAATTCTGTGCAGTGTATATGTGTATGTATAGATATATATATAAAGAAAAGAGGAATCAGTTTGTAGGTCTCAGTTTTAGTTACTGACCAGTGTGAACGTTTAACATAAATCTGTCATTGTTAATGTTTTTCTTCAAGTTAATTATCTGATTAAGATCAATTACTGATTAGGCTATGAAAAGCTTGTTCTTCACAGGAAGAGTCCAACTGGGAGCGGAAGGCGTGACAACCAGATTCTAACAGAATGTGGACGGATAAAGGAAGGTAAACCGGTAGCGCCCAATGCATTCTTGATAGCACTTGTATTGATGGTGTATGACCTCACATATGCCCCAAGACTGCAAGGATCGACGTGGTAAGATCTAATTGGTATGTCCCAGGCTTTACAGCTGATGCTGCTAAATTCTGTTAGAGCTGTTTGATTTGCCTACAGAACAGTCCTGGCAGACCGGTGCCAACCTTATCATACCCGCCTCCCACAAAGAGAACCGACCTTGAGAGGCCTTCCCATGCAATACAAATTAGAGTAAGACAAATTGGTTTGTGACATTTGTCAGATAAACATGTGGAATCTGTGTATATTTTTGTGAGCTGGAGATGTTCCAGGTAATCAGCTCAGATCAAGGTACAAATCCTGCTGGAAAGTGTAACACCAAGTGCAAATGAAATGTACCCAATAATTACACATCTTCTAGGTGCCCTGTCCATTGGAACAGAGAAGTTTTTTCCTTATATAAAGGTGTTTGTTTGATGTCGTTTAAGGGCCTGACATTATTGTATGTACTTAGAACAACGTTTATAATGTATGCGGATGATGTTATCTCCAGATTAGTATTTATTTTAACAATTGAACAGAGCTGGGGGTCCCCAGCAAGTGCCAGTAAATATGAACTAAAAGACTTTTAACACGATGAACTCCATCACTGAGATGCGGCAGGCACAGCCTGAGCCAGTACAACGCGTTTATCATGAACTGACGGCAGTGTCACAATTCTAAGCAGCCGCCCAGACAAGTAACTTACTGTAGGAAGAGGACAGATGCGGAGGGTTGGTGGTAGTCACAATACAACTCCACTACTCCGTCTACGTGGGATCTCACCCCAGGATCACAGTATGAGGTGTTATGTACAGCACGGTGACGTAAACTGAAGGAAACCAAGTCCTGATGACATCAGAAAAGATCAAAGTAAAGACCAAAGACCTGAGTGAATCTGTCAGCAGTATCAAGTGTTTTGATAAGTAAGTGGCTAGGAGGGGGTAATAATAACTCCCCCACTGGACACCAACGTAATCTGACTCCACAATTGTGTGGGTTACCCTGAGGGTGACAGTCAGTGAAGAGCAGAAGACAGGAGAAGAAGGGGACAATGATGTACAGGACTGGCAATGAACTGATGGGACCCGAAACCTGAGGGTGATAGCATGAGATTGGTGATAGCATTATGTTATTAGTTGAGGCCCTATTGTTTATAATGTCTGAGGTTAGTAATTATAATGTGTGTAAATATGCCACGGTGCAGAAATCCAAAACCCCTACCCGCATGGTTCGAGTGGTCAGTGGTAGGTTGCTAGGCAAGACTCAAGGATAGAGTAATAATATTTTTAGGGGGGACTGTCAGGGATCATTACCATGTATATTGTTTGCAAAAATATTATCCTCACACATATGTATATACATTTCAGTTCTTTGTGTAATATACTGATATATATATAACAAGTTCTTTGTTCATGTCGGACACACCTATGGAAGACACCGCCCCCTGGAATGCAAGAAGAGTGTACAGAAGTACTTGCAGCTGAGAAGCCGGTGGGGGCTTGGGCACTCCCACATCCCTAGGGAGGGGGCATGTGTCTTTTCCTGTGTTTCTTTGTTCTGAATAAAGTTAGTTCGCTTCCTGTCCTATCTGAGGAAAGCTGTGTACCAACATCTCTGGCTGGTTTACTTCTTTCCATGCATGCATTCAGGTTTAAATTTACAGAGGTGGTTATTCGGTGTGAAATAACAGGGAGAAGGAAGCCACCCTGAAATACGGACCTGACACCGGCGTCTCCGGACCTGTCTCCCATCAAACACATCTGGGACGTCATTGGTCGGCAATTGCAAAGGGAGCTGCCGGCAGCCAATTTTGATGATTTGCGTGCCCAAGTGCATTCAGCGTAGCATAACATTCCCACTCTTTGATAGCATGCCAAGGCGTGTAAGTGCATGTATTCCTATGCATGCCACTCATGCTTGATACTGAAGAAACCTATTGATCCTGTGATTTCCACAATTCCAAAACTTTTCTTTCTTGGTGTTGCATTTTCAATGTTGAGGAGTGTGTATGTATATATATATATATAGATAGATAGATAGATAGATAGATAGATAGATAGATAGATAGATAGATAGATAGATAGATAGATAGATAGATAGATAGATAGATATACACTACCATTCAAAAGTTTAGGGTCACTTAGAAATTTCCTTATTTTTGAAAGAAAAGCACAGTTTTTTTCAATGAAGATAACATTAAATTAATCAGAAATACACTCTATACATTGTTAATGTGCAAAATGACTATTCTAGCTGCAAACGTCTGGTTTTTAATGCAATATCTACATAGGTGTATAGAGGCCCATTTCCAGCAACGATCACTCCAGTGTTCTAATGGTACATTGTGTTTGCTAACTGTGTTAGAAGGCTAATGGATGATTAGAAAACACTTGAAAACCATTGTGCAATTATGTTAGCACCGCTGTAAACAGTTTTGCTGTTTAGAGGAGCTATAAAACTGACCTTCCTTTGAGCTAGTTGAGAATCTGGAGCATTACATTTGTGGGTTCGATTAAACTCTCAAAATGGCTAGAAAAAGAGAGCTTTCATGTAAAACTCGACAGTCTATTCTTGTTCTTAGAAATGAAGGCTATTCCATGCGAGAAATTTCCAAGAAACTGAAGATTTCCTACAACGGTGTGTACTACTCCCTTCAGAGGACAGCGCACACAGGATCTAACCAGAGTAGAAAGAGAAGTGGGAGGCCCCGCTGCACAACTGAGCAACAAGACAAGTACATTAGAGTCTCTAGCTTGAGAAATAGACGCCTCACAGGTCCTCAACTGGCAGCTTCATTAAATAGTACCCACAAAACGCCAGTGTCACCGTCTACAGTGAAGAGGCGACTCCGGGATGCTGGCCTTCAGGGCAGAGTGGCAAAGAAAAATCCATATCTGAGACTGGCTAATAAAAGGAAAAGATTAATATGGGCAAAAGCACACAGACATTGGACAGAGGAAGATTGGAAAAAAGTGTTATGGACAGACGAATCGAAGTTTGAGGTATTTGGATCATACAGAAGAAAATTTGTGAGACACCGAACAACTGAAAAGATGCTGGAAGAGTGCCTGACGCCATCTGTCAAGTATGGTGGAGGTAATGTGATGGTCTGGGGTTGCTTTGGTGCTGGTAAAGTGGGAGATTTGTACAAGGTAAAAGGGATTTTGAATAAGGAAGGCTATCACTCCATTTTGCAACGCCATGCCATACCCTGTGGACAGCGCTTGATTGGAGTCAATTTCATCCTACAACAGGACAATGACCCAAAGCACACCTCCAAATTATGCAAGAACTATTTAGGGAAGAAGCAGGCAGCTGGTATTCTATCTGTAATGGAGTGGCCAGCACAGTCACCAGATCTCAACCCCATAGAGCTGTTGTGGGAGCAGCTTGACCGTATGGTACGCAAGAAGTGTCCATCAAGCCAATCCAACTTGTGGGAGGGCCTTCTGGAAGCATGGGGTGAAATTTCTCCCGATTATCTCAGCAAATTAAGAGCTAGAATGCCAAAGGTCTGCAATGCTGTAATTGCTGCAAATGTAGCATTCTTTGACGAAAGCAAAGTTTGAAGGAGAAAATTATTATTTCAAATAAAAATCATTATTTCTAACCTTGTCAATGTCTTGACTATATTTTCTAGTCATTTTGCAACTCATTTGATAAATATAAGTGTGAGTTTTCATGAAAAACACAAAATTGTCTGGGTGACCAAACTTTTGAACGCTAGTGTATATATATAGATAGATATATCTATCTATCTATCGATCGATCGATCGATAGATAGATAGATAGATAGATAGATAGATAGATAGATAGATAGATAGATAGATAGATAGATAGATAGATAGATAGATAGATAGATAGATATACTAGTCCTTCTCAATGAATTAGAATAACATCAAAAAGTTAATTTAATTCAGTAATTCAATTCAAAAAGTGAAACTCATATATTATATAGATTCATTACACACAGTGTGATCTATTTCCAGCATTTTTTTTATTTTAATGCTTATGATTATGGCTAACAGATGATGAAAACCCAAAATTTTGTATCTCAGAAAATTTGAATATTATATAAGCACAATTTCAAAAATTATTTTTAATACCGAAATGTTGGCCTACTGAAAAGTATGTACAGTATATGCGTTCAATACTTGGTTGGGGCTCCTTTTGCATGAATTACTGCATCAATGCAGCGTAGCATGGAGGTGATCGGCCTGTGGCACTCTGCTGAGGTGTTATTTCAGCCCATGTTGCCTTCACCTCGTCTGCATTTTTGGGTCTGGTGTCCCTCATCTTCCTCTTGGCAATACCCCATTGATTCTCTATGGAGTTTAGGTCAGGCGAGTTTGCTGGCCAATCAAGGACAGTGATACTGTGGTTATTAAACCAGGTATTGGTACTTTTGGCAGTGTGGGCAGGTGCGAAGTCCTGTTGGAAAATTAAATCAGCATCTCCATAAAGCTTGACAGCAGAGGGAAGCATAAAGTGCTCTAAAATGTCTTGGTAGACGGCTGCGTTGACTATGGACTTGATATAACACAGTGGACCAACACTGTTGCTCATTGGCCTAAAGTCCTGTTTTCAGATGAAAATTTATTTTGCATTTCATTTGGAAATCAAGGTCCCAGAGTCTGGAGAGGCACTCAATCAAAGTTGCTTGCGGTCCAGTGTGAAGTTTCCACATTCAGTGATGGTTTGGAGAGCCATGTCATCTGCTGGTGTTGAAACGATCACTGTCCTTCAATCAACTGCCACTGCCTTATTTCAGTAACTTATACCCAATATTCCGATTGTAAGTCTTGAGCTGGATTGTATCCATTCCTCCCTGACCAGGTGCAAACCTGACCGCCTTCAGGTGACATAGTCAAGAAGTTCCCGTATTACCACGCTAAAGATCAACTTTTTACAGTGACCCGAAACACCGCTTCACTGGTATTTCAAGGCCACACATACAAGCTTTTCGCTGACCTGGCTCCATGTACTATTGCTAAATGCTGGGCCATGAAGTCTTACCGTGAAGCAGGGGCAGAGTAAGGTGAAAATTCAACCCTAGCATTTGATTCTGGTTGTAATCATGGCAAATAATAATGCCATATCTCTCAGACTACTGCTTCCCCACAGTGGCAACATGCATGGTGGAAGTGGTAGTCTGAGAGGATATTTGTCAAATAAACCTGCAAAAGGATGATTGCTGTTCCACTGAGGCATTATAAGTCACAGCATAACCCAGTAAAAGATATACAATGGATCACTGAGGTACCACAAGTCACAGCATAACCTAGAAATAAATAACTACACAGTGGAGCACCGAGGCACTACAAGTCCCAGCATAACATAGTAATCAATAACTACACAATGGAGCACTGAGGCATTATAAGTCCCAGAATAACCAAGGAATAATAAATATACAGGGGTTTACTGTGTGTGGTCACAGGGACAGGCTGTGCTGGAGGGCAGACTTCAACATTGTGTGGCCATCTCTTCTCTCTGCAGGCACAGCACGCTGACGCTACACGAGCCTGCCACGGAGGAAGAGGAGAGGAGAATGCAAGCGCTGGGTGACTGACCGACCCTGCAACATGCAGAGAGAAGTCACAGGGGAGGGGGAGGAGCTTCAGAAGCTAGAAGCACCCCGGGCATGAAGAGGAGAGCGGCCCACTGCAGATACCAGCCCCTCTGGCATTTTCTAGAATTGCCAGATGGGCAGTCCGGCCCTGCTTTGAAGTACCCTATGCAAAAAATATAAAATATCAGTAGGGTTTCCATTTCAAGCTACAATTTCCTACCTGAATGTGCTCTACACAGTGATCTCTCCAGAAGGCGCTAGATGCTGCTTGTGCACCAGTTGCCATTTTGATGACCTCTGACTGTTAGCGGGAGTTCTCTTGTGACATCCTTAGTCCCCAATCTATGTGGACTCTAGTCTATCATACCCTGTTATAACTACTCCCTACCACTTCTTTTTGTATTTACATTCTCCCACCTTCTTTTTTTTTAGCAAGGTTATGCATGTTCTTCCATGCCAGATAGATGTCCTCCTCATTACCTTCTTTCATATTTGGAACTCGGTGCCTTAGCAGGCCCCTGCCTCTTCTAGTGCTTTTTAAAGTTGTAGGTTAGCTAAGTTGATTTATTATTTGTTACCCATTTTGTACTGTTTATCTCCTTTAATTTTTGCTCACAGGATTATCGCATTTCTCATGAGCTGTCTGCTATACTTATTCCATGTTTGTGGAAGTTTTTTATTCTTTCCTTCTTCTTCTCCTTTCTTTTCTTCCTTCATTCTCTTAACAGGGTGCTCACCTGCGTGGAGCCGCCTGCGGTACAGTCCTCTGCACTCCTGCATTGCAATTTGCCACCTGGGACCCTTGCTTATTCATGTAAATTTATTTTCATAATTATACTATCCTGACATCATGTTATGAACTATTATCAATCACAATGTGTCTGCTGTAATTCAACCCATAAATGCACCAAAACACTTCCAGGAAACACATTTCTCATTCCTTCTGCCCCACGATACCTGGCTTCCTCTTACCCTCAATTTTATGTAGTAAAAGCCCCATCTCGTCAAAAAATGTTGGGGGGGGGGGGGCTTTGTTGAATGTTTTTAGCATACCATCAGCTCAGAATCAATTCTGGGATAGCGGTCTGCAGACACTTCCCTCTAGTATAGAAAATATATTAATTCTACTTCTGTTAGCAGAGACTGACCATTACATCTATATAAGTGATAAAGTTTCTGGGCTCATGGGTTGTTTTTAGAATATAGGCTACATGGCTTTAATAAAGGTTATTTTCATTATTAGGAATTATGTGAATAGAACAATTCAATACCTTCTGTTAGTGGTGTGGAAAATAGGGTTAGTGGTCTTATAGGCAAATTGTGTTTTGTGATAATATTTACCCGCCATCTACTAGGGAAAATATTTTTGTTTTTGTTTATTTTTGGTTTATTGTATTAGTGGTTACACCTCAGTTGACACAAGAGTTGGCTTGGGCCCGGCGTGAATTACACCTCTGTCTCACTAAGAAAGGTGAGAGGCTTATGAGTTGGTTTCAACCGACATACTTTACAGTAAACAATAGGAATAATTCTCATCTGGCCCACAGATGTCCAATCCTGCCATTTCCCCCATTTTATTGCACACACATTTTGAGAACATAACCTCTACCCTTTGTGACAGACCATGTGGAGAGGTTGTGGATGGGGTCTATATTTCCCCAAGATTTCTGTCTTCTGCTATCTGAAAACAACCAGGAAAAATTCAGCAGAGAATGCGGTTCTCCCTCTGCAATAGGTTTTACCTAAAACCTGGAAAAGGTCCTGGTTGTTGGAGTGGGGAGAGATCCACACAGTCCTGGTCTTAGGCTGTCTAGCTATTAATCAGGGGTCAGGTGTGATAGCCCTTTAAAAAGGCTGCCGTTAAGTCACACTCTCTCTCAGCCTTGGGAGAGGAGCTTGTGAGAGCGAACCGACTGCATTCATAACAACAGGTTGTATGGTCTGCATGGTTTATGGTGCCAGGCATTAGGCCTGCACTGTGTTAGTTAGGATACCTGACTGTATAGTTAGTGCCGGACAGCATAGAGTTTTCTTTTATTTGTTTTCTTTTTATTCATGTACAACCTGTAAATAAAACTGGCTGAGGCCAGTAGTACCACATCTTTGCTGTGCAGACTGAAATTTACTGCCGTGTTTGATTCTGAGTGCCCGTCTACCCCAGGAGACGACTGTCCCGCTACCTAATTCCCTTATACCTTAGACAATAGTGAGTGAATTGTGTTGGCACTTGTCTCAATTATATATAGAACCGACGGATCCCGACCTACGTGCAATTGATCTTCTTTCTACCACCCCGTTGCCACCCTTGCCCAATATGTTGGCTGACCTTTTGAGTCAAGGGATTTCCCATAAAGAAATGGAGTGTGGCATTAAAATGTTAAAGCTTAAAGGGGTTGTCAAGTCCTAAGAAATTGATGGCTTCTCCTCAAGAAAGGCCATCAACATCTGATCAGTCGGAGTCCGACTCCAGTTACCCACGCTGATCAGCTGTTTTGAAAGGGGCCGCAGTAGTCGTACGAGCGCTGCTTCCCCTTCATTTCCTTTAATGCTCACACAGGGAATCGCTGACACACTTGTTGTGCCAGTTCACAGTATTACTGCCTTCTCCCATTCACTTCAGTGGGAGAAGGGTGTAATGCTGTGAACCGCCGCTACAAGTGTGTCGGCGATTCACAGGGTGAGCAGCAGAAATGAAGAGGAAGCACCGCTCATATGAGCACTGCGGCCCCTTTAAAACAGCTGGTCGGCGGGGGTGCCTGGAGTCAGACCCCGACCGATCATATATTCCTGGAGAGGTCATCAATTTCTTAGAACTGGACAACCCCTTTAACGCCTTAAGGCATTGTCACGTTCATGTACGTGACAAGCATTTAAGAAAAGTATAGACCAATAAAAACTACAGCCCGCCCCCACAGGAAAAAAGCCCTCATACCACTCAGTTGACGGAAAAATAAAAAAGTTATGGCTCTCAGAATGTGGCGACACAAAGCTAATTTTGTAAAAGTGATAAAACACAAAAAAACTATATCAATTTGGTATCGCTGTAAACATGTCAACCCATAGAAGAATGTTAACTTGTCTTTTTTACTGCACGATGAACGCCATAAAAAGGAAAATCAAAAAAACGGCGGAATTGCTGTTTTTTGCCCATTTCACCCCACAAAGAATTTTTTTTCAGTTTCCCAGTATATTTTATGGTACATTAAATGGTGCCAAAAAAAACTACAACTCCTCTCGCAAAAAAACAAACCCTCATACGGCTATGTCGACGGAAAAATAAAAATGCTATGACTTTTGGAATGTGGGTAGGAAAAAACTAAAATGAAAAACCGAAAATTGGCCCGTCATTAAGGGGTTAATAAGCAGACAAACCCTGACGTCTTCACTGCTTTATATAGGAACGGTGAAACCCCTAACTCCACCACGCTCACTCTATTGATCTCTGACTCAAATTGGTCTAACTATCGCCAAATTTCCTTAATAAACATATATGTCAAATTGCTAGCTAAGATCCTTGCTCTGAGTTTAAATGCTCGTAGGTAACTTGATGGAGATCAAGTTGGATTTGTTTGGTGCCGGGAGGCCTTTGATAATATACAACGGCTCTCCCACCTGTTATATTGCTGCAAATAATAGAGAGGCATTGAGGCTATGTTCCTTTCTCTTGATACTAGAAAGGCATTTGATATGGTCTTGATAATTTTTCGTGCTACTAAACTGGTATGGATTTTTCTTCTATTTTTCACCTAGCTCAATACCCCCTCTATAGCACTCCCAAAGCCTTTGTAAGATACAATGGGTTCTCCTCTGACCTCTTCTCTATCTTCCGAGGCACCTATCAAGGCTGCCCCCTCTTGCCCTTCCTTTTTATTCTTGCTTTTGAAACTCTGGCGAGTAATCTTAGCCAAGATCCCAATATTCAAAGCAATGAAATTGCTTCGGTAGAACAAAAATTGTGTATGTTTTCCAACGAAATCCTCTTCACCATCACATCTCCTGACCACTCTACCCAACCTTTTGCGCACTTTGTCCATCTTCAGGTCAGTCACGGGTTTAGTAGTCAATCATGGCAAATCCAATGCACTAAATATCTCACACCCCTCCCTCATGGTTGCTATTTTAAAATCCCATTTCCTACTTCAGTGGGTGTCGGGCCAGCTTGATTATCTGGAAATATGCATCACTACTGAGGTGCACACTATTAGTATGGCGAACTACCCCACCAATACTCAGACGACTTAGAACCATGCTGGAAGATTGGGGCAAATATCATGTTTCATGGCTGGGCCAGGTGCATGCATTCAAATTTGTATTTTATCTAAACTACTGTATCTTTTTTTTTTTTTTGCATGCTCACAGACCCTGTTTCTTGTCATTATTTCTAATTTTCCAGAGATTTATCAACAAATTTGTATGGCAGGGCGGAGTTCCTAGAACAAATAGTGCTACTTTATAACGGCATAAAGCAAATTGTGGGTTGGGAGTTCCCAATGAGACTAAATAAATCAGATATCCCAGCTGGCTCTTTGTCATGCTACTACAGAACTACCCCTATGAATTGAGCTCAAAAGCGCCTGAATGGCACCTGATCCCAATAGATGGGCTCTTAGGGCTTTTTTCCTCTCTCTTGACTAGGTAAAGTAAATTGATTTCTCCATTCCTAGTGCTGGCTCCACTCTGTGGCAATGCACTTTTCCTCCTGGGACTCGTGTTCCTTCATCTGTTTTGAGCTTGGTCTGTAAGAGGACTTGCAAAAGTGCATAATTTCCTCACTATATCAGGAATCATGTTCTTCCCAGGATACATTTTCGCTACCAAGCGTAGAACTGTTCCGATTTTTTCAGACTAAGCACTTTGTTTCCATACTACCCCCTAGTGCTAACCCAATTTGAGCTACATTAGCATCAAAGCCCTCACTAACTCACTAACTTTTTGCTTGCCTTTGTCAAGCCCAGTCTAGCTGCCAGTTGCCATATATGTGGGAGGCTGACTTAGGCACAGATTTATCTGAAGCCCAGTGGTCACAAATTTGGTCTTCTAGCACCAGAGGACTGCTGAACACTCTGATGCTTAAAACCAATATTAAGGTGCTCACGAGATGGTTCCTGAATCCTGCCCACATAGCTAAGGCAGTCCTATGGTACTTTTTTTTTTAGAGAATGCAGGGAACCAAGAGATATGTTTCTTATATGGAGGGAATGTCCTAAAGTATGGGGGTTTTGGGTGCCGGACATATTTTCTTATCCTGATCCTCACTGGTCACACCTTAGTTAAAAATCCCAGGGTAGCCCGCCTTAATAAGAATATTTCCAATATACTGTACTGACATATGGTTTACACGAATCTGTAATCAGTGGAGCACCCAATTGCAGTGAATAAAGTCCAGCAATCCAATCAGAAATACATATAGAAAAATGATATGCAATGGGGCTACACACTGTATAGTCCGGATAAAAATGACTCCAGGAATAGTTCCTCACCATCCCCAATAGTAAGAAGGTTAGATGTGGTAGATGAGGTATCAGAACACACTTGGTGTTTCTACTGCATGGTCTCCCATCCTTCACATAAAGTGGTTAAAGTGACAGAATAAAAAGCGCTCATAAATATATAAAATCTCCACGTTACATGCCAAGCCTCTCCTGCCCGACCCTGGGTTTCACCTCGTCCAAACTTCTCCTGGGGCGCGTGTTGAATTTTTATCCGGACTATACAGTGTGTAGCCCCATTGCATATAATTTTTATATATGTATTCTAAATCTACTCCAACATTCTCGTGTTTTAATTTATTTTCCCTTCTTGGTCATGAAACAAACAATTGCAATGTCATGGAAGAAATCATCTCTTGACTTTGCTGACGTTAAGAGATGGATGTCCTGGTTTATGACTAATAAAAAACTGATTCTCGGCTTTCTTCTGTTTCATTGACCGCAGCTCACCTTGCATAACACCCAGTTCACATGGGGTTGCATTTTTCATGGACATGCTGGCCATTGATGTCTAACTTAATGCTATATAGTGCCTTGATCCTGTGAGCAACCTTAGTGTTACCCCTTTCCTCCGCCCTGTTATTTGCTTATAGTTGAGCGATGGCTGAGTAAGCGTATGACTATATTACTATATTATGGATCACTAAGCAGACTTAGGCCTCATGCACACGACCGTAAAAACTCCTGTTATTACGGGTCGTAATTACGACCCGTAATAACGGACTCATAGACTTCTATTGGCGACGGGTGCCTTCCCGTTTTCTCACGGGAAGGTGCCCGTGCCGTTGAAAAAGATAGAACATGTCCTATTTCAGGCCGTAATAACGGCACGGACAGTCCATAGAAGTCTATGGAGCTCTCGTAATGACGGGTGGCTACATGTGTGCACCCGTCATTACGGCAGCGTTGCTAAGCGACGTCAGTAAATAGTCACTGTCCAGGGAGCTGAAAGAGTTAACTGATCGGCAGTAACTCTTTCAGCACCCTGGACAGTGACTACCGATCAGTGTAAACCTGTAAAAAATAAAAATAAAAGACTTTCATACTTACCGACAACTTCCTGCTTCCTCCAGTCCGGTCTCCCGCCCGTTGCCTTGGTGACGCGTCCCTCTCGACATCCGGCCCGACGTCGTGGATGACGTTTCAGGCCATGTGACCGCTGCAGCCAATCACAGGTCAATCACAGGCTGCAGCGGTCACATGGACTGCCGCGTCATCCAGGGATGTCGGGCTGGATGTGAAGAGAGGGACGCGTCACCAAGACAACGGCCGGGTAAGTATGAATTTCTTTAACTTTTATTACAGAAAAGGCTGTCCCTTCTCTCTATCCTGCACTGATAGAGAGAAGGGGCTGCCGATTAGTGCAGTGATTTTTTGCCGTCAAAAACGTTCCCGTAAATACGGGTGGAATACGGGTGACACCGGACCCATATTTACGGGCACGGGTTCATAAATACTGGTACAAAACGGGTGGAATACGTGTGACACCGGACCCGTATTTACGCCAGTATTTACGGGTGGGAAAAAATACGGTCGTGTGCATGAGGCCTTAGTCGTTTGTTCTGACTTCTGCTCTGTTGCCTATCAAGCCATCTCTTCACATTGTTACAATGATTTATCTGTAAACAATTTTCAGGCTTATGTTTTAGCCTGTTTGTATTTATTTGTGTCTTGTCTATACTCCGATGTTTCCCTACATTTCATTAGAAAATTGACAAATTTTAATAAACATACAAGTTCAAAAATACTCATTGTGTCCAAGTCAGCTTATGATCATCTTCCATTAACTGTACTATACTACAAGGTTTAGTGTTGTCCGTACTTGTACAGCAGTTGTACAAATGTTGAAAATGTTACGTTTTAATTCTGTATTAGAAACAATTGGAGAAATGCCCTCTGTATTTAGCATAGCACCTCAATCTAGAAGAATCTGAATTTTTGTTAGATTGTTATCTTTTACATTTTAATTATTGGCTAAATAAAACATACATTTTTACGATAAACATTATTGAATAGCAGTGGGGCAAGATTTCCTAAAACTTGTTGTGCAATTGGCAATAGCAATGGAGAGGGCTTTAGGGTATGATTGGCCACCCAGCCGAGGCTGCAGTGCTCATACAAGCACCGCTGCCCCTTCAAGCAGATGATTGGCGGGGGTGCCGAGAGCCATCAATTTTTAAATCCTGGATAAACCCTTAAATAGCCCCTCAGTAGAGATGAGTGAAATGTTGAAATCTAGTTTTGTCCACAGTCCTACAAATCTGGCCATCTGTTTCAACTTGGCGCAAATAATTAAGCAGTGTAAAATAAATAATATATATAGATTTTGGTATTTGTTACACTAAGGATGTACTCACTATCAATACTTATAATATGTCAATTAGGTGTGGGTTCTAGAAAGTTCTATGGAATGTACAGGGGGGGGTTAGAGGCATAAGATCTGCTAAAAAGGCTTCCCCCCCCCCCACAGTTTGAGCACATGACCAAAGGAGCACGTGTCCATTTTCCTAAATGTGCAGTATAAGGGGGGTGCAATGTTTTGCCATTGACACTGACCAACCTGCCCACTTGGAGAAAAAAACGCAAACTGAAAGGAAACACAACAGCAATTCATCCGCTATGTTGCTTCCCAAGGAACAGGTTTGAGAATTAGACTGCTATAACATCTTATCCTGTTTTGGGAATGTTGTCGAGAGGTATCCCTACCCACGTTAACTATTAAGTTGACCTAAAGGACTGTAAATTGGCATGTATTGGCACTATCTGTAGTCACTTCTCCAAGAAATGGCAGTGACATACACCTGGGTAGAAACAGAGATATCTAAGGAATTACCCTTGTTCCTTGCAACATGGCTGTAGAGAGCTGGCATGACTTTGTTAGCAAAATAGTGCTGCTTTCAAATATTCCATCTTGGCTGAGCCAGTACTATCACCAAGCGGAAAGTCTTAGAACCTATTAGCTGGTGCAGAAAAAACTGTGCTACCAGTAACCTAAGATGCATTAAGAAACCATAAGATGCCTAGTAGCATACTGTTGTTTAGAGACTCGAAAAGGTTTGCGGGGATGACTGTTGGCGTATGGATGTATTTGGGGAAGAAAAGGAGTAGAATGATGCCTTTGTTGTAACTTTGACTCATTGCTACCAGCATAGCATATACCAGCACATGCACTGACAGTAAAAGTAACCAGTGCAGCACCAACAACTACCGATAAGTAAGAATGACAGCAAAGTGCCCTATTGACCCAGGAAATTGACTTTTTGCTATTACAGTGGAGGAGAGGAATGCATTTTTGGGCATTCTTATGTTCCTTCCATGCAATGTGGGTGCTTGTAAGACAGCAAGGTTGTTGCTCCCAAAATGTGTGCGCGAATTGTACTTAGTTGGTCTGCTTTTTACAGACATCCTGCAGATGCCCACAGACAGATTATTGTAAAATAATAATACCATAATAGGGATGCACATGCAGAGTTTTCAGTACTTCTGATGGTTTGTGACATTCCCTCTGACTCCAGAGGTGCCAGCTTGTTGACGAGCTGATATCTCCTGTGCCTAGGGCTGGGCGATTATGATCTAAATCAAAATCACGATTAATGTAACCTCGATTACGATTAATGAATGGTTATTTAAGCCACACCCTTTTTGCATGCCACACCCCCAATTTGCATGCTACGCTAGTAAATTAATATTTATCCCCTGAGCCTGCTGTATACTACTGTATATAATATACCCCCTGACACTGCCCCTACACAGTATACTGCCCCCATAGTGCTTCCCACACAGTAAAATGCCCCACAACTGTCCCCACACATCATAATGTCTCCATAGCTGCTTCCACACAGTATAATGCCTTCTATAGCTGCCGCCACACAATATAATGCACCCATAACTGTCCTCCACACAGTATAATGCCCCCATAACTGCCCTTTACATAGTATAATACCACCATAACTTCCCCACACAGTATAATGCCCCCAAAGCTGCCCCCCACACATTATAATGCCCCCATAACTGCCTCTACACCGTATAATGCACCTATAACTGACTTCCAGAGTATAATGTTCCTATAACTGCCCTCACACAGTAAAATGCCCCCCATAGCTGCACCCACACAGTACAATGCCCCCATAACTACCTCTATAGCTGCCCCCCACACAGTATAAAATCCCCTATAGCTGCCTCCTCTAAGTATAATGCCCCAAAGCTGCCCCCATGCTGTATAATTCAGCACAACTGCCCCCCACAAATCATAATGCCCCATAGCTGCCCACACAGTATAATGCCCCATAGCTGCCCCACACAGTATAATGCCCTCATAACTACCCCAATAGCTGCCCTCCATACTGTATAACGTTCCCATAACTGCTCTCCACACAGTATAAAGTCCCCCATAGCTGCCCTCTCACAGAATAAAGCCCTATAGCTGCTCGCACGCTGTATAATGCAACACAACTGCCCCCATACATCATAATGCCACAATAGGTACCCAAACTGCATAATGCCCTCAAAGCTGCTTCCACGCAGTATAATGCCCCTATAACTGACTTTCCATGCAGTATAATGTCCCTATAAGTGCCCTCACACAGTATAATGCCCCCCATAACTGGCCTCATACAGTATAATGCCCCCATAACTACCCCCAAAGCTGCCCTCCACACAGTATAAAGTCCCCCATAGCTGCTCCCTCACAGTTTAATGCCCCATAGCCAGGGCCGCCATCAGGGGGGTATTAGGGGTAGTGGTGTGAGGGGCCCGGCCAAACCTAATTGAAAGGGGGGCCCGGCAACTGCCGCGACATTCTTTTGGTAGGAAAAAACGGGCCCCTGCAATGGGGCCCGTTTTTTTCACCAAAAGAATGTCGTGAGCTGCTGCTGATGCTGCTGCGGGCCCCCTCCCTTCGTCATGGGGGGCCGTCAAACAATGTTAGGGCCTGTTCTTCCCAGGATACATTTTCGCTACCAAGCGTAGAACTGTTCCGATTTTTTCAGACTAAGCACTTTGTTTCCATACTACCCCCTAGTGCTAACCCAATTTGAGCTACATTAGCATCAAAGCCCTCACTAACTCACTAACTTTTTGCTTGCCTTTGTCAAGCCCAGTCTAGCTGCCAGTTGCCATATATGTGGGAGGCTGACTTAGGCACAGATTTATCTGAAGCCCAGTGGTCACAAATTTGGTCTTCTAGCACCAGAGGACTGCTGAACACTCTGATGCTTAAAACCAATATTAAGGTGCTCACGAGATGGTTCCTGAATCCTGCCCACATAGCTAAGGCAGTCCTATGGTACTTTTTTTTTTAGAGAATGCAGGGAACCAAGAGATATGTTTCTTATATGGAGGGAATGTCCTAAAGTATGGGGGTTTTGGGTGCCGGACATATTTTCTTATCCTGATCCTCACTGGTCACACCTTAGTTAAAAATCCCAGGGTAGCCCGCCTTAATAAGAATATTTCCAATATACTGTACTGACATATGGTTTACACGAATCTGTAATCAGTGGAGCACCCAATTGCAGTGAATAAAGTCCAGCAATCCACTCAGAAATACATATAGAAAAATGATATGCAATGGGGCTACACACTGTATAGTCCGGATAAAAATGACTCCAGGAATAGTTCCTCACCATCCCCAATAGTAAGAAGGTTAGATGTGGTAGATGAGGTATCAGAACACACTTGGTGTTTCTACTGCATGGTCTCCCATCCTTCACATAAAGTGGTTAAAGTGACAGAATAAAAAGCGCTCATAAATATATAAAATCTCCACGTTACATGCCAAGCCTCTCCTGCCCGACCCTGGGTTTCACCTCGTCCAAACTTCTCCTGGGGCGCGTGTTGAATTTTTATCCGGACTATACAGTGTGTAGCCCCATTGCATATAATTTTTATATATGTATTCTAAATCTACTCCAACATTCTCGTGTTTTAATTTATTTTCCCTTCTTGGTCATGAAACAAACAATTGCAATGTCATGGAAGAAATCATCTCTTGACTTTGCTGACGTTAAGAGATGGATGTCCTGGTTTATGACTAATAAAAAACTGATTCTCGGCTTTCTTCTGTTTCATTGACCGCAGCTCACCTTGCATAACACCCAGTTCACATGGGGTTGCATTTTTCATGGACATGCTGGCCATTGATGTCTAACTTAATGCTATATAGTGCCTTGATCCTGTGAGCAACCTTAGTGTTACCCCTTTCCTCCGCCCTGTTATTTGCTTATAGTTGAGCGATGGCTGAGTAAGCGTATGACTATATTACTATATTATGGATCACTAAGCAGACTTAGGCCTCATGCACACGACCGTAAAAACTCCTGTTATTACGGGTCGTAATTACGACCCGTAATAACGGACTCATAGACTTCTATTGGCGACGGGTGCCTTCCCGTTTTCTCACGGGAAGGTGCCCGTGCCGTTGAAAAAGATAGAACATGTCCTATTTCAGGCCGTAATAACGGCACGGACAGTCCATAGAAGTCAAAAACGTTCCCGTAAATACGGGTGGAATACGGGTGACACCGGACCCATATTTACGGGCACGGGTTCATAAATACTGGTACAAAACGGGTGGAATACGTGTGACACCGGACCCGTATTTACGCCAGTATTTACGGGTGGGAAAAAATACGGTCGTGTGCATGAGGCCTTAGTCGTTTGTTCTGACTTCTGCTCTGTTGCCTATCAAGCCATCTCTTCACATTGTTACAATGATTTATCTGTAAACAATTTTCAGGCTTATGTTTTAGCCTGTTTGTATTTATTTGTGTCTTGTCTATACTCCGATGTTTCCCTACATTTCATTAGAAAATTGACAAATTTTAATAAACATACAAGTTCAAAAATACTCATTGTGTCCAAGTCAGCTTATGATCATCTTCCATTAACTGTACTATACTACAAGGTTTAGTGTTGTCCGTACTTGTACAGCAGTTGTACAAATGTTGAAAATGTTACGTTTTAATTCTGTATTAGAAACAATTGGAGAAATGCCCTCTGTATTTAGCATAGCACCTCAATCTAGAAGAATCTGAATTTTTGTTAGATTGTTATCTTTTACATTTTAATTATTGGCTAAATAAAACATACATTTTTACGATAAACATTATTGAATAGCAGTGGGGCAAGATTTCCTAAAACTTGTTGTGCAATTGGCAATAGCAATGGAGAGGGCTTTAGGGTATGATTGGCCACCCAGCCGAGGCTGCAGTGCTCATACAAGCACCGCTGCCCCTTCAAGCAGATGATTGGCGGGGGTGCCGAGAGCCATCAATTTTTAAATCCTGGATAAACCCTTAAATAGCCCCTCAGTAGAGATGAGTGAAATGTTGAAATCTAGTTTTGTCCACAGTCCTACAAATCTGGCCATCTGTTTCAACTTGGCGCAAATAATTAAGCAGTGTAAAATAAATAATATATATAGATTTTGGTATTTGTTACACTAAGGATGTACTCACTATCAATACTTATAATATGTCAATTAGGTGTGGGTTCTAGAAAGTTCTATGGAATGTACAGGGGGGGGTTAGAGGCATAAGATCTGCTAAAAAGGCTTCCCCCCCCCCCACAGTTTGAGCACATGACCAAAGGAGCACGTGTCCATTTTCCTAAATGTGCAGTATAAGGGGGGTGCAATGTTTTGCCATTGACACTGACCAACCTGCCCACTTGGAGAAAAAAACGCAAACTGAAAGGAAACACAACAGCAATTCATCCGCTATGTTGCTTCCCAAGGAACAGGTTTGAGAATTAGACTGCTATAACATCTTATCCTGTTTTGGGAATGTTGTCGAGAGGTATCCCTACCCACGTTAACTATTAAGTTGACCTAAAGGACTGTAAATTGGCATGTATTGGCACTATCTGTAGTCACTTCTCCAAGAAATGGCAGTGACATACACCTGGGTAGAAACAGAGATATCTAAGGAATTACCCTTGTTCCTTGCAACATGGCTGTAGAGAGCTGGCATGACTTTGTTAGCAAAATAGTGCTGCTTTCAAATATTCCATCTTGGCTGAGCCAGTACTATCACCAAGCGGAAAGTCTTAGAACCTATTAGCTGGTGCAGAAAAAACTGTGCTACCAGTAACCTAAGATGCATTAAGAAACCATAAGATGCCTAGTAGCATACTGTTGTTTAGAGACTCGAAAAGGTTTGCGGGGATGACTGTTGGCGTATGGATGTATTTGGGGAAGAAAAGGAGTAGAATGATGCCTTTGTTGTAACTTTGACTCATTGCTACCAGCATAGCATATACCAGCACATGCACTGACAGTAAAAGTAACCAGTGCAGCACCAACAACTACCGATAAGTAAGAATGACAGCAAAGTGCCCTATTGACCCAGGAAATTGACTTTTTGCTATTACAGTGGAGGAGAGGAATGCATTTTTGGGCATTCTTATGTTCCTTCCATGCAATGTGGGTGCTTGTAAGACAGCAAGGTTGTTGCTCCCAAAATGTGTGCGCGAATTGTACTTAGTTGGTCTGCTTTTTACAGACATCCTGCAGATGCCCACAGACAGATTATTGTAAAATAATAATACCATAATAGGGATGCACATGCAGAGTTTTCAGTACTTCTGATGGTTTGTGACATTCCCTCTGACTCCAGAGGTGCCAGCTTGTTGACGAGCTGATATCTCCTGTGCCTAGGGCTGGGCGATTATGATCTAAATCAAAATCACGATTAATGTAACCTCGATTACGATTAATGAATGGTTATTTAAGCCACACCCTTTTTGCATGCCACACCCCCAATTTGCATGCTACGCTAGTAAATTAATATTTATCCCCTGAGCCTGCTGTA